>NC_064617.1:385968282-386276167 GCF_023898315.1 Schistocerca nitens | reverse complement strand
AAAAATTTATATGTATAGACTGAACATGAACTGGCAGTTTATTGAACAGTTTGAGTGGGTTCACTTTGTGGGAATTTCCTGTTCTTGCTAATCTGTGGCCTGGTATGTCTTAATTACCCTTAGTTCTGATGTGTTCATGTGTTTTCCCTCTGGCAACAAATTCTAAAATATTATTTTTAATATAGAGTACAGACACATAGATGTATAAATTTATAATTGTTAGTATTCTGATTCTGGAAAAAAGAGGATGGCAGTGCTCTCTATGACCTCCTTTACATATTATGTGTAAGACTCTTTTTTTTTGTACCTGCAAATTGTTCTTGATGTGAGGTGAGTAATATAAAATATGTGACTAGAATAGCCCAAATAATGTCTCCCTAAGGTACTCCAAGCTCAATACATTGCTTAGTTTCAAGATAAGGTAAGGCCACCCTGGATATTTTTTCACATATGTGATTGACATGTTCCTCCCAATAGAGTTTTGATTCAATGCAAATACCTAAGAGTTTTACTGATTTATTGGCTACTTCATTTAATATTCCCATTAAAAATTGTTGACTTTTATCAGGATTGCACAAGACCTTCTTGGCTGCAAACCAGTCCAGGGCCTTATCAAATGTTTCTTTTGTTACACTATTCGGATCTGAAATGTTCTGATGTGTGGTAAGTAGTGTTGTGTTGTCAGCATAACATAAGATGTGGTGGGTTTTGTTATTAGGTAAATCATTGATAGCTACAATGAAGAAGATTTCCATTATGGAAGAATTTACATTTCTGACTCAGGCAAATTGTTTTCTGTTACTTAAATAAGAACTTATCACAGCTAAAGTGCTCCCTTTCACCCCATAAAACTCTAGTTTCCTAAGTAGTAGATCAACAGGAATTGAATCAAAAGTTTTGCTTAGGTCACTTAATACCAGTGATACCATCTTATTATTTCCAAAAGCTGTTAAGATTTATTCAATGATTTCCAAGATGGCCCCTGCTGTGTTTCTCCCCTTGCAAAAAGCAAGCTGCTTGTTACATAGGATATTGTGTTTTTAAAAGAAACTGCTTAGTTGTGTGTGTATCAGTGCCTCAAATATCTTTGAGAATCTTTGAACAATGGAGACTGGTCTGTAGCTTTGTGGAAGATGTTTGTCACCTTCTTTAAAAACTGGGACAACTTTTGATACCTTAAGTGCATCTGAAAATACTCCAAATTCCACACATATATTAAAAATAGAAGCTAACGATTTGGCAAATGAGGGTATTGTCTTTTTAATGACATCATTCAATAACCAGTAATATTCCATACATTTAGAAATGGAAAATTTGGATACAGCTTTTATAATGCAAGCCCTTATTCAAGAAACCACATATCCTTCCACTGCCATGTCTGTACATTTTACAAGTAATCATGTTTGTAAGGAAAATCTTAGAAAACAGCAACAATCTTTTGTCAACTAACCAGAGTATCCACCTGTATAACACAAGGAGAAAGCATGACATATATGTTCATCATGCACACACAACACTAAAACAGAATGGACCATTCCAAACAGGAAACAGAGTATACAATAAGCTACCGACAAACATTATGACAATGAAAGACACTTCAAAATTTAAAGCTGCTGTCCATAAATATTTATTGCAAAAATGTTATTATAGTTTATATGAATATCTTTAAACATAAAAATTTATTGCCAAAAAAAAAAAAATACTTGGGTTAAATATAATGTATGGAAGCTGAACCTTCAGTTGTGATAATATTAAGCCTAAATTAATGTAAATATTCTAGTATGATTTAAAAATGTGTATTGTTAATCACAATGACTTGTCCAATATCATATTGTATACCTTGACAACAAATGATCAAAACGACCAATAAAAATGTAATGTAATATGGGCAGGTGTGACAGCCCTCCATTGAAATACCAGGCTATCCGGCAGTGGTGTTCCAACAAGGTCCATTGTAGATGAATCTGTTGCTTTAATACTGTTACTCATTTCTTTAACTGAGTTTAAAAAGTACTGCTGTAATTCCTTGGGTTCAGGCAGAGCTGTTTCTGTGCATTTTGGTGTATTCCCTTATTTTATTATTTGTCATGCTGCCTTGCATTTATTGGGAGCCCTTTCTATATAGTTTTCCACTGCTCACTTTTTTGCCGGAAGAAGTTTAGCTTTGTAGAACGTTTTGCATTTCAGTTACAGCCTATGAATGTTCACACTCTGTTCTGCACTTTGGTAGAGGCTTGCTTATGCATCTGATACAGCATATGCAAGTTTCCTCTGATTTCTGGTAGCTCTTCTATAAATCAGTTCAGTCTTTTCTTTTTCATTTCGCTTTAATATCAATTTTTTTTACTGGTGAGTTAGAATACCATAATGTGTACTTTTTAAAGAAATTATCAAAGCTAATTTCAGCTTCCCTTTTCCCACATTGACAGTTATATATAAAGTCCCCATCTGCACTTCTTAATCTATCAATAAACACACTTATGTACTCTTCCTTTTGCCCTCGTACCATTACCACTTTGGTTTTTCAATTTTAACTGGTAGCCTCTTACAGAGTGTAAGGAGTAGTGGCTCATGATGTGTAAGTACACTTCCTGCAAGTCTGACTGTACAATCTTCCTGTGGAAATTCACAACAATATGGTCTATGCAAACATTCTTATGTGTGACGCGGTTATTTGTACAATAGAGGTCTAATGATCTTATCATATTCAAGACTGTCCTAGTGACTTTCCTCTGTGTGTTTGCTATTTCTTTGTTGAAACCACCACAGATAGCAATTCTTGTCTTACTCTTCAGTATCTTTTTAACTACAGTATTAATTCACATTTTTCAAAAAACAAATTTACATCACCATCTGGCGACCTATATAGACTAACTACCACTATATTTTCATTCATTAGTTTTACACAACTGTGTGTGGAAGGAAAATAAACCACATATGCAAGAAAATGTGAATAAGTCTCTTCACTTATGCTTAAAACATGGATCTACAAGCATCATCCCCTAGACAACAGGAAGAAAATGTTTGGAACCATGAATGTTTCAATGAAGCAAGATGAATATTGAAACTTTCCTTTTCATTGCAACAACTATTTGAGAACTATTTTTCTACACTACTTTTTCACACGAATACAAACAAATATTTAAATAGCTGTTTTAAGAACAGCTAAATTATAATGACCTTTGAATGGGACATAGGGAACAGTAGTGTTAGAGTATCCACAGTCCAATAAAGTTTCAGTGTATTATGTGTTTTGATGCAAATGATTTCAAGGACTAAAATTACAGAGATTATTATCATCCATTACAAGGAGAAATCTAGATCAGGGAAGGAATTTATAATCTTCACATGTATGTGAAAATACACTGACAAAAAAAGTGAGGCACACAGAAGAGGAAGAAACAAAATGAAGCTTCATGAGTTGAGATGGTATATGATGTCATTTCACTCATTGGAAATTCACTAAAATATACAAAGAATTTGGCAGTGTAAGCCCACTTATCAGTATGCTGTTGCACACCATTATGCCTGGATGCATGCACTGATCTGACTGGGAGTGGGATCATAAAGCTGTTGTATCATCTCCTGAGATAAGCTGCTGACAACTATTGCAGCTGGTCCTTATATCTTGGATACTGGCACTGGATTTAACTGATGTCCAAGTTGGTCCTACACACATTCTTTGAGGGACATATTTGGGTACCTCTCTGGCAATGGGAATACCATACTATCCTGCATGTGATATGTTTGGGCGAATGCTGTCCTATTAATATATTACACTGCAATACTGTCACATGAAAAGTAACAATTAAGGATGATGAATGTCCATGATGTAAGGCTGTGCCATCATAATACCCTCAATCACTAACTGAAAGTTTGCTCAAGGGCTCCACCCTGCATGATACCAGGGATAAAACCATGGTGTCTCTCCAAAACCATGGAACAAAGGGACCTCTCCCCAGCTCAGCACCATGTGCACCAATGATGGTCACCCAGGATAGCAGAGAACTGTGATAAATTGATGAAAGCAACATGTTGCCATTTGTCAGCAGTCCATGCTTCCTTGTCATGGCTCTAATCCAAATGCAGCTGTTTGTGTTGTGCTATTAATTGCAGTCTAGACATGGGACAGTGCTTCCCTAGTCTGACTGCTGCTGTCTCCATCTAGTGATGTGGGATGATGTGGGATGGACCATATATAGCAAGATGTCAGATGCTTGTTCTTGGATGGAAGGTGCAGATGTGAAGGGGTTGTGATATGCTTGGAGCTCAAACAACAACCCTCCCTTGTAATGGTCAGATGTGGTAGACAAGAAACTTTAGAATGACAATGCTTACGCTAACATTTCCATGCATTCCAACATTAGTCCATCGTTACATTTAAATACCCACAAATCTGGGTACTGCATGATTCAACCAGACAGCCAAACAGATATTCACAATAAGGCCCCTTTCAAAACCTGTTATTTTCTGAGAGCAGTGTTTCTCATGAGTATGTGTTATCTCTGTGGCCTAACTGTGAGCACTCAGTATCTGATGCTGTTCACTGCCTAATGTATGGAACTAGGATTGGTAACAAAGCTAATGCACTCTGGTGGCCATTCCTCTTATCATAGATAGTTGCAACTCTAATCATCTACATACCAACCAGCGGTGTGAACATGTACAGAGTTACACAGACAACTGACTATGTCTTCTGGGAGGTACACATTTTTGCTAGGCAATGTTAACAAATTTTATTTCTTTACTTACTGCCAGTAATGAAGTGCTGAAAACTGGTAAGGAAACACTATGCAATTCTCTTGATGCTCTTGTGTACAACAAACTGTAGAATTTATTGTTATATTATGATATCTATCAATACATATTGATTTGTTGCTATCAAAGGAATTACAGTCAGACCATGGAAGGCCTTCTGAAAATGCATAAGTGGAAACAGTAAAGGCAGAGGTAAAAACAACACTGTTCACTGTTGCTTTTAACATAAGCATTATCATCATGCTATAACCAATACCTGCAAAATAAAAAGCAATGTTATATAGAACAAATTAGTATTAAAAATTTAAAATAATTAAGAAGTAATAACATAGTAGGATACTGAAACTCAAAAATTTTACAAGATTTGAAGGTAGAAATTATTTACACATTGATTCAGGTTTCCATACTGTAGAAATAGAACAGAGAGTTCACATAATCAATGCTAGCATAGCAGAGATGCCCTTAGAATTAAAGAGGGGTTATGTGCAGTATTCTTTAAGAGTATGTCCACAAACTGCCTCTTTCCTATTGTGCTTACATGAATGGAAGGGAGGAAAACTCAAGTGCAAAAATTAGTGGTATAACATGCTGTAAAGAAGTGCACTATTACTTCCACACATATAATAGAGGCTATCATCATCTTGGACAGTTTTCAGCCTCAGGCAGGGTCTGTTTGGAATATAAGCCTCTCCATTGTCTTCTGTCTTGCCACCATCTCACCGTCTTCACCTTGGTCCAGTTTTCTCCTTTCTTCTGGACACATTCCTCCACTCCTTTCAGCCATATGTCTCTCAGTCTTCCTCTTGGTCTCTTTCCTTCCAGTTTCATCTCATGTATCCTCCTGGGTATCCTGTTCTCCTAAATTCATTTAACATGCCCATCCCATCTCAGTCTTGAATCTCTATCTCCTCCTGTAATGTTTCCACCTTCATTAACTCTCTGATCCTCTCATTTCTTCACCTGTCCAACTCTGTCATTCCAATACTATTCCTCAAAAATTTCATCTCACTACCTTGTACTCTGCTTTTCTCTTCCTTTCATAATTCAGGTTTGATGCATATGTCAGGATTGGGACATAGTATGATCAGTATATAATCTTTTTACTGATTTAGGGTACATCCTTGCTCCATATCAGGCTTCTGACACTCTTCCAAAATGCTTCTTCTTTTCTCCCCTGCTCATTTATTCCTCGTTCATTTTTTTCATCTTCCTGTATCAAGCTACCTAGGTATATGAAACTCTCCACTCTCCTCAATCATTCCCCACCAACAGTTATTCCTCTCTTCTTTGTTCTTGTTGTGATAGTCATCTCACTCTTACTTATACTAAATTTCATCCCATATTCCTGTACTGTTTGTTCCCATATGTCCAACTGCTCTTGTACTTCCTCCTCCTTATCCTCCCAAATCATCAGATCATCTGCAAACACCATAGCTTTCACCTTTCCTTCTCCAAGTACTTGTGCTATTGTACTCATATCATCCATCACCACAATGAAGAGTAATGGTGAAAGTGCACTTCCCTGCCTCAAGCCATTCTTTTGCTCAATCCAAGCTGATCACTCTCCTCCCACTTCCACATAGCTCACACTTCCAGGGTACATTTCCCTTACCCTTCAAATAATCTGTTCTGCTTCTCCTCTGTTCTCCAGGGCTTTCCACACTTTGCTTCTACATACACTATCATAAGCTTTTTTAAAAGTCCAGGAAGGTCATTAGTAGATCTGCTAAATATTCATAATGCTTTTCCTGCAGTTTCTAACATTTTTTGGATGACAAGAGATAGTGTGGTATTGGGTTGCAAGGCTTACATGTATCTCAAGTCAGCAAAGTCTCACGATGTGTGTAGCCGATCCTCTTCTCTGGGTGATCAGCTACATCAATCTCCCAAATGCTTATTTTCCATAGACTACAGCTGGTTAAAAGAAATTATTAAACTACTTCTCTATCCTTGAAATAATTTGGGCACTCATAGAATATTTTTCAGTTCAATCCCTTTATATTTTCATCTTCCACAGACAACGACTTCTGCAAGCTAACTTAGTCCTTAAACATAAGACTCATTTACACATATTCAAATATCATTTGTTTGCTAACCAAATAATTTATGAACATCATACATGTGTCTTGCTTCATTCACAGCAAAGACATGAATTAAGTAAAAAGTCTCTAGTCTCAAGCGAGTCTAATACGTGAATGTACATATAAATCTATATTCAATTGTTCAGTTTTTCTACAATCAACACAGACACTAAAGAGCACAGAATATTACATAACCTTTTCTTGTTCTGCTCTACTCATACACGGAAACTCTGTGGACTGTACAGCAGGTTCTTGTCTGCTGCTGTTCGGCTGCCGGGTTCATCTTTTTCTCATAACTGTTTTTTGACCTGCACATACAAATAGGCAATGCACAGTAGGGTGTATTCATTTCTCCCACTCACCTCTAAAATATCAGGTGTTCAAAACGGTGGAAGGCGGAGTGGTTCTAGAATTTACTCCAAAATTCTCGAAGCACTACCAGTTGCCTTACAGCAAAAAATTAGATCCGCCATTAACAATCCTGTTCTAAGGCCATGTTGCTCTTCTCTCATCCCTCTGTCCAATTTTGGCTCAATTTGTGATTCCAAAACTTCCTCAAAAATCTTTGCACAATGACTCATCAATGTTATCCTCCAATAGTTCTTGTACTCTTTTCTATTTCCCTTCTTAAAGATCTGGACAACTATTCCCTTCTGCCAGTCTTCTGGGATCATCTCCACACAATCTTCATTACTCGATATAGCCATTGTGTCCCCACCTCTCCTGCTGCTCTCGCCATCTCTACACATAGCTCATCCAGACTTGGTGACTTCCCTCACTTCATCTTGCCCAATGCCTCTTCCACTTCTACCCATGTAAGGTCTTTTTCTATTTGCTGTTCCTCCTTTTTTTTTTTTTTTCTCCTTGGCTTGTTCTACATTCAGATTCAGGAGTTCTTCAAAATACTCCTCCCACATATTTTTGAGTTCCTCCTTATTCTCTATATCTTGGCCATTTTTGTTCACCATTCAGGCATAATCTGTCATTGCATTCTTTCTCTTACCTTTAATCATCCAACAAAACACCTTTTATGAACCTTCACTAGCCTCCTGTATCATTCTGGTCCACTATTCCATCCACTTACTTCTCTCCACAACCACCACTCTTTTTGCTTCTTTCTTTCTTGCTTGATACTCTTCCCTTGTCTCTACTGCTCTCTTCTGGAACCATAACCTAAAGGCTCTATACATCTTCTGTACTATGTCCTTTGTTTTATCATTCCACCAGGATGTTTGTTCCCATCTCTTTTTGTTGCTTGTCCTCCCCCACGTATTGCTTCTGCCATGCTTGCTAATGTTCCAGTTTCTCCTTTGGGATGCTTTCCTTTACAAGTTGAAGGTACTGTAGCCTTCTTTCTTCCTCCTTCATCTTCCATACCCTTATACACCTTTCCTAGTTTTCTGTCCCTTTATTATCCTTATTCCTTCTCAGGTTCATCACCAGCAAATGGTAGTCACTATCCATGGCCTCTGATGGTATTACCTTAATGGCAATGATGTTCCTATTCATCTCATTGTTGCACAGGAAGTAGTCAACTATCATCTTTCTCTTTAAGCCTTAACTGTACCAGGTAATCTTGTGGCTCTTTCTATTCCTGAACCAAAAGTTCCCAAACAGCAAACCATTCCTTTGACAGAAATCCAACAGTCTTTCACATTCCTCATTTCGGCAGCCCCAACCCTCTGGTCCAAGAACACTTTCACAAGCTTGTCTTTCTCTTCCAATGTGTGCATTTTGAAACGTAACAGTCTAATTGAAACCCATTTAAACACACAAATTTTAACCATAAACAGTAATTCCTGACATAGAGGTGTATGGAAATATGTACTTGTGGAAATGTTATGAAGAAAATAATTATGGAATAATAATTACACTAATGTGTAGAAGCTCTGTAAATGAAAGAAACATTTACCATGAAGGAAACCTCTAGGAATTAATAAAACATGAAATTTCATTACTGTAATTTTGTACTTGAGAAGTTATACTCGAATAAAATAACACCCACAAACTAATATTGAACTGTACTCGCTCTGCTGGAGCAAACATGCGTTTATATATGTATTTTCAGTTTTTATAAGTTAATTTTGATTGTTAATTAATCAAAAAATGATTCTAAACAATGCTGAAGATTGTTCAGGAATCTTAAGAAAGTATAAATAGTTACAGCCATATTGGCAAATGGGGTCAGTACTTAGTGAGTATTTGGACAGAAAGCATGTAGCTTGTTGACCATGATTTATTTCATTATTGTAAGTATGTTACAACTTATTTCAGATTTGTTAAGATGCTTTTATTTACTTTGAGATTGTAATAAACATTCAGCTGAAACATTATACTGGATTAATTATTTAAATAACTTTATAATTATTTTTTACAGTCACTGTATTCCAGGAATTCTGCTGTGACAGATTGCCAGCTGTGATGAGTAAATTAACGCATAGTAACATTTTAAGCTTCTGACAAAAATTTATTAAAAAACCTTTAGTTTTTTCAAAACTATTGATATGTCTCCCACTGACTTAAATTTGGATTTCCCATAACAGAGCTTCACCTTCAAGACATCTTTTAACAAATTTAGTCTTTTGGACATCAGTCATGATATCAACTATTTTGCAAGAAACAAATTTAAACTGTTAAATTGTCTATTATCCAATGACAAAATCCATACACTGTGAATTGTTTCACAGATTAATAAAGAAATCAAATCAAATCATGCCTGACATAAAACGATCTCTTCAGTGGTTCAGAAAATCCATTTGATGTAAATTGTCAGAAAGACAACTTCTGATAGGAATGCTGGTCAATGCAATCGAATTGTCTGAATACAGATAGTTGTGAATTCAATTTTTCTGCACTAATTAAGTTTTTTGGTCTAAAACATTTACATTAGTTAGCATACAGATTTCAACATATAAAAGTTTTTGATCTAAACTACTAAAGTTCTGTTCCATTCTTTCTAATATGGTTTTCTGTTCAACTCTGATGTCATCCACATTCTTTGTTTGTTATGTAGATTGAGCCATGAACTCATTTTCAGAAACAATAAATTTATTTTCTAATACATCAAATTTTCCATTCACACTTTTTAATTCCTCTGAGAAACCATTTTTTAGCTCCGCAACCTGATTACTTAGTTGGTCTATTTGGTATTGTAACCTGTCCATTTTATCATTGTTTTCAGACTGTTCTGTTTTTATTTCTGTTAACTGATCACTGAATGCAATAAATTTGCTATTGTTGTTCGTTTTTATTTCTACTAACTGACCATGAACTGCACTCAATTTTGCCAAAATGAGCAGTATAATATTTTTTTCGCTGTTTCTTTTCTTTCTACACTTTCACTTGGTTCAAACAAGTCTAGGCTATGTCTTATAGCTTTCACTTTATCACCACTACCCTCATCTCTATTCATTTTGCTAGGAATTACATGAGTCCACAAAGAAGAATTAATTTAACAACTTGTACTTATCTATCCTGCTGTCCTCTGTTGTAGTAGCCAAGTCCTCTTTAAATTCATCTGGTCCGTCATTGTTGGTGTCATTTGAACTGTTGGTACAACTTTGTTGGGCAGTTCTCTGGTCTTCTTTTGTCAAGGTATTGGAGTTTCCAAATCTTCATTTATATAGAAACTGCAAATACACATATCCAAAATCCATTCTTCTTCTGCAACAGACAAAACTTTGTTGCCAGTCAACAAATCATGGCTGACAGCACCACTTGTAATCTTACCCTCCCACTCTCCAACACATCACCATTAAAGTTCTCATTCCTTGTACAAATTTTTGAAAATTATGAGAGGTATGTGACTACAAAGGAAGAATTTTTTATTTATTTTCATTATCTCGTTGTTGTCGATAGCTCAAAGTCTTGTCTAGGAATATATTCTTGCAGCTGAAAATTTTTATTCCCTATGCTCTTGCTGACAAAGTAACTTTTGAAGAGTTGCCTGTTGCTACAAATATCTTTTTATTTTATCCCATTCTTCTAAATCACACTGACTTTACAATTTCCACCTTGAAAAAAACAATAATTACATTGTTGTTGACAAGTTAAGCAAGTTTCCATCAGCAGCATTCCCACCACTAACTACCCTCTGTGGTATTCACATTATTCCACAGAGTTTACAAAACAAAAGATGAATCATCACTAAAATATATCATTATTTCATACATTAATCCAGATATTAATTTAATAATTAGTGTCATATTGTGCAATTAATAATGTGAATTTTAAGTGTGCCACAAATTTTGTAATTTCAAATATTTTTAAAAGAAGAGTAATTTTAACTGTTAGTACATATTGACTGTCACACATAAATTTCCTTTTTTATACATTTTAACCTGAAATATAATACATCATATACAAAATCATATGAATTCTTTTAATGAAACAGCTGAGATAATTTTAACCTACGTGAGATTTTAAATTATTCATGGTATCGGTTATCTCTAAAAAAAAAAAAAAAAAAAAAAAAAAAGGTAATGTTTGAGGAGGGTGATTCATTACACCAGGGACAACAAATATTTGGATCAAGAACCACATAAGGTACTACCTGGTGAAACCAAATGCATAATATGCACATAGTTGAGGTTATCCCTGATGAGTAGGTCAGTGCTCAGGGAAATTCGGAGGAGTCAAACAGCTCTTGATTGGTGACCAGTAATAGTGGTGGTGGCATGGAACTAGTTAAAAGCTGTTTCCTTACATATGACAACTGCGTTGGTTTCAAAGATGACATGTGACAGGAAGATATTATGAACTGTATAGATGAAAATGAAGACTCAGTAAGGCAGTAATAAATTCACATGTACCTGGTTTAAGAGTACCCATAGTACTGGGCACTGGAGCTACCATGAATGTAATTTCACAGTTTCTGTTTGATAAATTACAAAACTGAGGACACATACTGATGCTTCCAGTCTAAAATTGTAAAATCCATACAGCTGTAGGGTGTAAGTCTAAAGGCATAAACGTGCAGGCATGGATTCCTATTCAAATTGATAGCTTCTCTCTACAATGCATTTTTCTTGTGGTTGAAAGGCTAATACTAAACTGCCTTATCAGCATGGACTTGTTTAGCTAGTACCAAGCACAAATTGACATTGGTAAGAGGAAGAGTCATTTTGTTTTGAACAATCAACAATATTCATCAGATATAGCAAAATCAAACACCAGAGAAAGCAAACCAAAACATGCTGCTAACATTTGAATTCAGTTCTTCTATCCTATTGTCATGTTTGTAAACACACAGAGAATTGAGCAATTACAAGTAGAGGAAACAGGCCCTGAGACCATGCACACCAAGGGAAGTGGGTCAGTGTTCCTTCAGGAAGAAGAAAAGGAAGTGCTGCAGTAACTTTTGATACATTATGTTCATGTTTTTGAAAGACACTGTGACATAATCAAAGGATACAAATAAAAAATGGAGGTGCACCCACATGAAACATTTTGCTTTTCATCTTACCCCATTTCACAGACCAAGAAGGAGGCTATGAGGAAAGATTTCAATAGAATTCTAAACCTGCAAATAACAAAAGGAATTGATGCATAAGGAATAAATAAAATTACTGTGTTTCTCAGGGTCTGCCCTGACAACTTAAAAGAACAGCTTCTATAATTCCATAATGTTAAGTACCTCAGCATAATTGATCTCTGAACCTTGTACTGTCAAATTGCACTACACAAAGAGAGCTATAATTACACTGCCCTTGTGTGTGGGGGCAGAAACTATGACTTCTGTGTTCTCACTTTTGGTTTCAACATCAGTTCACACTTATTTATTTCTGCTTAGGGATAGTTTTAGGACCTGAATTGCTAAATAAGTCACTATGTATGTTGCTAATTTACAGATTGCTACATCCACATGGTCAGAACACTTAAGACTCTTGGCTCAAGTCTTGTATAGGTTTGCAGAATATGGAGTCAGTCAGGAAAGGGTTAAATTCCTTGGACACATATCATCATCTCAAGGCATTCTTCCAGACACTAACTAGCTTGATGCTATTAAACACAGCCCTGTATCTTAAAATAAGAAATAGATGAAGCGATATCTTGGATTAGTATCTTTCTTCAGAAAGTTTATACCACAGCAAATTTTAAATGGTGTTGCTCTATTGCATCTTCTATGGAAGAACCACATGTTGTTATGGACCAAGCGATGCCACACTGATTTTGACAACATTAGATTAGATTAGATTAGATTTACTTTCATTCCAATTGATCCGTAGTGAGGAGGTCCTCCAGGATGTGGAACATGTCAGAAAAACAACAATACATGACAAATATTTACAACTAAAACAAATAAGCTGATGTACCATTCCACAGGTCCCAAGTGGAATGATCGTCATTTTTTAATGAACACTAAGAGTCATTTTACAAATACTAATGCACTGAATTTAAAATAAAAAAGTTTTTTATTTATTTATAAGGTAATAAACATGTAATACAACTACTGTAATACTTATTTACAATGAACACATTACTGCACTGAAATGGTGCAGAAGTTAGATTATACTTACACACACACACACACACACAAATTTTCAATGAACACATTACTGCACTGAAATTGTGCAGAAGTTATGTTGTACTTATATACAAATCAGTTGGTTTTACTAAGAAATTCATCAATGGAGTAGAAGGAGTTGGCCACCAATAAATCCTTTAGGCTTCTCTTAAACTGAATTTCATTGGTTGTTAAGCTTTCTATGGCTGCTGACAAGTTATTGAAAATGTGTGTTCCTGAATAATGCACACCTTTTTGTACAAGACTAAGTGACTTTAAATCCTTGTGAAGATTATTCTTATTTCTAGTATTGATTCCATGAATTGAGCTGTTGGTTTGAAAAAGTGATATATTTTTAATGACAAATTTCATTAAGGAATAAATATATTGGGAAGCAGTAGTTAGTATCCCTAGTTCCATAAAGAGGCTTCTGCAGGATGTTCTTGAGTTCACACCACATATAACTCTTACTGCACGTTTTTGTGCCCGGAAAACTTTAGCTTGGCTTGATGAATTACCCCAAAAAATAATCCCATATGTCATTATGGAATGAAAGTAAGCATAGTATGCCAGCTTTTTCATTTTTATATCCCCTATGTCTGACAAAATTCGCATTGCAAACAGAGATTTGTTAAGACGCTTCAGCAGTTCTGTGGTGTGCTCCTCCCAGTTGAATTTATTATCAAGCTGTAATCCCAAGAATTTAACACTGTCCACTTCTTCTATCTTCTTGTCATTGTATGTTAGACATATACTCTTGGGACACCCCTTACAAGTTCTCAACTGCATGTAGTGTGTTTTTTCAAAGTTTAGTTACAAAGAATTGGCTAGGAACCAGTGATTAATGTCCACAAATATTTTATTGGCTGATCTTTCTAAGACTACACTTGATTTGCTATTTATTGCAATGTTTGCATCATCGGCAAACAAAACAAACTTGGCATCTGGTAATGTTACTGATGAAAGGTCATTGATATACACAAGAAAAAGTAAGGGCCCCAAAATGGAACCTTGTGGGACCTCACTTGTAATTAGTTCCCAGTTGGATGATGCCTGCTCTTTTGAATGCCAACATCTTACATCACCCTGACATGACCCAAGATTTTTGTTTGTGTGCAGATGTGTCCTTCCAAGTCCTGGGCACTTGTTTATTCCAGATCTCTGACACAAATGGGCAGCTTACTCCCAAGATAATTAGATTTACTAGTTGAATTTATCTGACACTGAATGAGCACATTCTGGAATTGGAAGCTCTCATGTTAATATGGGCAATCAACAAGTTAGAATAATAGCAATGGTGAAAGCATACAAAGGTGTATTGTGACCATTAGTTTCTGTCCTTTCTTCTCACTTGTAAATTCTTAACCATGAAGATTGCTAGGTGGTGGTTGTACTTATAGGAATTTGAATTTGAAATTGTGTGTATCAAAGGTAATCAAAACATAATTGCTGATGTCTTGTCAAGGGTTCCACATTATCTGGATGAATACTCATAGTTTTTTGAGAGCAATTATGAAATCACGGCTCTGTTGATGAAAGATAAAATAAACAGCCATACAACATTAGGATGTGAAAAAGCATGGAGCAACTACAGCATAACAACCCCAGATGCAAAAGGTAAGGCTAAAACTGCTGCAGAACAATGACAACAGGGTGAAAACTGTTTTATTATTTACCAAGGTGTATTGTTTCACCAGTACCACCCAGTGCAGGGCCAGTTGTGTATTTGTTCACCATAGGATCATGTTAGCAACTTTATAGTACACTCCCACAATGTTTGGGAACACTATGACATCTCCAAATGCCTTACTAACATAAGCACATATTCTTACTATCCAAATTTAAGATGAAAAGTTCTGCAGGTAATACATAAATGTGTTGTGTGTCAGAAGGCTAAGCACACAAATAAGTCAAGAATAATTGAGCTGCGCCTGATACTGTCTAAAGGAAACATGGTTATTGTTTCCTTGGATGTAGCTGAACTATTTCCAAAAGGGGAAGGAGGTGTAGGATATGTTGTTGCTCTATATGATGCTAAGTACTCAGTGACAGTGAACACCATCATCAGAAGAATTACAATGGATTATCTACCTGCAACTGTTAAGCCAAAAATACTGATGATGGACAGTGTGTCATCATTTACAGGCAACCACTGCTAGGAGTTTATGAACACTCACAAAATAAAACATATACTCGTACCAAGGTTCCACCCAGAAGCAGTTCCCATAGGAAGGACATTTAAGGTAGTTAACATATTTACCCAGACTTACACCCCTCACAAACACACAAGGTGGAACAAATACATTATCCCATTCCTGCAAGTTATCAAAAGTCTCCCATTTAGCTCAACCACCTTTACGTTTATGGAACTGGTGTTTGACAGAAGACACGTAGACAATTGAGAAAAACCTCTACGCAAGGTCCCTAGGAAAGAAATATCACATGAGGAGAAAATATGTTGAACACTGGTTAGTGCAGAATACAGAAATCAATTTTATGATCATAAATTGGGACACACTGTAGAGCACCATGTAAGACAACAAGTACTCCTCAGGACTCATCCAAAATTGACAAAGTATGGCAAGCTGAATGGCAAGTGGCAACTGTTGAACACAGGGCCATCTGTTATATCGAAAATCCCTCACCCAGTGGCCTTTAAGTTAGTATACTTCAACAGTGGTAAGGAAAATGGCTTCTACCCACATAAATATTTTTGTGAATATATTTACTAAACACAGTTTGACACTGGTCAAGTATGACTGGAAGCGATGTATATACATTTATATAAGAGACGAGATACTGTTCACCTGACTATACTATTCATGACTGACGTATAGTATTAGGGAAAGATTTCAGTTTGCCTATTTCATGTGTGTTGCCTTATTAGTATATAAGTTTTAGATACATAAGATTTTCATCATACATTTATGAGCCAGAGAAGCTCAGAAAACATTACACTCGCTGAGCATGAGAAATTATTCAATTTGACACTGTATGTTTAAACACACAGTAGGCATGCAATTGAGATACAGTGCATGTAAGTGGAAAGTTGGAGTGAGGACAGAACTGCACACTTGCAGTAGTTAACTTTAAGGTAGACAACTCCGTGCATGTGCACAGCAGAGAAGAAGCTAATGGACTACTAAATGCTACTAGATGACTATCAGTGCCAGCAAAGAAACATCAAGCATTCTAAATTTAGAGAAAACTTTTAGTATGAGTTGACTACTAAGAGAATAAAACATCTACATTGCAGAACTAAACTAAGATTAAGATATTAGGAAGAACTAAGTTTAGGAATATATATACAGAGGATGAAGTAAACACTATATACAGAAAACTAGCTACACAGTATGATAATATGTACAATCTATTTACAAGTGTCTATTTACACACTAATTAAAAAGGGATTGTACGTGAGGAATGAAGGAATATAAACTAAGTCTTGAGTATACTATGAGAGACAGGATTTTGACCCACCTATGACAACAGTTTTCTTATTTATTTATTTATTTTATCCATCTGTTGACAATAAATATTGTATGGATGTTGTCAAGGGTACATGTAAGCCATTTCAAAGAAATGGGACACAAACAATATATACATAAAAAAGTACAAAACAAAATAATACAAGGAAGTTAATAATAATACAATGAAATTAATATAGCCTATATACATCCCTGCTTGTTATTTGAAATGCATAGTCTGTTTTTCATAAGGCTTTAGTTTTGTCCTCCCTAAACGGCAAGTGCTTATATACACAACACTGCTTAAGTATATATTTACATCACCCAACAGCTGTCCTTTAAGTATGTAAATGTAATGAATGATGAGGTAATGAATGATTAGGTACAGATAGAGTATTTTCCATTTTGCCTTTATAAATACCATCAGAAAAAATTTATTGACCTACATAGTCATTTACACAATAAAAACATTGTTCTACTAGAATTTTTTTAAATTCTGTTTTAAATTTGTTATCATCTTCTAACTGCCTGATGTTGACTGGCAGTGCCTCGTACAGTTTTGCACCGATATGGCTCACATGCCTTTGTGTATTTATTCTTTTTGTTCTCTGAGTATGGAGTGCTGCGCTATTATGGGTATTATAGTTATCAAAGTCGGCATTTGTCTGAAAATCTGCAATGTGGGTCCTGACATACAATACACATTTGTACATGTATAATGATGGTATAGTAAGTATTCTAAGCTTTTTGAATATGGGTTTGCAGTGTGTCTGTGGATGACTGTGAGTTATTATTCGGATGGCCCTCTTCTGCAACAAAAAAATTTGTTTTAGGTGCCCTGTTGTGGAACCCCAAAATATTATTCCGTATGTGGCAAGAGATTGAAAATATCCGAAATATGCCATTCTGGCACCCTCTGAGGTACAAACATTTGCAATAATTCTGAGAGCAAAACAGGCTGAATTAAGTTTCTGTGCAAGTTTTATTACGTAATCATTATAATTTAAGTTTTCATCCACATGAATCCCCAGCAATTTTGTGGATGTCATTCTGTCTAAGGCTTTGTCACCCCACACCAGATCGAGATTTACATTCTGATATCTTTTCCCAAACTGCATGTAATTTGTTTTATTGACATTCAGTGTCAACCTGTTTGCATTGAGCGAAGAGTGGATGTGATTTAGTACTTTATCAGCAGTTGTTGGCAGCAATTGCTTTGGTGCACTTATTATCACACTAGTATCATCTTCAAATATTATTGCTTTGGCTGCATCATCTGAGGTGTGAAAATCATTTATATAGACAAGAAACAATATGGGCCCTCGGATGCTGCCTTGTGGTACTCCTATTTCTACATTTTTTGCCTCTGATACTGAATTTATTTTGTGGTTGGAGTAAGTTGGTGTCAGTCCTACAACCTGTGTTCTGTTTTTTAGGTATGATTCAAACCATTTTTTTCCTATCCCATGTATACCCAATGCTTCCAATTCTTCTAAAAGAATGTCCTGGTTCAAGTGTCAAAAGCTTTGGAGAGGTCTAAATTTACTCCTACTACACTATAATCTTTTTCTAGATTTTTGATTATTTGTTCAGTGTAGCACATTACTGCTGTTTTGGTATTTTTACGTGCTTGGAAGCCATGCTGATTTCTGTTAAGTTAATTATGGTCATTTAGATATTTGTTGATTCGGTGCTTCATCAGTTTTTCTAATATTTTTGAAAATGCTGGGAGGAGAGATATTGGGCAATAGTTTTCTACCTTATATTCATCGCTGTTTTTAAATAATGGCTTCACTTTTGAAATTTTCAGCCTTTCTGGAAAAGCTCCTTCACTGAATGATAAATTGGCTATGTGTGCAAAGGGCTTTGTGATTTGTGGTGCTGGCCTTGTTATGATTGACACAGGCACCTCATCTATGCCAGCCGACATTTTGGGTTTCAAGCTTTGTATCACTTTCAACAGTTCACCCTCATTTGTTGGCTCTACCCTCATCCTACAAGCTGTTTTTGGATATTCCGGTTTTTCTTCGTTTGTAAATTTTAAGCTTAATGAAGTTGTTGCATTTATGAAATAATTGTTAATATAATTTGGCAAATCTTGTTTATTAATATTGACATTTTTTTAAATTTTTGAGGCTAATGTCCTGGTTTTGACAACTCTTCCCCATTTCAGTCTTCACAATACCCCATATGGCTTTTCATTTGTTTTCAGACTGTCTTATAAAACTATCATTACTCATGAATTTTGCTTTAGCAATTACTTTTCTATATACCCTCTTGTAATTCCTGACATATTCTATGAATTGTGGGTCTGTGGATGTTTTCATTTTAGAAATTAGTCTCTTTAGAGTTCCACAGGAAGTTTTGATGCCAGCTGTGTTCCAAGAACTTGGCTTTGTATTGCCATGTGACATGATTTTTGAAAGCTTTTTTGGAAAACACATTTCAAAATATCCCAATAAAATGTGTTATATGCATCATTTGTATTTGTTAGGGATAGTACTTCTGCCCAAGCCTCATTAGTTAGCGTATTTATGAACTCTACATGGTTCTCTGTAGAAAAATTTCTTTTATTCATGAACTGTTTTTTTTTCTCTTTCAGTGGCCTTGAAGGGATTTTGAGGACAAGAGCATTGTGGTCTGATAATCCAAAATCAGTATTTGTTACTTCAACTTCTGTGCATCCTACATTTGAAAATATATTATCAATAAGACTGACTGTATTATTTGGTATTCTTGTGGGTGTGTGTATGTGTGGAAGCAGGTTGAAACTACATAACAGATTTAGGAACTGGTCTTTTAGCCTACTATTTCTAACTGGTTAAAGAATATTTCTGCATCACCAGTAGGTGGTCTGTATATTGCTATGACTATGACTTTTCCCTGTGTTTCATTCAACTGCACAGCTGCAGCTTCAAAATGATTTTCCACACTCAGTGATTCAGCTTCACACCTTATTTTATAGCTGATACTTGGTTTGGTAAATATACATACACCTCCATTTTTGGTATTTTTTCTACAATATTGGCTTGCCAACTTAAACGGATGAATATTAATGCTACTTAGTTCAAAACTTCTGCACCAGTGCTCCACAATGCACATGCAGTCAATATTTGCGCTGTTCATAGCTACCTCCAGTTCTAATGATTTATTTCTAAGACACTGAATGTTTAAGCTTAGAATCTGCAGGTGATGAGGATGAGAACTGGTTACATTTGTATTTACATTTTGTGGTGTCATACTCCATTCCTTGCCCTGGCGATGTACCAAAAATCCTCCAGAAGGACAGGTTTTCTACACCTTGTAGGTCGTTCACTGGGATATGGTGAGTTGCTTGCTGCTGCTGCTGGTGTAGCTCCCGGTATCATTGATGCTGTCATTTCTGTTGTTGTTGTTGCTGCTGCTGTTGATGATGATGATGGTGTAGCTGTTTCTGATACTTCAGGTGTTGGTTCTGTTGTTATTGATATGCTTCCTTGTGAACTGCTAGTACTTGGGGTGTTCTCTTGTGATGTCAGAACATCACACTTGTCTTGTAGTGGTGATGCTTCATTTTCAGATTCACCAAGTAGTTTATGGGTGCAAAAATAAGTCAAAATGATAATCACAATATGAACATATACTCTATCACAACTCATTAAAAAAATCAGTAAAGAATAAACTGAGTACTGATACAAATTGCATAAATTGCAAATTAATACAGAATGATGTGAATGTGTGTATGAAAAAGCTACAGTACGCAAGATGTGCAAAAAGGCTTGTACTAACAAATGGAAAGAGTCAGACCAAGCATTACAAGTCCATGTGACTGAGAAGAGCACCAAGCAACAGTTATCAGTACATTTGCACACAAACACAACGTGTCTCAACATTATTTTACACTTAATCATTGACACAATTCTCATAGAGACATATTCATGCACAACAGAATACACAAGGGTGATATCATGTAGAAAAAGAAGTATAAGTCACTGACACTGAAGTACACTGTTTACAGTCAGTGATGACACCTGTATGACATAATGTTGTACTGTCAGAATGTATCAGTACATATTAAACATGAAGTGGATTAACACAAGTAGATAGCTATGAAATGATGTACTTAATAGGTCTCTCATGATAAATGAAGGAATGCAATATTAGAGTAAAACTTAATGCTTCTACCTGTTGACCAGTAGACACATCCTAGTGAACTTGACAGAGGTGTGGCTAAATTTAGTTATGTAAGCTTATAACATTTCGTATTATGAAGCTTTCTTTTCTCAGATTAAGTAATGATGAATACTTGTGTCAGGTGCAATGTATGAATACAAAATTTATGCGCATCATGTGATATTGTTGTGCAAATATATTTTATCAATACTGGAAAATGAGACTGAAAAAATTACAACCTGTGTAATGTTAAAATAACACTATGAACACAGGTTGTTCAAAAAAAATGTTCAGTAGGGTAATGCTCGAGAGCAAAATGTGATAATAATGTAAAAACTGAAAAATGTTATGTGACAAAAAATAATAAGAAATGTTTGTAATATTAATTGCCTATAATTTCTGTACAGTGTGCATGTAAATTTTTGTACAGTATTTATGTAAAGAAATGTAAATTCCATATGAAAATGTATATTTGCGGGGTAAGAAATACGTAATCCCAGGGTGTCAATACATTTTAAAATTTAAATACACTATGTGGCCAAAAGTATCCAGGACACCACAAAAACATACATTTTTCTT
This sequence comes from Schistocerca nitens, assembly GCF_023898315.1. Taxonomy (NCBI): domain Eukaryota; kingdom Metazoa; phylum Arthropoda; class Insecta; order Orthoptera; family Acrididae; genus Schistocerca; species Schistocerca nitens. The sequence continues at coordinate 386,254,625 of NC_064617.1, read as the reverse complement.
ATTAGGTGCATTTTGCTGCCTTCTACTGCCAGACACTCCCAATTAGTGACCTCAGTAGTCATCAGACATCATGAGAGAGCAGAATGGGGAGCTCTGCAGAACTCATGGCTTCGATGGCTTCGAATATGGTCAGGTGATTGGGTGTACCTTGTGTCATACATCTGAATGAGAGATTTCCACACTCCTAAACATCCCTAGATCCATTGTTTTGGATGTGACAGTGAAGTGGAAACATGAAAGGACACGTACAGGACAAAAACATACAGGTCGACCTTGTCTGTTGACTGACAGAGAGAGCCAACTGTTGAAGAGGTCCTAATGTGTAATAGGCAGACATCCATACAGACCATCACATGGGAATTCTATACAGCATCAGGATGCACTGCAAGTGCTTTGACAGTTAGGCAGGAGTTGAGATAACTTGGATTTCATGGTTGAGCGACTGCTCATAAGCCACACTTCACTCTGGTAAATGCCAAATGACACCTTGCTTGGTGTAAGGAGCATAAACATTGGACAATTGAACAGTGAAAAAACATTGTGTGAAATGATGAATCACAGTACACAATGTGGCAATCTGATGGCAGGGTGTGGGTATGGTGAATGCCTGATGAACGTCATCTGCCAGTGTTTGTAGTGCCAACAGTAAAATTCAGAGGCAGTGGTGTTATGGTATGGTAATGTTTTACATGGAGGGAGCTTGCACCCCTTGTTGTTTTGGATGGCACTATCATAACACAGACTAACAGTGATTTTTTAAGCACCTTCTTGTTTCCCACTGTTGAACAGCAATTCGGGGATGGCGATTGCATCTTTCGACACGATCAAGCATCTGTTCATAATGCATGGCCTGCATCCCTGTAATGGACTGGCCTGCACAGAGTCCTGACCTGAATCCTAGAGAACACCTTTGGGATGTTTTGGAATGTCAACATCATGCCAGGCCTCACTGCCCGACATTGATACCTCTCCTCAGTGCAGCACTCCATGAAGAATGGGCTGCCATTCCCCAAGAAGCCTTCCAGCACCTGACTGAATGTATGCATGCAAGAGTGGATGGTGTCATCAAGGCTAAGGGTGAGCCAACACCTTATTGAGTTCCAGCATTATCAATTGAGGGCTCCACAAACTTGTAAGTCATTTTCAGCACGGTCTCCAGATACTTTTGTTCACATAGTGTACTTAGGTTTGAAATGTAAAAATTATGTATATGATGCAGTGTAAAGCTCAACATGTTTTCCAGGCATGCATTTGTGAACAATAAACTGTAAATGTGCTAAAAATATCTTATGAAGGTTTGAAAGCCATAATTCCACGTGTTTCTTAAAAAACATGTGCCAGTGCTGGGGAGTAACAAACATTTATTTCCTCAGTGGACTCAGGTATCAACAAGACATTCTACCACAGAGAGGATGAAGAAACAAGGCATTGGAGACTTACCTTGAACCATTCAAGTGTCTTTGGGATGCTGATAGCATGATAATGGTTCAACAATTGAACCATGTGGATGCCTGAGTCATAAATGATGAATCTCCTCACCACAGCACTAATGGTTCCACTATGCCCAATTCTCAGTACACAACATTGATGCAATGGGATGAACGCTTTATTGACTTTGGATAAATAAGTGAAATTGTAGCACACTCATGGACAGCTCAATTTAACTACAGCACTAACAGACTTAAGTATTTTCACAGCATATCACACATGACGTGTGTGTGCTGGACAGTGACACAATAGCAGTGGTTATATTTCAATGAGCAAAGTGCAGGCTCTGAATTCAAATGTGCCTGTTGATGCAATCCTTAAAAAATTTTGTAAATAGTAGTCAAAATAATTTGTAAAGTATCCATTCAACAAAATTACATATGTATGTTATGTTATGATATGTTCCAGAAGTAAATAAGGTAAACTCGGCCATGAATAAAGGTCTCAGTACCCTGACACGACAAGAGTTTAAAGTACCAAAAAGGTGCAAATAGTGTAATATACCACCAATGTATATTGACGACCAGTGATATGTATCATGCCAGGGTACATAGGAAAAGGGGGAGGGGGGGGGCAGTTGTGTAGGTTCTTTAAATGGCCTACATATATAAATAAATATTTGTAATGATTCTTATTTGTGCAATCCCCATGCAGCAAAGATATCATAGGGAGGTATGTTATTATCTGAGTAAGCTGACAGAAAACTGAAAGTTATACTATCTGTTTTTTATGTATATCTTTCTTTTTCCCCCTAATAATCTTGGTGTCTGTTGGTCTTCCAGGTTGATGCAATAAGTACATATGCACTTCACATGCACTTACATTCTCACAATATTGTGTTAATTGAAAGCCATAACATGTAGTAGTCACAAGTTTTAATTCTCCTACCAAGCTATGTGCTAATCTCCACATACTGCTGCAATGAGGACTTGCATTTTTAAAAGGGCCTTTTTAGAGGAGAAGTCAACAAGAAGAGAAAGTACCTGACGCAGACATTACTGGCATTGTTGTACATCATTGGGGAAACATGTTAAATATCAAGCAGTACACCAAAACTCAAAGGAATTAATTTTGAATCAATGTTCGAGAACTGCCACAACGTTTGTTAATCTGCTAGCATCCATACCTGCACGCGTTTCTGGACTTACAATTTCTGGTGCAGCTAAATATGCATTAGCATAACTAAGTCAGCTCTGAGCAAATCACATTATCTCACTCCCTAGCCACTATACCATGGCCATTCCCCAGATTTGTTTATAGATGATGCCTTCAATGTAGAAGTAATTCTGGGTGAGGATATAGTTGGTCAGGACAACTAGGAAGGAGGCTGTAGGATTGAAATCCTTCAGGCACTAAGAAAGGTAGTGTTCAATAGTGGCAAGGCCATGAGCATTAGGGAGGTTTATTTAAGGGAAGTGGCATCAACATGTATTGGTATGTAAGAAAACCACTGACAAAAAACATTTTCATGATCACTGTAAGTGTCAGTAAAAGATGTATTTTACTATGACAAAAGGCAGTAACAAATGAGGGAAACATCATTCAACATTTTTGTCAATTAATAGAGAGACTCTGTCTTTAGTTCTCAAGTGAAAAAGACATTTTTGAAAGATGTGTGTGGGGGAAGGAGAGGGAAAGACGAAAGGATGTGGGCTTTAAGGGAGAGGGTAAGGAGTCATTCCAATCCCGGGAGAGGGTGTGTGTGTGTGTGTGTGTGTGTGTGTGTGTGTGTGTGTGTGTGTGTGTGTGCGCGCGAGTGTACACCTGTCCTTTTTTTCCTCCTAAGGTAAGTCTTTCCACTCCCGGGATTGGAATGACTCCTTACCCTCTCCCTTAAAACCCACATCCTTTCATCTTTCCCTCTCCTTCCCTCTTTCCTGATGAAGCAACATTGGGTTAGCAATGCACTATGTGGTAAAGGAACAAGAACTCTGGAGAGCTGGTGGAAGAAATGGTTGGTATCTTTTATATAAAATGGTAGATTGTGGGTAATATGCTGAAAGTGTTGGTCTATGAGAGCAGAGAATCTCTTAGAGGGGGCTCTTCGTGGGTTGTCCTGGGTAATTGGGTTTATGGACTTTAGGAGGCATTTAGAAGGTAGGAGTGGGGCAAATGGTAGGGGTGAGAAAATAGATGGAATCTGGGGAGAGCTTTTGGGATGGGCACAAAGATTTGAGGAGAGCCTGGAGATCTGCTGGATTTCTGGAATGGGGTCACTGTGACTTGGTTTGTAGGTGGATGAACATGACAGCTGGTGGAGTCCTTCTGCCATGTAATCCTTGCAGTTCAAAATAACATTGGTGGAGCCTTTATTATCAGGTAGGATTGTAAGGTAAGGATCAGTTGTTAGGTGGTCAATTGCAGTTCTTTCTGTGGATGTTAGATTAGCCTGCATGTTGAGGGATTTGGGGTTTGATGGTGATGCAAGATTCGAGGTTAAGAAATTCTGGAAGGTTAACAGGGGGTCATTTGGGGGCAGTGGGGTGGTTCATGGTTGGATGGAGTGAAATGAGTCAGACAGGTTTCAACATTGGTCTTTGGTTGAGTCTGATTGGTAGGTTTGGTGGTGAAAATCTGTTTTGACCACAGGGATGAAGAGAAGGTCATTAAAAATTCTTGCATGATTGAATTTGGGAGTGGGGCGAAAGATGAACCCTTTGGAAAGGACTGATACTCCTGGGGAACTAAGTCTTTTGTAGGAAAGATTCAGGAGTGTGTATCAGGTCTGTTTAGGTTTCAGATTATATAAGGTGGTGGGAGGGAGTTTTTGAAAAGGGGGGGGGGGGGAGTAAATGTAGTAGGTCTGCAAGGCAGTGTTTGTCAGTTATGAGGGGATGTGGGGGACTTTAGAGATTGTTGTAGGGGTGTTGGATAGTGGCAGTCCAAGGCAGGAATAGAAAGTGAACAGGGTGGAGAGTTCTTGGTAGTGGCGTTGTGCATGCAGCTCTAGTTCCTGGAGGGCAAGTTTTTCAGTGTGTAATATGTGATCTACAAATTAACAAAAATTGTTCAAATGGCTCTGAACACTATGGGACTTAACATCAGAGGTCATCAGTCCCCTAGAACCTAGAACTACTTAAACCTAACTGACCCAAGGACATCACAAACATCCATGCCCAAGGCAGGATTCGAACCTGCAACCGTAGCAGTTGCACGGTTCCTGACAGAAGTGCCTAGAGCCGCTCAGACACGATTGTATAACAGGAGAATTTTATTGCTGGGGAAGACATATTTGAAGAAAGTTTGGGCCTGACTGATATGGATTTGTAGGACAGTGTTTGTGAGGGTTAAGGATTGGCAGGATCTGAACTGATGGAATTCATTGTGGAAGGAGGGGCTGCAACTGGAATTGGGTAATTTGATGGTAAGGCAATTTAGGGGGATTCCATAAGTCAAGTAAGGGACAAGAAAACTTTTCTGTATTGACACAGATGGAATGAGCAAGGATTCATGATAAAAACGCATAAAAATTTGCAAATAACATAGAAATGTGTCAAAAAATATACTCAAAAACACAAAAAACACATACGAAAAATCATGGAAAGCAAGAAGTATGGGGAAACAAGACGAAATCTGAGGGAGTAGGCCAATAGTGAAAGGCGAAAACAAAATGAAATTGACATGAAAACACTACAAGGTCAAAGAAAAAAATAAATAAAAAGATTGTAATATGGATTGCATGTCTGTGAGATTGTAATGTGAGTTGTAGTTCTATGGGTGAATAAGTGTGTAGGAGGGTGATGGCAGATGTGACTAGATGAGCTGAAGTTAGTACATGCAAGCTGGAACAGAGTTCAGTGGACAGGGGGGGGGGGGGGGTTGGTAATGGAGATACAAGTTCATAGGGCACAGGAAGATATGGGAAATAAAACACGAAAATAAGTGAGAGTGGTCCGGTAGAGTGATCAATTTGAAGGTCTGGGGAAGGGTGGTATGAACCTTGTGTGAGATCAACAACAGCAGCCCCTTCAACAGAGGACAACAGTGGTGCACCAGCTAGAACTGCGGATACAGCTACATCAACAGCCACAAGGAGCGATAGAGCTGCCACTTGCTTATCTACCAGCAGTAAGAATGTGAGTAGCTGCAGTGAAGATTTTTTATGGACTATCATCCCCCAGCCAGTGACACAAAAACTGTAAATATAGAAGCATCTAATTCTTTGCCTATCCTTCTCAAAAACAGAACTTTAATTATGCACCTAAATGTACAATCAATCAAAAACAAAATAGATGAAATTGATGTGTTCCTAAGTTCAAACCCATGTCATGTTTTCTGTGTAAATGAACACTGGCTCACACCAGCTGAAATTGCCCTGTATACCCCAGAAGGATTTGAATTAGCAAGCTCATATTGTAGAACCAAAAGTAGTCATGGAGGAGTCGCTATTTTTATAAAGAGAAACTCTAACATTGAATATGTAGCACAAAAAGTCGATCATTTTTGCAAAGAGCAACTTTTTGAAATTGCTGCATTATTGCTTCCCAAACTTAAATTAGTGATCATCTCTATTTATCACACTCCTAGCTCTGATATTCATCAGTTTATTGACCAAATGGAGACTTTAAATAAGTACCTGCTGGTAAAATACAGACACCACAAGATAGCATACATTGGTGACATTAATATAGACATACGACTAAAAACACCAACTGTCACCCACTTTCAAAACATTTTAAGGTCTAACAACTTGTACTGTATGAATAACAAGCCAACCAGATTATATGCCTGCCTAGATAACATAATCTCCAATTTGACAAAAGACGAGTGTCAGTACGGAGTGATAAATCCAGTTCTATCTGACCATGACAGCCTATGGCTAATGGTCAACTGTGAAAACTATCCTACCCAGCAACATGAACACATTAAGAGAATCAGATTATTATATCCTGACAACATTACAAAGTTAAGGCAAAAATTATCAGAAGTTGAGTGGGACAGAGTATATAATTGTAATAACAATGATAATGCTTTTAACTTATTCATGAACATACTAGCAAGCTTAGTTCAAAACTGTTGCCCACAAATAATCAAAAAGATGAAAATAGATGGTGCACCAAATAGGAAAAAGAAGCACAACTGGTTCACTCCTGAACTGCATGACCTGAGAAATACACTTATTGCCCTACATAAAATGGCTAAAACTGGTAACCTAGAATCAAAGCAGAGGTATAAAGAAGCCAGGAAGAATTATAGAACTGAAATACTGACAGCAAAGCAGAGAGCCAATGATGCTTTCATTGAAAACTCCAGCAACAAATGCAAAGCAGCGTGGAAGGTAATAAACAAAATAGCAGGGAAGCATAAAAACAGACAAGAAATTCCAATAGTGCCAGAAAAATTAAATGAATTTTTTGTTAACAGTACTAAGTTCGAAGCTACTGCTACCTCTGCACCAGATGATGCAACTTCTGAAAGTTTTACCTACAACATTCCTGACCTAAATAACTTATCCTTTAAATGGAAACAGGTGACCTGCCAAACTGTATACGAAGTCGTCACAAACCTACATGGCTCATACAGTGAAGATCTCTATGGCATCTCCAACACCATCTTGAAACAAATAATTGACGTTATTGTTGCCCCTCTTACCTTTCGGATCAATAGTACTTTTACAGCTGGAAAATTTCCTGAGGTCCTGAAGGCTACTATTGTTATCCCAATCAATAAAAAAGGAGAAAAAAACAAACCTGAAAGTTACTGCCCAATATCCCTCATACCTATATTATCCAAGATAATAGAATGCTGCATTAAAACACAATTTTGCAACCACTTTGCTGAACAAAATCTTTTTTCCTCCTCACTGTTTGGTTTTAGGCCAGGATTGGATACAATAAATGCAGTAGAAACTCTTGTGACAGACATACTTGATGGCTTCGAGAACAATTCCATCACTTGTGCTGTACTACTAGATCTGAGTAAAGCATTTGATACCGTATCCCATGAAATACTAATAAATAAACTAGAGTGCTATGGTGTCAAAAATAATGAACTGGCATTAATCAGATCATACCTGACAAACAGAACTCAGGTAGTTATAGTTAATAGCCAGCAATCAAATGCCCTACCAGTTGTAAGAGGCGTGCCACAAGGCTCAGTGCTTGGACCTTTTCTCTTCCTGGTATACATGAATGACTTGCCTACTTTCATGCTTCACAAGTCAATAATATATGCGGATGACACAACCCTAATTACCTCAGATAACAAATTGGAGGAAGTGAAGAAACAAACAAAAGTAATGCTTGAAAAGTCTACCATATGGCTCCACAGTAACAAGCTGATACTCAACAGTAGCAAGACTGAAACTATGTATTTCTTCTTGCACAATCTACAGGAAAAATTAAATGAGTCTGACTCTGTAAGACTTCTAGGAATCCACCAGGACCCGAAATTAACATGGAACACCCACACGGAACTGTTATGTACCAGACTATCTGGAGTAGTCTTTTTGTTAAAGAAACTAAAACAATTAGTTAGCAGAAAACAACTTTTATCTTCTTATTATGCCTTCTTTGAATCTCACTTACAGTATGGAATAAAATTATGGGGCAACTCAACTGGTGCTCGGACAGTGTTCATGTGGCAGAAGAAAGCAATTAGGGCAATTACAGGTATTAAAAGCCAAGAATCATGTCGAAAGCACTTTAAGGAACTTAACATCTTAACATTACCTTCTCTGTATATAAAAACGTGTCATCTTTCCATAAAAAAAACAAATACATACCTTACCTCCCAGAACAGATGTTCATTCACATGATACCAGATATAAAAACAATCTTGATGTAGACTTTACTAGGCTATCTAAGGTCCAAAGTAGCTTTAAGCAAACAGGATTAAAATTATATAACAAGTTACCACAATCACTGAAAGACCTACAAGGTGATGCCTTCAAGAAGCAGCTGCACAAATTGTTAGCTGATAAGTGTATCTATGATGTAAAGGAATTAGAATGTAGTAAGAGAGTGAGAGTAACTATGATGTAAAGGAATTGGAATGAAGTAAAGAGTAACTATGATGTTAAGGAATTATAATGTAGAGAATAACTCTTTATCCTCATGTAATGTAATCTGAATGTACATAGTTTCCCAATTTTAGATTCATTATCAAATGAAATGTCAAAACTGTCTATTTCAACAAATGTTGGCTAATGACAAGTAATAAATAATAAATAAATTAATTAAAGATATTGGCAGGAGTAATGTGGAACATGAAATGCTGCACCAACAATCAGCATAGCCCTGTAGCAATCTGTTGTTTGCAGCTGTGGCAGATGATACAATGTGGCTCATTAGTAGAGCATACATTGTGGTTTGGAAGGTAACAAATGAAACACAGGAAAGAAGAGAAAGAAGGATGGAGTAATACTTTAGCAGTGGGTTGCGAGTTGGAAGAAAAACTGTGAGACAAAATCAAACAATGGCAAATAGAGTATGGAATACTAACAATATATGAAATAAATAGCTGCTACTCACCATATAGCAGAGATGCTGAGTCAGAGATAGATGCAACAAAAAGTCTCTCAAACCTAGCTTCCAGCTTAACAGGCTGTCATCAGAATAGACAACACACAAACACACACACACACAAACACACACAGAGGGTGAGTCACTAACTATTTCCACCTAGAATAACTCCAAAAGTATGAAGTAGCTGAAAAGTTTGTGGAACAAATGTTGCATGGGACAATGGGGGCCATAATATCACATCGGTTTTTTGTTAATGGTGGGGTTGCATCAGAGATATGAAGGTCAACTTTTTTTTTTTTTTTTTTTTTTTTTTTTTTTTTTTTTTTTTTTTGGGTGGGGGGCGGGAGCTGTAGTTTGGTACTTATTTTCTGATAGCAGGTATTGAGTCAAATCCAATGATGTGTAACAGTAAGGTCTTTGAAGGTCAATGAAGGTCAGAAAGGTGGAATGAATGTGTAGTTACAGGTGTTTGAAGTGTTGACCATTGGTATCAATGAAGTGTTGCAATATTCTTATCATGGACTGAGTGGTATTCCTTATCATATCAGCACTTACTGAAGCACATGCTCTGACAATTCTCTATCATATATATATTTATTTATTTATTTACATTTCTTCTTCATGTGGAGCCATCGTAATGATTCAAGCATCAGACTTAATACTATGGTTATATTTACACTTATAAAATTCACTATATTCTGTAGCTGTTGCTTCTTATGTCTATTTTTTACATTTATCACATTGCAACTGATACGCTAATGCCTCAATTTTACAATCACTATCTTAAAATTCATTGAAATAATATAAACATTTTTCTATTAGAAAAGATTTTAATTTTGTTTTAAAAACATTTCCCGTGTACATTCTTAGAGCATTTTGTAGCTTGTTATACCAAATCAAACCACTGATATATGGAGTTCTATCAGTCATTTTTAACATTGTTCTATTACGGATATAGCTGCATTTTGAAACTTCCTGGCAGATTAAAACTGTGTGCCCGACCGAGACTCGAACTCGGCAGAAGTAAAGCTGTGAGTACCGGGCGTGACTCGTGCTTCGGTAGCTCAGATGGTAGAGCACTTGCCCGCGAAAGGCAAAGGTCCCGAGTTCGAGTCTCGGTCGGGCACACAGTTTTAATCTGCCAGGAAGTTTCATATCAGCGCACACTCCGCTGCAGAGTGAAAATCTCTTTATAGTTGCATTTTGTTCTAGTATTGTGATCATGTACATCACTGTCCTTGATAGCTTCTGTTGGTTGGCTTATAAAATATACAACTATTTTGAAGATGTACAGAGAATATATTGTCAGATATTTGTGCTGCACAAATACTTCACAACATGAATCTCTATGCCTCATCCCATGTATATGTCTTATTGCTCTTTACCGTAGTAGTAGTATTCTTTTTAAATGTACCTCAGCTGCACAGCCCCATAGTTCAATCCCGTAATTGAGAAAGGGGTAAAGTGTTCCATAATATACTAATTTCAGTGCTTGGATATGAACTATCTTTGTGAGCTGGCTGTGGAGATATATGGCACTACTGACTTTTCCGTATACGAAATTAATGTGGTATGTCCACCGCAAATTTTCATCAACATACACACCCAGGGATTTACAGTTGCCACTTTCTGTTGCAGAGATATTGCACAAACTCTTCATGTTGTTGTGGTGAGTACTGCCTGTTTAAAATGTCAGTAATTGAGATTTGGTGACATTCACCCTGAGTCCCTGATCATTGAAGTATTTTGATACTTCTGCTACACCACTAGTAACAAGAGATTCTAGTTCATTAGTTTCACTCCCATAGAATAAGATTGCTGTGTCACCTGCATAGCTTACAATATGGGAGTTAATGGGTTGTGCAATGTCGTTAATATATACACTCCTGGAAATGGAAAAAAGAACACATTGACACCGGTGTATCAGACCCACCATACTTGCTCCGGACACTGCGAGAGGGCTGTACAAGCAATGATCACACGCACGGCACAGCGGACACACCAGGAACCGCGGTGTTGGCCGTCGAATGGCGCTAGCTGCGCAGCATTTGTGCACCGCCGCCGTCAGTGTCAGCCAGTTTGCCGTGGCATACGGAGCTCCATCGCAGTCTTTAACACTGGTAGCATGCCGCAACAGCGTGGACGTGAACCGTATGTGCAGTTGATGGACTTTGAGCGAGGGCGTATAGTGGGCATGCGGGAGGCCGGGTGGACGTACCGCCGAATTGCTCAACACGTGGGGCGTGAGGTCTCCACAGTACATCGATGTTGTCGCCAGTGGTCGGCGGAAGGTGCACGTGCCCATCGACCTGGGACTGGACCGTAGCGACGCACGGATGCACGCCAAGACTGTAGGATCCTACGCAGTGCCGTAGGGGACCGCACCGCCACTTCCCAGCAAATTAGGGACACTGTTGCTCCTGGGGTATCGGCGAGGACCATTCGCAACCGTCTCCATGAAGCTGGGCTACGGTCCCGCACACCGTTAGGCCGTCTTCCGCTCACGCCCCAACATCGTGCAGCCCGCCTCCAGTGGTGTCGCGACAGGCGTGAATGGAGGGACGAATGGAGACGTGTCGTCTTCAGCGATGAGAGTCGCTTCTGCCTTGGTGCCAATGATGGTCGTATGCGTGTTTGGCGCCGTGCAGGTGAGTGCCACAATCAGGACTGCATACGACCGAGGCACACAGGGCCAACACCCGGCATCATGGTGTGGGGAGCGATCTCCTACACTGGCCGTACACCACTGGTGATCGTCGAGGGGACACTGAATAGTGCACGGTACATCCAAACCGTCATCGAACCCATCGTTCTACCATTCCTAGACCGGCAAGGGAACCTGCTGTTCCAACAGGACAATGCACGTCCGCATGTATCCCGTGCCACCCAACGTGCTCTAGAAGGTGTAAGTCAACTACCCTGGCCAGCAAGATCTCCGGATCTGTCCCCCATTGAGCATGTTTGGGACTGGATGAAGCGTCGTCTCACGTGGTCTGCATGTCCAGCACGAACGCTGGTCCAACTGAGGCGCCAGGTGGAAATGGCATGGCAAGCCATTCCACAGGACTACATCCAGCATCTCTACAATCGTCTCCATGGGAGAATAGCAGCCTGCATGCTGCGAAAGGTGGATATACACTGTACTAGTGCCGACATTGTGCATGCTCTGTTGCCTGTGTCTATGTGCCTGTGGTTCTGTCAGTGTGATCATGTGATGTATCTGACCCCAGGAATGTGTCAATAAAGTTTCCCCTTCCTGGGACAATGAATTCACGGTGTTCTTATTTCAATTTCCAGGAGTGTATAAGGAAGAGAACGGGTCCAAGGATTGAGCCATGTGGTACAACTTGTAATACAGGTTCACTGGTGGACTGGGAGTTCATGATTTTATTAGTTTGTATGACAATTTAGTGTTTTGCTTATGATTCAGCAGGTATGGTGGTTAGAAGATTCATGGCTTGATCCCCAGTACTACATGATTTTATCTTTTTAAGAAGTACCCTATGGTTTACCATGTCAAATGCTCTTGTCAGGTCCAAAAATATACCTGCAGTCTGCATCTTCTGGTCCAACAGACAGTAAAATTAATTGATGAACTGTGTAACTGCTGTGCTTGTACTTGGCTCATTTCTGAAGCCATGCTGCAAATCTACAAGCAGTTTATGTTTTGTAAAAAAGTCACTTAGCTGAGACAGGATAATGCTTTCGAATATCTTACTAAAAGTGGGAATTAGTGATATTGGTCTATAGTTGGATACATCTTCCTTACTTCCCTTTTTATACACTAGTTTCATTACACTCATTTTTAGAACTGTTGGATTCATTTTTTCTCAAATGCTGCAGTTAACCAGGTGAGTAAGAGGTTTAGAGATTCCTTTTAAGGACACTTTAGTAATAGCACTGGATACACCATCCCATCCAGATGAATTTTTTTTCTTTAGCATGTATATTGCCATGCAAATCTCCTGCTTATTCATTTCCACAAAATGGCTCTGAGCACTATGCAACTTAACTAAGAACTAATTAAACCTAACTAACCTAAGGACATCACACACATCCATACCCGAGACAGGATTCAAACCTGCGACCATAGCGGTCGCTCGGCTCCAGACTGTAGCGCCTAGAACCGCACGGCCACTCCGGCCGGCTCATTTCCACAAATTCAAATTTGGTACACTGGGTGAGATGGCATTGGGTCTCTACCTGTGAATCTATAATATGGATTGGCTGTTCACCAGAAATGTAGTAGTTATTAAAAATATTACATAGAGTATCTGGGTTTTTTATAATGTTACCATCATGTCTTAAGCTGAGTGGTTCCATGTTCATCTTGTTGGGACCTTTTTGTATTTGCCAATCAGCTTCCTAGATGCTTTGCTTATGTTGTCAGACTGTTCTATTATTTTGCTGTTAATCTACTTCCTTAGGTTAACAATTTCAGTTTTAAAAGTTTGCTTGGCCCTATTGTATTTTTCCTTGAAAACCTGCATAGTAGGCTTCATAAAGCTGGTTTAGACCATGTACTCCCTACCTGAGCCTAATCAGATTTGGTGGGAGTTTTAGTCTAGGATTACTTCCATTTTGACAGTCTTTAACTACCTTCTGGATTTCTCTGACTGGACAATTATATTCATAATGATGCAGTAGGATAGAGTAGAGTACATTCCATTTCTCACCCGACCCTTTCACACACAGAATCCCATTTCTCATTTGCTAGTTTGTCTTTAAGAGCATTACTATTTGAGGTATTCAGCATTCGTTTCTGTAGCTCAGTTTTTGTTATTTCAGGCACAACTGAATTTATGTATTCTGTCACCTGACAGAAGTGGTCAGAATAAAGAAAATCTAAGTTACTGTAATTTACCTAACCTATAACATCTTTGTTGATTATAACATAATCTATTCTAGTGGAACATGTGTCTGGTACTTTGGTGTCAGAGTTCACTATATTTACAGGATTGTATGAGGTCAGTACATCACTGAGGTTCAAGATTACTATACTACTTGAGTATGCATCTATATTAAAGTCACCTAATATAGTGATGTCATTAGAACTGTCCTGACCAACAACGTTACTAAGTTTATCCATAAACAGTGTTACAGCAGCATTTGGAGGCCTATATACTCCAATCACTTTATGCTTTCGTAACTTAAGATCGTTACAGTGGAGTACAAAACCTGTCATTTCAATTGATCCTTCTTTGGTGTGGTGTTCAAGAAAGGAAATTTTTTTAGCTTCTATATTCTTATTAACATAAACTGCCACACCACAACATTTATGGTTTTGGCTACAATAACTATTTGCTAGTACATAGCCTTCTAATCTATAATACATTATTTCACTGCATTTTAGCCCTTGTTCTGTTATTACTAGTACATGTGGCAAGTGTTCCTCTATGAATATTTGTAGTACGTCAATTTTGTTTCTGAGATATTACACATTTAAGTGTATTAACTTTAAGGGTGTTATCCCTTCTTGTTTATTTACCATCTTGCATGAATCAAAATTGTTTGAGTTACAATTTTTACGACATTTTACATATGCTGGTTTTTTAGAACTGTCCTGCAATGACTGATCTCTTATTTCACAGCCTGGCTTTTGTTTCCATGAATGGGACTCAGTCATATCCGAAATACATCCCTGAAAACTATTATTATGGTCATTTATTCTAAAAAAGACTTGTGGTTGTAGCCCAGAGCAATTGGAGCTTTCTCCACACTATCTTTCTTGCACAGTTTGCTTATGTGGAAAACTAGCTTGGTTTTCCCTTTCCTGTTTAAGTGGAATCCGTGTTTTGTGTGTTCATCATGACTCACCTTACTTAAGTCTATCAAATGTACATGGCTAAATTTATCACATAGTTTCTTTAGCTTGGAAGTGTAGTGCTGAATCTCTTTGTTTACATTCGACCACAGTGTTAAATCATGTCACACTGGCACATTTGTGATGACAATGTTCATTTGAAATAGATTTGGTAATATGTTAGGGAAACTTCACAGGGCTGTCTTGCTTTCATTTTTATATATATCGTTGGCACCGCCAATAATCACAATGTGAGCATCTTTGTTCATTTGAGTTGTTTCTATTGTAATATTCTCCACCATTGCATTTAACATTGGACCAATCTTGATTTTCGCAAAAACTGAATTCTTTGAATGCATACTTTCATGAAAACATCTGGATAGATCTTTTCCATGACTGTCGGCATACAGAAGGAGCCCTCTGGTGCATCGTAAGGTTGGCAAGTTCGTTTTTGGTTCCTTATTGGGAGTTTTGTGATTACTTTCTGGTTTGTTTATTTCTGTTGTGCTACTAGTGCTAAGAATTTGTTTGATAATGGTATCACTGGGCTGTACTTACATGTAGTTCTTCAGGTGTTATTGGAACATCTTTATAAACAATGTCATTTATGACTCCCCACAAGAAAAAATCTAGAGACATCAAGTCCGGTGAACTAGCTGGCCTCTGTTCCACCAAAGCACCCACAGTCTTTTTAACTCTCTCCTTTTCTGCTAACCCCCACCCTCCGTCTATACTCCCAACTGCACCTAGCTGCCCTATCCTCTCTCCACATCATGTATGCTCCCATAAGCAACACTTTACTGTCCCCCACCTCTGCCCAGCTATCCCTCCTCCTCCCCACCCAAGCCTACTCCGTATCGCCATCACCCAATAGTTGCTTCTCCCGTCATGCGCTACTGCCGTAGTCTGGCCTTGGCAACCAGAGTCTGTGGTCATGTGTGTCTGAGTTGCATTTGCGTGAGTCGTGTGTGTATTGAATAGAATTGGGGAGAAGAGGAGTTTGTGGCACAACTTGACAAGAAGAAGGGACCGGTAGGTAGGACATGTTCTGAAGCATCGAAGGATCACAAATTTAGCATTGGAGGGCACTGTGGAGGGTAAAAATAGTAGAGGGAGACCAAGAGATGAATACACTAAGCAGATTCAGAAGGATGTAGGTTGCAGTAAGTACTGAGAGATGAAGAAGCTTGCACAGGATAGAGTAGCATGGAGAGCTGCATCAAACCAGTCTCAGGACTGAAGACCACAACAACAACAACAACGTGTGTGTGTATGTTGTTTACTCTGATAAAGGCTTGTTTGCCAGAAAGCTTTGTTTGACAGTCCTCATGTCGTGCCTATCTGCAGCTTAACATCTCTCCTGTCCAGTGAGCAGCTACTATCCTTTTCATGATGTTATCATGCAACTGGAAATTCATGGATTCCTTTTAGTACTCAAGTGGATAATCACACACTTTTCATTACATAGAGTCAATTACCACATTTCACACCATGCATACAGTTTACCTAAATCATTTTGCAATTGATTTTAATCTTGTGATGACTTTACTAGATGATAAATGACAGCATCATCTCCAAACAATGTAAGAGGGTTACTCAGATTGTGTCCTAAATACTTTATACAGATCAGGAACAGCAGAAGGCCTATGACACTTCCTTGTGGAATGCTTATCTGTAAGCTTTTTAGCATTGTTCTCTGCACCCTACATTTCTCTACATCAATACATGGTTCTTCCTTTTCTAATTCTGTTAGAAAATAAAATCCATTGATTAACTCACTTTCAAATTTTCTAATTTATATTGACTATTTCTAGTAGTATCTTTTGCTATAGTGTGAAATCAGTAGTTGTTTCGTAACTTAAATTCTATTGTCAGCTTTAAAAAAATATAAATTCTATGCTAATTATAAACATTTGGAGGAACAACTAATAGTGTTCACTATTAGTATTCACTATTAGTTGTTCCTCCAAATGTTTATAATTAGTACAGAATTTATATGATTTTAAGTCAACAATAGAATTTAAGTTATGAAACAATTACTGATTTCGCCCTATAACAAAATACACTAACTAGAAATAGTCAAAATGAATTAGAAAATCAATTACATATGTAAAACTAAGAACAAAATTAGATCTAATGTTACATTCTTTAAAACTGAGGGTCAACCTTTCTGTTTTATGAAAATGCAGTATCTTAATGGTAATTAGTTCAAAAATGAAGAAATGAATTTTAAGGAGGCAAATGGCAAAGAGGGGAAGTAAAAAAATTCCCAGCTTGCTTCATCACACAGGGATGAGGTGGAGACACTTGTTTACTTCACGTAAACAAGTGTCAGTGTCTGCTTGTGTCTGTATATGTGCGGATGGATATGTGTGTGTGTGTGCGAGTGTATACCTGTCCCTTTTTCCCCCAAGGTAAGTCTTTCTGCTCCTGGGATTGGAATGACTCCTTACCCTCTCCCTTAAAACCCACATCCTTTCGTCTTTCCCTCTCCTTCCCTCTTTCCTGATGAAGCAACTGTGGGTCACAAAAGCTTGAAATTTGTGTGTGTGTTTGTGTTTGTTATTATCTCTATCAACATACCAAAGCTTTCATTTGGTAAGTTACAGAATCTTTGTTTTTAGATATATTTTTCCCACGTGGAATGTTTCCCTCTATTAAATTTCATACAAATATATGTTTTGTTCTGAGATATGCATGGCTTCTCAAATTTCCTTCATTGAGCATTGATACAGCTTCATATAAGTTGTAAACCAATAGAGTAGTAGTGTATCTTCTCAGGATATCAATAATACAGCAATTTCGAGTATAAATAATAACTGTAGTGATAATCAAAATGTTCATATAAGATATTTTTGGTTTCATGTAAGCATACAATTCTTTGTGTTTGATTCATGTGTAACTACTGCAGTTATATGATAATAAATATCAATTAACTTATCAGTGCTGAGCACTTCTCACAATACACATCCACAGGAACAGACACTAAAAAGTGTTTCAGCTCATCATGATGAGTTGCAGTACGTTATCTAGGACTGACAGGAGCGTCTTTATGTATGGATACAGACAAAGAAAGAAGTACCATCTGCTGTAAACTGTGTAATATTTGTAGTTTACAATTCCATAGCGTTAAGTAAATGTGATGTGTGAGTACACCTTTTCCTACAATATCACAAATAAATCAACTTCATAGTAAAAACCTCTAATTAACTTCAGACGCAATACTATGACAAGATATATATTCATTCATAAGTTTTTGTAAGATAATTCCAATAAACATGGTTCTACATTAGTAAATATTTGTTGTATAACCATTGTGTGTAAGACTGAGAATCAAGTATACTGTTGCACATAGGTAGTAAACAACAGTGTTCCAAAGTAGATCAACTAATTTGATTACTTGTATCAAACAATGACAAATCTACAATAGAATGACTAAAATATTATGAAAAGTACAGATTGCTCTCCCCCCCCCCCCCCCCCCCCCCCATGAATCGTGGACCTTACCACTGGTGGGGGAGGCTTGCATGCCTCAGTGATACCAATAGCTGAACCATGGGTGCAACCACAATGGAGGGGTATCTGTTGGGGTGCCACAAAAATGTGTGGTTCCTGAAGAGTGGGAGCAACCTTTCAGTAGTTGCAGGAGCAACAGTCTGGATGATTAACTGATCTGGCCTTGCAACACTAAAGTAAGGGGAAACTACAGCTGTAATTTTTCCCAAGGGCATGCAGCTTGACTGTATGGTTAAATGATGATGGCATCCTCCTGGGTAAAAGATTCCGGAGGTAAAATAGTCCCCCATTTGGCTCTCTGGACGGAGACTACTCAAGAGTGTGTTGTTATCAGGAGAAAGAAAACTGGCGTTCTATGGATTGGTGTGTGGAATGTCAGATCCCTTAATCAGGCAGGTAGGTTAGACAATTTAAAAAGGGAAATGGATAGATTAAAGTTAGATACAGTGGGAATTAGTGAAGTTTGGTGGCAGGAGGAACAAGACCTTTGGTCAGGTGAATACAGGGTTATAAATACAAATCAAATAGGGGTAATGCAGGAGTAGGTTTAATAATGAATAAAAAAAATAGGAGTACAGGTAAGCTACTACAGACAGCATAGTGAATGCATTATTGTGGCCAAGATAGACACGAAGCCCACGCCTACTACAGTAGTACAAATTTATATGCCAACTAGCTCTGCAGATGATGAAGAAAATGATGAAATGTATGATGAGATAAAAGAAATTATTCAGGTAGTGAAGGCGGACGAAAATTTAATAGTCATGGGTGATTGGAATTCGAGAGTAGGAAAAGGGAGAGAAGGAAACATAGTAGGTGAATATGGATTGGGGGAAAGAAATGAAAGAGGAAGCCATCTGGTAGAATTTTGCACAGAGAATAACTTAATCATAGCTAACAGTTGGTTCAAGAATCATTAAAGAAGGTTGTATACATGGAAGAATCCTGGAGATACTAAAAGGTATCTGATAGATTATATAATGGTAAGACAGAGATTTAGGAACCAGATTTTAAATTGTAAGACATTTCCAGGGGCATATGTGGATTCTGACTACAATCTATTGGTTATGAACTGTAGATAATGGAATGTAGTCGAATTAAATCGAGTGATTCTGAGGGAATTAGATTAGGAAATGAGACACTTAAAGCAGTAAAGGAGTTTTGCTACTTGGGGAGCAAAATAACTGATGATGGTCGAAGTAGAGAGGATATAAAATGTAGACTGGCAATCGCAAGGAATGCGTTTCTGAAGAAGAGAAATTTGTTATCATCGAGTATTGATTTAAGTGTCAGGAAGTCGTTTCTGAAAGTATTTGTGTGGAGTGTAGCTATGTATGGAAGTGAAACATGGATGATAAATAGTTCAGACAAGAAGAGAATAGAAGCTTTTGAAATGTGGTGCTACAGAAGAATGCTGAAGATTAGATGGGTAGATGACATAACTAATGACGAGGTATTGAATAGAATTGGGTAGAAGAGACGTTGGTTGCATAACTTGACTAGAAGAAGGGATCAGTTGGTAGGACATGTTCTGAGGCTTCAAGGGATCACCAATTTGGTACTGGAGGGCAGCGTGGAGGGTAAAAATCGTAGAGGGAGACCAAGAGATGAATACACTAAGCAGATTCAGAAGGATGTAGGCTGCAGTAGGTACTGGGAGATGAAGAAGCTTGCACAGGATAGAGTAGCATGGAGAGCTGCTTCAAACCAGTCTCAGGACTGAAGACCACAACAACAACAACAATAGATTGCTGTTCACCATGTAGAGAAATTGTTAGATCACAGACAGGTACAACAGAGAGCCCGCTATACTTGTGAACTTTCAGCCAAAAGGTCTTCTTCTAATGTAGAAAACACACAAACTTTCATACAGGTACAGTTCACACATGCTCATGATGATGATGTTTGATTTGTGGGACCTTCAACTGCACGGTCATCAGAGCCCATACAAAGTCCCAATTTTTACACAGTCCATTTTTTCCACAATCCAATCTAGTCACTGTCACACATACACATGACCACTGTCACTAGCCACTGAAGCCAGACTGTGAGCAATGCACCTTCGGTGAGAAACAGTCTAGGTAGAGGGGATAAGGAAGTCTGGAGCAGGTAGAAAGAGGGCTAGGTTGTATTGTTGCTTGCAGGGAAAGGGTAGGGCTGCTACATGCAGTAGGAAAGTTTGGTGGAGGGGGAGGGAGTGGAAAAGGAAACAAGTAGTGGTGGGCGTGGTGGGGGGTGGGGTGGGGGGAAGAGAAATGAGTTGTGTGTTTATGTGTGTGTGTGTGTGTTGGTGGAATAGAATGTTGTGTGGTGCTGGAGTAGGAGCAGGGAAGAGGATAGTTGGATGAAGGACAGTAACTAGCAGAAGTTGAGACCTGGTGTTACAGGACTATATGATACACTGTAGGGAGAATTTCTGCCTGCACAATTCGTAAAAGCTGGTTTTGGTAGGTAGAATACAGATGACACAGAATTTTAAGCACTAATTGAATTGAGCACATCATGTTGGGGCTCATGTTCTTCAAGTGGTAGTCCAGCTGTCACTGTCACAGCTTAGCCACAGTCTGTCATTGCTGGGAAGAGAGCTTGTTCTCTGTTGGTCCACCATGGACAGGAACCATTGGCTGGTTAAATAACTGTCAGTGTCAATGAAATTCACCAACAGCTTTGTAACTTATGATGTTATTTTATTTTGAAGGCTGCCAGTTTTAGTATTTCACTATGCCATCTTCAGGTCCCATATGCATCTCTCCAAATAAACAAAAATGTCATAAAGTGCCATAAATCCCTAGATGTTGTGAATTCAACCATTACACTAGTGCTTCATTTGAAGACTTGTTAGCTTGGATTGCTATCAAGTCTTCAATGATGCGCTAGTATAATGACTGAATTCATGGCAGCCACGGATTTATGGCACTATATGACATTTTCATTTATTTGGAGAGATGCATATGGGACCTGAAGATGGCATAGTGAAATGCTGAAACTAATAACCTTCCAAATAAAATAAAATCTTAAGTTACAGAGCTGTTGGTGAAGTACATTGACAAGAAAGTTCGTTGATTGTTATGACCATGGAGACTGCTTCACAGAGGTTGCAGCTTAATTTGTAGATAAAATTGCTGCTCCCACAGGTAGCCTTGCATTTGATGGGATAGATGCTGCTTGTGTCCAGACTTGAGTAGGTAATGGTGGGGGGATGTATGGTCTTGCATCTAGGTCTATTACAGGGATTTGAGCCAAGAGGAAAGGGGATGGGAAGAGGGGTGGAGTTGGGTTGGACAAGGATATTGCGAGGGTGATGAAATACCACTGTGGGAGGGGTGGGAAGGATGGTGGGTAGGATACTTTTCCTTTCAGGGCACAAAATGTGATAGTCAAAACGCTGGTGCAGAATGATTCAGTTGCTCCCATCCTGGGTGGAACTTAATCATAAGGGGATGCTCCTTTGTGGCCAGCCAGTGGGAATGTGGAAGGTGGTAGGTGACTGAAGGGACAAGGCACAAGAGATATGTTACTGTATATGTGTGGGAGAGTAATTTCGGTCTGTGGAGGTCTCAGTGACGTCCTTGGCATATTTGGAGACGTAGGATTGGTGGTAAAAAAGTATATCTATTGTAGAGACCAGGAAAATGAGAGAAGGCTGTATTAAACATCTTCTCTATTTCTCCTGGCACCTACAGTGGAAACACTTTTTCGCCACCAACCGTACCAATCAAACTCAACACAAAGCCAATGTTGAACCCTGCATGTGTCAGTTCTCTCCTCCATCCAAAAGTGATCCTCTCAACTGCCCCAAATCACCCCCTAGTAACATTCCAGGATTTCCTAACATCAAACTTTGACTCACCATCATTTCCCGAATCACTCATCATGCAAGCTAACCTTATATCTGCAGAAAAAACTACAATCTATCCCCTAACAACTGATCCTCACTTTATAATCCTATCTGTAGGGATTACCTAGTGAAAGGACTCCACCAGCTGTCAGATTTGTCCATCTTCAGATGCTGCCACAGTGGCCTTATTCCATAAATACAATGGAGGCGCCAGCCGGTGTGGCCGTGCGGTTCTAGGCACATCAGTCTTGAACAGCGTGACCGCTACGGTCGCAGGTTCAAATCCTTCCTCGGTCATGGATGTGTGTGATGTCCTTAGGTTAGTTAGGTTTAAGTAGTTCTAAGTTCTAGGGGACTGATGACCACAGATGTTGAGTCCCATAGTGCTCAGAGCCATTTTTGAACAACAGAGGCTCCTGTTCCTCATCAAATCCTTAGGCTCATCTCAGAACCACTCTCATGAATCTATCTGTCTCCTCACCACTATCACTCCATGCCGTCCTACCTTCTAAATGTTTCCTGAAGTCTATAAACCCAACCAACTTGGATGCACCAGTGTGGTCAGTACTGCATCCCCATTGGATATACACCTTCAACATAATAACCATTACTGACCTTTCTATTTCAAAGATATCAAACATTTCCTCCAACAACTCTCCACAGTTTCTGTTCCTTTAGCAAAGAGCACCTTGCTCATCACTCTAGATGCCACCTCCTTCTACACTAACATTCATAATGTCCATGGCCTTGCTGCTATTGAACACTACCTCCCTCAATGCTGACTAATTCGAAACCTAAAGCGTGCTTCCTGGTCACCATGACCAATTACATCTTAACACACAATTATTTCACCTTTGAAAGCATCATCAAAAAAATATATACATGGTACAGCAATGGGGTCTCACAAGACTACATCCTATGCCAACCTATTCAAGGATCATCTAGAGCAGGGCTCCACAACATACGTGCTCGCGGAGCAAGCTGTGAGCAGCAAGGCGCGAGCACGGAGCAGCGTGAGCACGCTACCCCCTCTACCGGACCAGAGCGGAGAGTGGGGAAAGTTACATGGGGCACACAACAGCTGCCGCCAGTCAATGTAAATCCGCGGCCACCTGCAGGGATATCACTCACGAATTATTACTGCGACAAATGAAACAAATAAAGGAGAATGTACACATGCCACATAATTTTATTAGCTTAGTGTATGCCTTTACATTCGCATTAATTTGTGAACTGTTTCACAATAAAATGTGTCACTAAAGTGTGGGATTCTCGGTTATCTTGTACTTTTTGCCCTTTACAATTGCGTCTATGTTTGGAGTAATTGTTCTTGTGCATTTTAGGTGCAGCGTGCAGTTTAAATTTCGATCAGACAATGTGTTTCTTAGGCGCGTCTTGTTACATTTCATTGCAGAGAACAGTTGTTCCCAAGCATACGTGGAACCGAACATTGATATTATTGTAGCCGCCAGTTTGTGCAAACGAGGAAATCTATCCTGAGGGAAGTGTCTGTAGAATTCCAAAATGTTTTTCTTGTTCTGAAATTTGTCTCTGCAGTCTCTGTCACACTGCAGGTCAGTAACTTCTTGCTGCAGCTCAGGACGAATCTCTTAAATATTGGCTGAATATGGAGAGAACAGATCAAAATCACTGTATAGTGCTGTCAGATCTTGAAAGCGCTGATCAACTAAACTATGTGAATAACGTTCACAGTCTTTGTGAACATCTTGCATGGATGATAATTTAGGAAAATGAGCTAGGTTTCCTGTTTCCAGCTGACTCACCCAAAGTGTCAATTTCATTTTAAAAGCTCGTATTCGATCTATGAAATGAGTAATTAGCAGATCTTTACCTTGTAGTAATATGTTCAAAGCATTCAGATGGCTAGTTAAATCTGCTAAGAATGCGAGATCACATTCAAACGTGCGCGCGCATTTCCCCTCCCTCCACTCCCTCCCTACTCCGCGACCTTGCACCTGCTCGCGAGCACGTGCCTGAGCAGACGCGAGTACTCGTGCTCAAAACAGGCCAGTTGTTAAGCCCTGATCTAGAGGAATCATTCACAAGTACCCTGAATCCCAAATCCCCCATCTGGTTCAGATTCATTGATTATATCTTCATGATCTGGACTGAGGCTCAGGACACCCTATCCACATTCCTTCAGAACCTCAATACCTGCTCTCCATTCACATCACCCAGCATCCTCAATCTTCTTCCTCAATGCTGACCTCCACTTCAAAGATGTCTACTTCAGTACCCATGTCTCTATCAAAGCTACTAACAGCAGGACCTCCACTTTGATAGCTGCCACCTGTACCACAGCATAAAGATCTTTCCATACAGACTAATCACCCATGGCTTTCACACCTGCAGTAACAAGTAATCCCTCTCCAAATATATCAAGGGTCTCACTGTGGCCATCACAAACTGAAACTACCTTCCCAGGCTTGTACAGAAACAGGTCTGCATGCCTTGTCTCTGCTGTCACCTACCACCTCCCATGTTTTCACCATCTGGCCACAGAACAACACTCCTCCTGTGACTCAGTTCCACCCATGACTGGAGCAACTGAATCACATTCTCTGTCAGGGATCAGACTATCTCTTATTGTGCCCTGAAATGAGGAATATCCTACTCACTATCCTTTCTGTCCTTCCCACAGTGGTATTCTGCCACCCAATGAATCTACACAATATCCTTGTACTTCTCTGCTCTGCCCCTGCCCCCAGCCCCTTGCCTCATGGCCTAAATCACTGTGATAGACCCAGATACAAGACCTTTTACATACTTCCTCCCACTACCACCTGCTCCTCCCTGATCACAAGGATCACCTATCCCATCAAAGGCAGGGATACCTGTTGAAGCAGTCATGATCCACAAACTAAGCTGCAGTTTCTGTGTTGTGTTCTGTGTATGCATGATAACCAACAACCTGTCTGTCTGCATGAATGGCCACTGCCAAACTTTGACTAAGAGACAGCTCGACTACCCAACTGCGGAACATGCTGCTCATCACACTGTGCTTCACATCAGTGACTGCTTCACAGCCTGTGTCATCTGTATCCTACCTAGCAACACCAGCTTTCCTGAACTGTACAGGTGGAAACTCTCCCTCCCATAACTCTGCTTGCCTCAACCTTCACTAATCTCTGTCCTTCACCCACCTACCCATTTCTCTGCCCCACTCTAGCCAGCACTTCACAGCCTTCTATTCCTCCAACATACCTACTATTCTCTCTCCTTTTCCCCCTCCTCTATTTCTCACCTTTGCCAGCCCTCCCCCCCCCCCCCCTTTCAAAAATGTTACTACTGCATCTAGCAACCCTATCCTGTACTCACCACATACCTGCATGGTCATACAAGCAGCACTATGCCCTCTCTCGCCACTATCCTTCTCTCCTTACCCCTCCCCACTCCAGCCTCTTCCTTACCCTTAACACCCACATTGCTTCTCCCATCAGATGCAGTTGGTCACAGCCTGGCCTCAGTGTCCAGGATTTGCTACATTAGAATAAGGCCTTTGGCTGAAAGTTCATATGGATAGCAGTTTTTTTATGGTGTCCATCTGTGACTCAACATAAGCTCCGCATCTTTGTGACTTGAATGGGGTATGGGCACACAAAAGTTTTTCACAGCTATAATTCTCTCATAATGCTTATAGCTTGACATTACTAAGCATTTATAATCTAGTTCTTGTTTATGGAACATTGTATCAAATTATAGCACAATCATATGCTTTCAGAAATAAAATATATGTAGTGACAGTAAGTGTGGTGTATAATAGTTTGGTTTGTTACTAACATGATGCCTTGAAGAGATGGAAATTAAAACTTGTACCTAGGTAACACTTATAAGTAGTATAAAATTATTGTATAAAGCTTTGAACATAGACCAGTGTATGAGTAGTTTTGTATTAATGTTTCTCTTACTAATAGTCATTTTTTGGTCCATGTGTACATATTTTTTCTGTAACAGGACTTATGTCTCTGCATGTTTCATTATAGTAAGAGTTGTGTTATGAAGTATTTCCTTTCCAATTCTAGTATGTATGTGTTTTTTTCCAATTTAAGTGTTATGTAAGTTGTACAAATATTTTCAGTAATCCAGAAAATGACAAATGGTAAAATAGCTACTTTCATATGCATGTATCTTGGTAATACAACTCAGTTCATATCACTTCTTATCTCATTCAGCGTATTTGTACAGCAAATTGAAGACAAGATGACATGGTGAATCATTACTGTCTTTTTTGACAGCAAGAGACATGCACTTAATAGGACAGAATACACGGTAGAATAAATAATAATGTGACCATGGAATTCAAAAATTTGAAAGAAGAATCATATGGCCAGAAACCTAGTGTATGCCATCCATTTAATGCACATAGATTGATTATCACCATGAGTGCTTGCATTAACTTTTACCAGAACATATAAAATTCCTCCTACTCATTTTCATTATGTTACTGTTCTTTTGTATTGATGTACTCCGTTTAATAGCTTTAGTTATATTTTTGTATGACTTCAAGTGAACAACATTTCTTAAGTCAAATAATTTTCTTGACTTGGATAAGTTAACATATGGGTATTTGGATGAGGAATTTCTGATACCTCAAATATTTCTTTATTTCTCCATCGACTGCCCTACATTTATCATTAGTTTTGACAATAAATGGGTCTCCTAAACTGAATTTGGTAACATCTACTCCCTTATCATCTCTCTGCTTCCTCATCTTACATTGTTCCTCTATATTCTTCCTGACTATCTCCTCTCTTTCTTGTGCAGTGAAACTTTTGAATGCTGGAAATTCTATCATTCCATTTATTAAATTTTGCAAGTTTCTTTTCATACATTATCTCATTTGCAAGCTTGTATTTGTCATCGCTGTACTGGGGTATCACCCGACGTGATGGTATGGGGTGCCTTTGGTTACACATCTCGGTCACCTCTTGTTCGCATTGATGGCACTTTGAACAGTGGATGTTACATTTCAGATGTGTTATGACCCATGCTCTACCCTTCATTTGATCCCTGCAAAACCCTACATTTCAGCAGGACGACCACATGTTGCAGGTCCTGTACGGGCCTCTCTGGATACAGAAAATGTTCGACTGCTGCCCTGGCCATCACATTCTCCAGATCTCTCACCAATTGAAAATGTCTGGTCAATGGTGGCCGAGCAACTGGCTCTTCACAATACGCTAGTCACTTCTCTTGATGAACTGTGGTATTGTGATGAAGCTGCATGGGTACCTGTAACTGTACACACCATCCAAGGTCTGTTTGACTCTATGCACAGGCGTATCAAAGCCATTATTATGGCCAGAGGTGGTTGTTCTGGGTACTGATTTCTCAGGATCTATGCACCCAAATTGCATGAAAATGTAATCACATGTCAGTTCTAGTATAATATACTTTTCCAATGAATACCCGTTTATCATCTGCATTTCTTCTTGATGTAGCAATTTTAATGGCCAGTAGTGTACATAGCCTACATGTTTCCCTCATTTATCTTTTAGTGGGGTTACTCAATGGATTACATGCTGATATTCATATGTGTTTTATATTCTATTCTATTACAAAACTTTTCCATAATTCTGAAATAAATGTTTTGAAAATAGATCTACCATAACATATGTGACTGTATCCTTCTTTTGATTTTGGTAATTGCCCATAGATATCAATGCATACCAGCTCCATTTGTTTCTTTGAGATAATATTCTGTAACTGTCCTCTGATAGTATAGTGCCTAACTTTTACATGTTGACATCTATCACAAAGGCTAAAATAATTCTGACCCTCTTGTCTAAGTTTTAAGAACATAAATTTTCTTGGTTCTCCTGGATGCACTTCAAAGTTCCACAGTGTCCATAATTTTCATGTATGTATTTAATAAAGCTGTCAATATACTGTTCAGGTCAATACAGATTTCATCTATCACTATCTCGACTATTTCACCTAAACAACAGTCCCTCACATACTTTGTTATACTGATCCACTTTTACATTACTTTTCTTTTCCCTAAGACCCTTTACAAGTTTCCACTTTTCATTATGCTTTTTATTCCTCCTTATTTTGTTACAGATCTTCCCAGTTTTCATTTCAAATTTAATTCCCTTCAAGTGTATTGTATCAAAATCCTCAATACTTTATTTCCATTCTCTACACTTTCACTTCCACCAATAATCTAGACACTGCATCCACTATTACATTTTCCTTTCCTTTTCTGTATTTTACTGAATAATGAAATTGTTCCAAGAAATGTGTCCACCTTGTGAATCTACTATGGTACTATTTGGATTCCTTCAGATAGCTTGTGATGGGGGTATACTATAATTTTGTGTCCCAGTAAATAGTTCCTGAAGTTGGTGAATGCCCAACATACAGCCAGTAGTTCCTTTTCTATGACAGTGTTATTTTTCCAATTTTTTTGTACTATTCTTTTTGCAAAAGCTATCAAATGATGGTCTGTTTGTCTGTATACTTTTTTCTCTTGAAATAAATTTGCACCTACTGTCAGTCATAAGGCTATATGGTAAAGTTATATCTAGTCTGTATAAAATTTTGCCAATACTCAGTTATTTCTTTATTTCATCAAAAGCTTTTTGACACTCCTCACTCCAGTCTCATATAACATTCTGTTAAAAGATTATTCAAACATTGACCATTCAAAGCCTGATTCCTTATATCAGTTAATTTTCTATAAAATACAGCTAATCTAAGATGACTTTAACCTCTTCTTTGACTTAGGGGTAGTAAAGTTTGCTACAGCCAGAATTTTATCATTACAGGGCAAAATTCCTTCCTATTGAACACTGTGTTCAATAACTTCACCTGTATCACAGAAAATTTACACTTTTTTAACTTTATGACATGCCTCCTTCCCTTAATTTTCTTCCTACTTCTCACAGTAATTTTAAGTGCTCTTCCCAACATTTACTTGTTACTAATATATCATAAAAATAAATTATCAATTGAGCAAGTAATTCTTTTCCTACAACAAGATCTAAACTTCTTACAAACCCTACTGCAGAGAAACATTTAATCCAAATGGTACAACATAGTGTTGACAGTCACCACCACTATTCAAAAATGCTATATTTTTCCTAGGATTTGGTTCATGAGACGTTTGGTGAAAATTTGCTGTCAGATCAAACTGCTGATGCATGTTACAACTTTAAATGTATGCAATAGCTTATATATGTTTTTAGGTTCCTTGTCTAATATTTTGTTCAAATGCCTAGAAACTAACACATTATCTAATTCCACCATCTTATTTCCATACTGCTGTGAGTGATTATTATATGCACAGAAACTTCTATCAATCCCCAACCTTTCATCTTTCATAGCTCCTTCTCTACTGCATCACTTCTAAATAATGGTATCCCATACAGTTTAATGAAATGTATTTTATGAGGGTTTAATTTTAGTTTACACTGGTATTTCTACTCTATTCATGGTTGCTCATTAAAAACATTGTAATATTCACAGAAAAATTTCTTGAAGTTTTCTTCCTGATTTTCATTAAGTTTTTCTACTTTTTTCTCTTTGCTTCCAACTAAATTGTGTTTATACTCTGAACCTTTCCCTTCATTCAAATCATTTCCTTCTTCCT
This sequence comes from Schistocerca nitens, assembly GCF_023898315.1. Lineage (NCBI taxonomy): Eukaryota > Metazoa > Arthropoda > Insecta > Orthoptera > Acrididae > Schistocerca > Schistocerca nitens. Next base: position 386,224,899 of record NC_064617.1, on the reverse strand, counting down.
CAATGTCTTTCAATCATCTATATATTTCATCCCCCACCCACAATTTTGATTACTGCCATCTGTCTCATTCACAAGGATAAACCAGGTTCGAGATGTAATACCCCATCTTGATTCCATAAAACTTAACTCTTTGATAGCCCAACAAAACCCTACTTTAGTTTTTATTATACAGTTGATAAAAAAAAGAAAAGAAAAAAAGATTTCCTCATTCATACCAGGTATCATAAAGCATACTTGGATATATGGTATGTTAGTGATTTTAAATTATAGTAGTACTTGCTTTCCCAGCTGGGAATTGAACCCAGACCCCTTTGCATGGCATTCTGTGATGCTGACCACTCAGCTATTGAGGCGGACATTACCATAATGATATCAAACTACTTTTAAAACTCATCACCTACACATTTTTCACATTTCTCTCCATCCCCATAACAATTTACTGATTTACTGATATCAGTTGGCAAAATCCCACACTCATCTACCTTGAGACCCCAGTTCTATCCCCTCTGGATATAAACATACCATGGTTTCACCATTGAACAGAAGCCCTTATGGACGACAAAGTAATAAACAACCCTAGCATTGAGAAACAGCTGAATTGTGCAGATATAAGTTTCCAGGTCTGGATAGAATCATAATTTGGTTTTACAAAGAGGCATTAGGGCATTGGCCCCTTACTAAGCTTGCATCATCATGAATCTCTCATCGAACAGAAAGTCCCAAGTGACTGGAAATAAGAATAGGTGACTCCTGTACATAAAAAGTATAAAAGAACAGACACACAAATTTACAATGCAATATCCTTAAAATTGATTTGCTACAGAATTTTTCAACATATTCTCAATCTGAACATAATAAATTTTCTTGAGACCAAGAAGCTTACATTCATGAATCAGCACAGTTTTGGAAACCATCCCTTGTGCAAAACTCAGCTTCCCATTTTCTCACATGACATTTTGTGAATTATTGATGATTTCTAGATCTTCAAAAAACATTTGACATAATGTCTACCGTAGACTGTTAACAAACATACGCGCATATGGGATAGGTTCCCAGATATGTGAGTGGCTCGAAGACTTCTTAAGCAACAGAACCCACTATGTTGCCTTTGATGGTGTGTGTGGATGGGTGGATAGCAGAACACTATTTTGGGAGAGGTTGGAAGTATCATGGCTAGGCCATCTCTCATTCGAGGGCATGATGATAGATAATCATAGCCCTGATGAAAGACGTAGGTCAGTTATTCCAGTCCGGGTTGACATTGGGTGACAAGTGGTACACTTCTTTATGATTGGTTCTTGGGATGAATGTGAGGATCAGGTTTGTGTGAGGATATGATATGGGAAATCTGTTTGTGAATTAGGTCTGGAGGGTACTGCCATCTGCGAAGGCCTTTGTGAGGCTTTCAGCATACTGGGTGAGGGAATCCTCATCACTGCAGATGCATTTGCCATGGATGACTAGGCTGTATGGGAGGGAATGATTGAACAATGTCCTTCATCAGGGCAGCACCAACAACTCCAGTCCTGTCACAGGCTTATCCTATCCCATCCGATGCCAGGCCACCTGTCAAAGCAGCCATGTTATTTACTAGCTATTCTGCAACCATTGCACATTGTTTTACATTGGTATGAAAATCAACAAACTGTCAAACGGTTGCCAAAAGCAAGGTGGACCACCCAGTAGCACAACATGCAGCAGTGTACAACATGTGAGATTTCAATGGCTGCTTCACAACCTGTGTTGTCTGGATCCTTTCCCCCACCATCACGTTTTCGGAGCTGCACAAATGGGAGCTATCCTTGCAGCACATCCTTCACTCACGCTCCATCCCCTGCCCTGTAACCCTGTGTAATTTGTGTACTCACATCAGTTAGTTGTATTCTGTTATCTCACAGCCTTGTCTATGAAGCTAACTGCCACCCTCTACCTCCACCCCATGCTAGCCCACAGATGGCTCCACACTCACACACAAGCCACTAGATGCTTGCCCCCAACACTCTCCTTGCTTCTTGCCTATCTTCATCCCTCACCCCATCCCACTTCACACCCCCACCTCACACTAGAACACTTACCATGAGCCAGGAAAGATCTGGCACTCGACTGAGAACAATGTAGGGATACAGGTGTGTGCTTGTGAGTGAGTGAATGTGTGTGTGTTTGTGCTCATGTTTTACCTATAAGCATTTTGAAAGCTAGTGCAGTGGGAGATATTATTTTTTTTCTCATTGTATTTGTATTTTTTGTTATGTGTATAGTATGTGGAAAGGACACTATAGAAACTTTGTGTAATGTAACAGTATGAAAGATGCTCAAATACAACATGCAAAAACATACAAAACCTGCCTGCAAAGTGTTAAGTGTGTGTGTGAGATGCATGGGTGTGTGCATGATAAACTAAAGATGACAATAGTTCATGTGAGATGAATTGTCTTTGCTTGACAACATTGTAGAGACATGGATTTTCTGCACTGGACAAAGATGTAAAAACAAGACTTTTCACTGCTCGACAACATCACAAAAGTGGCAAGAAACTTAGCTCGTCAACAGATGTCAGATAAACAGCTGGTGTCTCCACTGTATAGATGAGAGCAACAAGGTGAAATAAATTCCTTGGAACACTGATATGGAAACCAATTGTCACTGCATTGAAGATTTCACAAAGGATCATGCGGCTGAACCTGAGCTTCAGGAATTTGTGCAGTGAAGGCTACTGTGAAAGCATGACACAGACGCTCTGGCTTCTTATTAAACATGTGAGTGTGAGCTAGGATATTAAAAGATGTTGAGCTGTGCACAAATGCTTCACAGGCTAAACACTGGGTAGATACTGACTGACAATAATGGGACTGTGCAATTACAGCAAGCACTTTGTTATGAAAGAAAACTTATGTATGTAAGTGTTAAAAGAAGCTGACATGCCAATACAAATTGATGACTATATAGGATAACTCCAATGGCCAAAACTAAAGGTTATGCTGATACTGGCCAGGGTTATCAACCATCCAAAAGAGAAACAAGCTCAGACATTGTGCATCTCCATATGATGTCAGTGCACAGTGGGAGGCAATTGTAGTGGACCATATTATTTTTCCCTGTTCTTTTCTTTTTTTATAAACATAAGATATTTTGTGGCAAAGATTACAAAGGGTAGAGATGTGCTCTTCAATTGATTAATTTCTGTACCTTCACCTGTTTGTCTCTATAAGTGGTAGTGGGCAGACGTATGATGAGTTCTACCATTTTAGTATTGTTCAAAGACGTATATTCTAGCTTTACATTAAAGAAGTGTTATAAAAGTTATTAGGGAGATGAAGTTTATATATGGATATTTATATATATAAAACACCATCTGTTCATCATTTTGCCCTCGTCGTGAATTCTGCATCAAGAAGATTGAAGCAGACAAGAGGAATTTATGCAAGCAGAGGAGGGGTGATCCAGTAACAGCATCATAATAAGCAGCTCTATGCACAATGGCAATACTGAGAAGTATGTAAATTTAAATGATAAATGTTGATCTTAAATGTATCGAATATTGAAGGTCTGTTGGCATTAGTACCAGTTAAAGTTTGCTCAGGATATTTGTATCTTCCAGTTTCTTTCAACTATTCCTTTCCAATTTTTTTTTTAATTGTTCAAGCAGAAATTATTAATCAGTTTCCATTATATATTATATTTTATGCATCCCCTCCACCCACCACCCACCCCCTATTATACCTCTAGGCGACTGTTTAAGGGACTTCACTGAGCAGAAAATGAACAGACCTTTCAATTGTTGAGATAAAAATTTATTGAGATAAATGATCTATTTCATTGCTACAAGAAACTAATGAGACTTTTGTTGCATTTGTTACATGTCCCTAAGATTCTAAAAGTCCTCAAAATTAGTAAGCAGATTCAAAAGTGGTCATGCTCAAGTGCCTGTTGCAGCTTGTGAGATCACAAGGAAAAAATGTATGGAGGAAAGCAAGAATCTGTAAAATCATTTCTCATAAGCCTTAAAGGCTACAAAAGTCATTACAGTAGGGGAAAGTGTGGTAGGATCTGTCTTTCATCTGATCTAAGTATTGGAGAAGTTCTCAAAGCCTACACAGAAGAGAAAGTTTCAGAAGGGCAGACAGACTTACAGGTTAAGATGTCTTTCCTTTACAGAATTTTCAGCATTAAATCTAACATAGGATTTTCCACACCTGCTGTAGATGAATGTAGCACTTGCTTGCAACTTGATATCAAGATAGAGGAGGCTAAGAATGACACTGATAGGAAGAAATAGCTGGAGACTGAGAAAATACTTCATATAAAACAAGCAAACAGTTTTTTCAACATCTGAAAACTAAAGATGAGAATTGTTTCTCAACTTCTTCTGACTGTCAACAGAACCTTGTTCTTCCAAAACTTAGTGACCAATCTGCATATTATAGTAGGCTATTGTATTGCTGCAATTTTTCTGTCATGAAAGGGGTGTCACTTGTCTCCCTGAACCCTGAAAATGCTACAATTTACACTTGGACTGAAGATTAGTGCAGGAAATAGTGAAATTGTATTGGTTGTTTTTAATTAGCTGAATTGTCTCAATCTGACAGATTACAGGAGTGTACAACTTGTTGCAGATTGATGTGCTGGTCAAAACAAGAACATTAATGTTCTTACTGTGTGCAGATAGTGGTTTTGTGATCCTGCACCCACTGGTATCACACAAATGGAACTAGATTTTCCCTTTACTGGCCTACTGACTGTGTTTTTGGAATGACTGAGAAAAGGATGAATAAGATTAAAACCATTTTAAATGTTGCAAAATACCATTCTGCTTTTGCTGAACATGGGAACATGAAGGTGATAGGGTAGGATTGGAAACTATTAACTTGGAAACATGCAGCTCAAGTGTCAGTCAAGTCTGCAGCACAGTTATCTTAGTGCAAGAAAATTATTCTCCCTAAAACTAGAAAAGGGCACATTCATTTCCCAGGCAAACTCAGATATTACTTGGAAGCTGGTACAGCAAAGCAAAAACAAAGAAAGGAAAATATTTCCATGCCGTACAATCTGGTGAGATTGGTCTGACAATCACTGTGAAAGAAAACAAATTGGAGGATGTGAATAAACTTCTTCAAAAGTGATGCAGTAAAGTTGAAGTGGTACACAGAAGTACTTTATAGTTATGAGAAAACCCCTGTGATGAGTGTGAGTGCCTCAGCAATCTAGGGTTTGCTGACCAACTGCTAAAAGTTGAATCCATGTTTTAGATTTTTCAATAGTTTTCAGGGCTGATTTCATAGACACACCTCATGAATATTTTTATATCACACCTGAAACTAATTTTCATTTTAATGAATTGTTATTTATGCCTATTCATTAAAACCTAATAACAAATTTAGTTATACTTCATTTGTATTCTTAAGAATGTGAATTCCATTTGAACCATGACATTTTATTATTAGCTCTTGTAATTGTAATTTAGCAGTAATGATCGAATTGTATGATAATGTTTATTTTTGAATAAAACACTCTAAACATGTTTGTTACAAAAATGGATTTCTGTTGATATTTCCCAATCAAAAACAGACAAACAACAAATTCCCAAACAAACACAGAATCTTGATATTCAATAATAAAACTCGAACATTTAATGTGGAGTAATATTGATAACAGGTTTTTAAAAATGATTCTCCATAGGTAAAGCTAATTTAGGTGCAAAGGGCTCTGAAAAACATTAATAGCATGCATATGAAATGATAAATTGGCTCTCCTGCAAAACTTTGTATGAGGCAGATGTCGTTTTTTGATATGGAAAGACTCAATTGGTCTTCCCCCCTGTACTTAGCCATCAAAAATGATGGCACAGTGTGCCTCTATGGTGACTTCCTATCCCACGCATTCAAGTCTTCACTCAACTAGGTACTTAACAGAGCATACATTTCCAGTGTCTTGGACTGCCACAAGGCATATTTACAAATACCTATAGAACAGAGTGACATATCAGAAACAGCCTTGACCACCCCCTTTGGCCTTTACAAATTTTGCTGCATGCTGTGCAGCCTTAAAAACAATCTGAATCTTGGCAACATAGACTCAGTTCTCTTTAACTGCTCTTACTGCTAAACATACCTAGATGACTTTCTCTCCTCCTTCGATGAAGGACATGAGCTACACATGGAAATGGTACAGGACTCGTTGGCATGTAACAGAGTTGAGATTAATCTCAATAAATTACAACTTCAACGAACCTCTATTACGTTTCTTGGGCACTCCATCTCCTGTGAGGGTATACATCCTTCACAAGATTGGGTCAACTGCACATGTGATCTATAGCTTTCAGTGACTTTTAAGGAATTGTGCTGGCTTTTGAGGACCAGCAATTGTTATGGACACATTCAGCTGATGACAGCAGCCATTCGAGCCCCTCTTACTGATGCATTAGCGGGCAATCAAACTTCCGGTAATTGCCGCCAGCAGTGGTCTGACAATATGATGAAAGCTATCGAGGACCTCAAAACAGCTTTAGAACATGCCATCACTCTACCCATCCATCATTAGATGCCTGCATCCCTGTTATGGCTAACTCAAGTGATTGGTAGCACAACTAAGCTTCTCTGGTTTGTTTTATTTGCCACTGACCCTCCCCTATGCAGATTTTGGCAGATGAATCTCATTTGTCAGTACATGGCAGACATTTAATATATCAATGGCTCAGAAAATGTGATGACTGATTGTCTGTCATGTGTCAATGCTACTTCATCCCATTTTAACTTTGATGAACTGGTACACTTACAGGACAATGATATCAGACTTTAGAACCTATATCAGGCCTCTTTGACTTCCTTACAGATAGTTTCTCACAATCTACCAGGCTTGGTGAGGCCTTTATGGTGCAATATGTCCATGGGCATCACTTGGCTTACTGTCCCAACTGCATTACATCACCAAGTGTTTGCTGCTTTGCACTATCTTTCACACCCTGGTGCTAAGGCTGCTATACAGTTCATCGTGGAATGCTTTGTGTAGCCATTTATGAAGAAGGACTACCGTGTGTGGCCTTGTGCCTATGTGCCATGTCAGCACTGCAATTTGGCAGATATATGCACCCCCCTGTAAGCAAATTTGATGTCCCAAGAGGCTGTTCCTGATGCAGGCACCTAGACCTCATCAGGTGATTACCCTTGTCTGATGTTTTCAGATATATCTTGTCCACCATAGCCATTTTACACAGTGGGTGGAGATGATACCTCTTGCAGACATTACGGTGGATTCTGTAGCACAAGCATTTGTATCTTCCTGGGTAGCTGGACTCGGGCGCCATACATCCATCACTACTGATCAGGATAGGCAGTACAAATCACTGTTATTAACAAATTCTGCATGCCCTGTGGTGTGGATAAATTTCACACTACAGTGTACCACCCTGATAGCAACGGGCTCATTGAGCTTTGGCATAGGACTCAGAAAGCAGCCTTTATGTACCATGGTAGTGATTAGTTTGATGCCCTTCTCTGTGTCATCTTGGGAATCTGCAAAGCTTATAAGACAGACCTCCATGCATCACTTGCTGAGGTCCCGTATGGCAAGACATTAGTCTTCTCAGCTAAGTCCATCTACAATGCTGGAACCATCAACCTATCTGACCTTACCACTCTCGTCAAGCACATCCAGTCACACTTAGCTGCTATTGCTATCCATATGCCTCCTCTGTGACCATATACCTATCCCCCAGTTTTCTTACATCTGGACCTGGACTTGAGTGAGTTTATGTTAAGGGATGACATAGTCAAAGTGGCGCTAAAGCTGCCTTACTCTGGCCTGCATCAGGTATTGGCATGCACAATGGCTGGTTTTAGACAGTTTCACTTCAATGGGTTAAGTTAGCCTGGATGGTCAAAGGATCCATCTCACCACCTCTTGAATTGAGTTATCCACCATTGTGTGATGATCCCACACCCACACATACCACCACACTGCCTGTAAACTGACCAGATCTTGCATTGTGTGCATTGAACCTACACTCATCAGTCAATCAGTGGTTGCATGTGATGATCCCCCTTCCTTGCTTCACTCTGACTCTACACATGACAATCCGCTGTCACAGGTCCAATCACAAATTACATGTAACATTACATCACTGCAAGTGCTCTAACCTGCTGTTCCCCCAATGCATTCTAGTGTTTCTCCTATGCTACAATATTTTCCCCTCCCTTCTCCTGCAGTACCCCCTATGATTATTATTGATGAGATTTACTTTTCTATCAACATTTCTGGTGGCCCACGTGACAAGTTTTCCTTGCAGCTCCAAGACTGATGTCTCTTCATCCTGCATGTGAGGTACACTTCAATGAGGCCACACACAATTCACATGAAACCATCCTGTGCACAGTCCCCATTCAAGATGAGGTGAAAGTGGCTGGAATAACAGTGACACTTGGAACCAGTGGGATGCTCAAGATACGCATCCTCCTGTTCACCACTTCTACAACACCGCCACCTGCTATGCCAGTCCAGTTCACATATGCAGGTCAACCAGTCTACTCATGACTTCCTTTCAGCCCTGCCATGGCATGTGTGGTGATGCTACTGTGCATGAGCAAAGACCATCCATCAAGCAGCCTACAACACCCCTGTATTCTACAATATCCATTTCCTCTCCCCAGTGCTCTGCAATTATGGGAAGGAGGGAGGGAGAAGGTGGAAAGAAGTGGAAGCAGGGTTGGGGGGGGGGGAGGGGGGGGTCTCTGCAGTGATCATTGATTGTCAATGACTTTGGAACAAGGAGCGCACTATCTTTGGATTCAGTGAGTATTAGAAAATTTTAGGACTTATGTTCTTTATGCATGCTGTGATGCATTTTCATGTGATTGTGCATGAACAAAGCGTGTTTGACTGCAGATGTTGATTATTTCTGTCTGGGGCTCTGCATCGATAGAAAACCAACAAGCTTTTTTTTTTTTCGAACATTTCCTATGTTACTGTTACATGCATTGACAATACTAGTTACAATTTTAAACTGATTTTCTGTTTTTATTTCTAATTTTGGATTTTGAATTCATCATTTTCACCCTTTCTGGTCTTAATACTTTACTTTCTTGCACTAGAATGCAATACATACTTCCAAAATTTTTGTTCATTTTCTGAACTGTTTCCGTAAAATAAGAACTCACTTTTTGTTACAATTATTTTATTATTTGTTGTTTCAGTTTTACTACCAAAACTGTTATTTAGTTCTTTGCTGTGTTTCCCCAGTTTTTCTTTAAGAAGTTTTGCAATTTCTTCAAACAGACTATAGACTCCTCTGAGTTATTCTCCTTGACAAAAAACTAAGAATAGACTGCAGACACTGCTGGTATTTCTACCTACAGCTTCTTCTTCATTTCATTACTTATTAAGTACATTATTACCATCCAAAATATTTTCCACTTCACTCACTTCACTGTGGCTGTCACTAAATTCTGCATTGTCATTCACTACTAAATTATTGTTAACAAAATCACCCAGATTTGCCATTTTTAATTTTTGTCCAGAACACTTTACAATCTTAAACAAAACATTTTCCAGATGATATACATCTCTGACTTTCATGAATGATGTCACTAAATTAATTGCAGAAAATTAGTTCATCACTTTCTTTTGTCCATTCATCCAGTTCACTTTCAGTTCTTGTTGTCAATGCCATCTACTTGTTTTCTCAATTTTGAACAATTCTAAATTTTATACTTTGCAATGTGTCAAGCTTAAAACTTAGAAGTGATTAATATGATTGTCCAGTTAGTTTTCAATGGGTTGCAGTTCACACTCAACCAGATTAAAACATAACTACTTTAATAAGTAACATAAAACTATACTTAGCTTTCAATTATTGTTGCTCATGATATGGAAGTATCCATTCGCTGCAGTCTGCTTCACCTGTAAATTCGATCCTGGACTCAACACAATGTTTAATATGCCTTCATCATAGTTAACCAAATCGTATAGAAATGACGTAGCCAAAGCTGACATTTATTTAAAAAGTTGTTTATTCACATAAAAAATTACATCACGCTGAGTCTGAACAAAACTAAACCAACAACTTACCACCTATAGCTACTGTAGCCTCTCCTTATGTAGGTTTTACAATCAGAATTTAGTTGTTTATATTATTTAAATAATTATTTTCGATTGTTTCAATTAAAAGGTCCAGTTGTTATGAATGAGTTACAATATTTGGGTTAACAATATAGGATAAACATTACAGAAAAATTAATAGTTCAAAATAAAACTTAACAGATGTAAAACACAGAAAATACAGTTTCATGATAATTCATAATATAAAAGATGAATAACATTTTAATTAAATATCATATTTTGTTGCTAACATTTTTCATGGGTCTTTGGAAATAACTAATATGTTTTACAACAAAAATGTTGTAAATTTGTGCTTCAGTATATGTTTGTTCAATGTACTTTCAGATAAAAGCTGTATTTAATTATACTTCAATTACAAATAATCATTACTACATTCAAGGTATGTAAACAAATCTGAATCAGCTGCCTAGCATGTTTACAATACATGCTCATATCGTTTTGGTACTCTGTGTTCACATCGCAGCTTATTATCAGGTTCTCCAGATCTGTTGGGTGTCACCCTCTGCGTTATATGTCTTCCCATTCTGTTATACTTCAACTTCTCATCAAAATTTCAACTTTTATGATGTTAAGTTGGGGACAAGTAACTTTAAGCCTCTGTGAGTGAAGGGTTCTGATGAGCAAGATAATTCATTATGTTCTAGATCAGATTATGTCACATTTCACTTTCAAAGGAAGTTTCAAAGAATCAGGTTAAAGCTTTATGTTCTTGAGTCACAGCAAGTGTTGACTCATGATTTTTATTGGATTCTTGAGACTGGATAGTACTCAGTCTTTTAGCTGTTCTGGTGTATTCAGAAAGACTTGACATTTTCTAGGCATTCTTAACCAAAAGTAAGCACCCAAATGGCAAAGCAAACATAATAAATTTATTTTTCCTACCAAGGAATACAAATAAAACATATCAAAAGAAGTAAAGCAATATTTTTAAGTTCTTAACATGCAAAGTGAAATAAGCAAATCTATATATCTTAGGAAATTAAATTCACTTTTAGTTTGCATTTCTAAAGGTAAGATTGTAAGGCTTAATTCTATCATTGTTATAAATTTCTAAGAATAAATCTGTCACGCCCATAAAAAACTTAACAGCACTATCTATTGGTTCTTTGGTGTTCAACAAACTGAACAGTGCTCTCTATTGGTTCTTTGGAGTAATATACTGTGGTGATTAAACATCCAAACTACTTAAGTTGTGTAGAAAATTTAGTTAAACTTTAAATTCACATTTTTTCTCTCTCTTCCAAGTTCTGATGTTGTTGAAATAAAGCCTACCATGTTGTCCCAAGTTATATTCAAGCTACTTGTGGAAACCTATGAAAATTCATCTGGTAATTTTGGAGATTGGCATGTTCAAACTGACAAACAGACAGATGTAAGGATTTTAGAGATGTATTATTATTATAGAATAGGTATAGATAAACATCTGCATAAGACAGGGCACTGATAAATGGTTTAAAACTGCCAAAACTGCCTAGTTATGACATTTGTCTTTTCAGTAATCTCCAAGGGCATCACTCATTGGCTGCTTCTCATTAATGTCAGCAGCACCTAGTGCCTCCAGATGACTTTGTTTTAATGGCATCCTTTATAGCAGAGCATGGGAGACAGCCCAGAAAAATGAATAGTAATGTTAGATTTGAGTGGTATGTGTGCTTCAAACTTTTGTACACAACCAAATTTACATTCAGATACAACACAGTAATCTGCCCAAATCACTGAAAGTTGTATTTGAAAACCATAGCTGGTAATGATGTCCGAACAAAAAAATGTGTCGTATCTAGTGATGGAACTCTAAAAATTGTTACTGGTTTACCCACCTATCATGCAGCCCTGTCTACATCTAACAGCACTTAAATATATTTTACCATCTGAATATCAATATTCAAGGATATTGACAAACATTTTAATCCAATCAAATTAACTACATAGCACTGTATAAGTTTTCATTTGTACCACAATGACAGCCAATGATTTCTAATAAAGCAAAACAATGTAAACACAAAAATGTAAACTGTCAAGTTGAAAGAGTTCACAATCTACTCACCATACGCAATTGGAGTAATTGCCCAAACACGTATAAAACCTGCATGACCATACTGACCCAGCATAAATTGACACATCATAATTGGCAAGCACACAAAAATCTGAATAATGGTGTATGCAAAAAGGAAGGACACTGAAATTAGAAGCAATACATTCAAAGTGATAAATAATCCATTTGCAACTACTGGGAGTAAGACATAAAATTAAGGAAAGGTGACCATTCACCTATAGGAAATTAATGTGTGGAGCACAGATGATGATGATGATGATGATGATGATGATTTATGGTGGAGGGTGCTAAATAGCTAGGTCATCAGCACCCTTGCATTAATGTTATACTGAATAAGATAGATTTTCATAATCTATGGAAGGAGATCAATAAACTGGAAAACTATGTTTGATCCCACAACAGGAAATGTAATGCAATACCTGGCAGGTGAGGTTCAGAAAAGCCCATAATAAGACCCCAGCAAGACACAGCGGGATAAGCAAATGGAATCATGGAGAAAATACCTGTAAAGATGCTGTTAAGAAAGGAACAAATAAGTGTGGCTGGATGACTACTTAGAAATAATATGTGACCCAGCCGCTCTGTGACACATTAAGATTGCACACCAAGTATTTTGAGAAGAATTCCGGACACTGCACAAAAATTTAAGACATGAACAACACTTGCCTAGTTATCAGTTAAAATAGAGGGAAGATCCTGTGGGAGACCCAGTTCAACCCTCAGGTCATTATATAAAACGCATTCACTTAAAATATGTTGTACTGTCAGCTGTGTCCTGCATCTCTGACATAGTGGGAGCTCCTCCTGCTGTAAGAGGAAGCTGTGTGTCAAAGGACAATGTCCCACTCTAAGCCGAGTAAGGGCTACTTCTTCACACCATCCCGAGTGGAAGGAGGAGATCTATGGTCGCACTGAAGTCTTGATGGAATGTAGTTTATTGTTCCTCACCTCCAGCCACTGGGACTCCCACCAGCATATGGCCTTCCTGGTCAGAAATGAAGTGACAGCCCAAAGAGGGACTGAACAGCTGGCAGGAGGAGGAAGGGAGCAAGCGTCCTTAGCAGCAGCATCAGTGAGTTCATTTCCCTGGATGCCTATGTATCCTGGGACCCAGCAAAAAATGATGTTGTTGTTTTGCCTGTGCAAGAGAAGGAGAGCATCCTGCATTTGTTGCACCATCTGATCTGCTGGAAACATCTGTCCAACAGCGAGAAGGGCACTTTGAAAATCAGAGCAGATGATAAATTTTTTGTCATGGCGCTGTGTCATCTGCTCCATTGCCCTTAGGATAGCAAACAATTCTGCATAATAAACTGAAAACTGCTCTGGGAGCCCTATCCTGAAGATAGCGTCGTGAACACGACACAATTGAAAATTCTCCATGCTTAGAGCCATCTGTGTAGATGATAATAAAATCTGGGTGGCTACATAAAATTTCATTAAATTTAATTTTAAAAACATGGTCTGGGGTACAATGCTTCTTGTAAGCAATCAGTTATAAAAGCAATCTAGGCCTTGGTGGTAATCAGGGGGATGCCCTACTCCACCCTTGGCTTTGGCGCCCACCTGTAAAAATTGAAGGCTCTCCCTTGCATGGATCCCGAATGGCTGTGTTGCTTGTGGTCGATGATTGAACAGCTGTTCCAGTGGTGGCTAAACAACATAACTGGATGCTGGCAATGTAGGAATGGACAATGCCCTATATGCTTGGTGTACCATGAGAATAAGATGACAGAAACACATCAGTCTGGTATAGGTGAGTGGTTGCCTTTCCTTAATGAATATATGTGTATGAAAAAAGGACTTAAGATAAATTTGTCCATACACAACATGTGGGCAACTGCAATACAAATAATATTGACCAAATCAATCTTAAAAGTTATTATTGTATGTCAGTTATACATCAGCATACACCTGTAATGCATCAAGTAATTTCTAACAACTTGGCACACACATCATTTACTGTGACTATAGCACAGACCTACCATCTTTGTGGCTAAGGGTGGGGATGAAAAGAAGTTATGTAAAAGCATGACACAGGAATGTTTGGATCGATTTCAGTCAAATTTGATATATACATAACTCATCCTCTATATAAAAATACTGTGGTAGTAAGATATCCCAACTATCCTTAGGAGTGTGTGAATAGGGATGATAGGGTGTGATGTATAAATACTCAAAATATTCAAATACAGGGTGTCCCACATAAAACTGGTATGCCTCACATACCAGTTAATCATCTCTAGTCATTTACTTGTGACGTGGCAACACTGTCTCAAAAGTTGACTATACTGCATTTTCTCAGAAAGCTGAGTGCACCTGTGAATTCGTGCATCAGTTTTTGTTAGAAGTCCACATTGTTGAGTTGTTACACAAATGATGCAGTCTGCAGTAGAACAGTGAACTGATGTGGAGTGGTATGTAAAGACAGGCTGACAGGCTCCACCAAGGAAATTTTCAAGTGAAGTATCCCAGTAGGGAACTAAGCACATCCAGCACTATTCAAGATCTGTACAAGAAATGGAGACTGTAGGGTCCATTCAGAATGTGCAGAAGAATGGGCTACCAACAGTGAGAACCACTGAAACTATTGATAGAATACACATGGCCATTACGAGGTGTCACTACATTTTGGTAAAAAGGTCATTGTAACAAGTTGGTGTATCTTGGACATTGTGTCTTCATATTGTAATCTTCCCCTCCCTCATTTCATTTGTTGATAGTCACTCACTTCATAATTGATTCTTTTAATAAGCTTCAAGAGGAGTAGGATTTACAATAAACTTCTTACTTATCTTCTCTTCTCATAGTTGGCTCCAGTTCTTCACTTCTAAGGGGTTGATTCTTCAGGCTGAGATTTTTGCCTTTATAGGTTTCCATGGTTCCAATTGGCATAATAACTACTGAAGAATTGGTTGTTTTTACCTTGGTTTTTATTTTTTCTCGTTTTTCTATATCACAATGTCTTTACAATTTACCCTTCATTACCAAAAATTACACTTTTATTGCCAAATATAAAAACATGTCCGATTACATCAGAGGGATGCCCACTACTACTTATTATGCGATTCTAACAATATTCCAAAAAGTTTACAAATTGTCTTGACAATGAATATCTATTATTCTATACCATTACTTTATAAATTAATCCAGAAATAAATTTAATAATTAGCATCAGATTGTGCAATTAATAATAGGAATTTTAAGTGTGCCAAATTTTTCGTAATTCCAAAAAGAAGAGTAATTTTAAATGCACATATGGCACTAATACACATTGATTCTGACAAAGAAAAGAAAATAATTTCTTTTTATACATTTCAGCCTGAAATATAATACATCATATACAAAATCACGTGACATTCTTTTAGTTAAACAGCTGAGATCATATTAACTTGTTTAAAAGGTAGAAAGTATTTTTGGTATCAATCACTTTTGTTGAAGAAAGGTATTGTTAGGGAAGGGTGTCCTTTTACAATTAACTAAAACATATGAAGTCAAAAACCTATCATGTGAATGTGGTGAAAGAGTTTAAATTTAAGGATCAGGAAAAAATGTGTTCATTATTGCAACTAGCTGTTAGCATCAATTTCTAATGGTTACTTGGATGTCATGCTTTACTTCATGTCTTATGAGGCATGGTTTCACTTGTCAGTTTATGCAAACTCCCAGAACTGCAGATACTGGTACAGGACAACCCACATATACTGCATGGAGAACTTCTCCATTCAGAGAAGATAGCTGTTTGGTGTGCATTGTCTGGCATGCACGTTATTGGCCCCATATTTTCCAATTACAATTTAAAAAATGCAAGATACCTGGAGATATTTTACTCTTCCTATGCACAATTAATAGATTCAGAGAAGCTGTATGCAATATTTCAACAATATTCATGAACTGCTCACAAATCCAACAATACCGACATTACCCTTGTGTTCCCTGAACACAGCTATTTCAGCACAGGCCTCTGCCCCCCCCCCCCCCTCCCCACCACCACCACCACCACCACCACCACCAAGGTCTCTGGACTTAACATCATGTGATTTGCATTTATGGGGTACACTAAAAAACAAAGTGCATGCTGACATTACTCAAGAAATTAACAATATCACACCTGCAGCATTACAGAGTGTTGCTGGCAATGTCATCACATGGTGTCAGCAATGCATGGTTGTCCATGGCCACTAATTCCTGCATCTCATATAAACAGATAACTAAATGTTTTTAACATTACTATTTTCTCTTCTGTTTTAGTTAATTTTTGTTACCTGAATCTCAAGTGTGAGGGATACTGGTTTTATGTGGTTACCTCCCACAGAAGAACCACAAAAGTGCCTCACTTGTTACAGGATACATCCCGGGACTGGATCAGACTCTGAATGTGGCTCTCCAGCAGGGATACGACTTCCTCAAATCCTGCCCTGAAATGAGATCCATCCTTCATGAAATCCTCCCCACTCCACCAAGAGTGTCATTCCGCCGTCCACCTAACCTTCGTAACCTCTTAGTTCATCCCTATGAAATCCCCAAACCACCTTCCCTACCCTCTGGCTCCTACCCTTGTAACCGCCCCCGGTGTAAAACCTGTCCCATGCACCCTCCCACCACCACCTACTCCAGTCCTGCAACCCGGAAGGTGTACATGATCAAAGGCAGAGCCACGTGTGAAAGCACCCACGTGATTTACCAACTGACCTGCCTACACTGTGAAGCTTTCTATGTGGGAATGACCAGCAACAAACTGTCCATTCACATGAATGGACACAGGCAGACAGTGTTTGTTGGTAATGAGGATCACCCTGTGGCTAAACATACCTTGGTGCATGGCCAGCACATCTTGGCACAGCGTTACACCGTCCGGGTTATCTGGATACTTCCCACTAACACCAACCTGTCAGAACTCCGGAGATGGGAACTTGCCCTTCAGTATATCCTCTCCTCTCGTTATCCGCCAGGCCTCAACCTCCACTAATTTCAAGTTGCCACCGCTCATATCTCACCTGTCTTTCAACATCTTTGCCTCTGTACTTCCGCCTTGACTGACATCTCTGCCCGAACTCTTTGCCTTTACAAATGTCTGCTTGTGTCTGTGTATGTGCGGATGGATATGTGTGTGTGTGCGAGTGTATACCTGTCCTTTTTTCCCCCAAGGTAAGTCTTTCCGCTCCCGGGATTGGAATGACTCCTTACCCTTTCCCTTAAAACCCACATCCTTTCATCTTTTCCTCTCCTTCCCTCTTTCCTGACGAAGCAACCGTTGGTTGCGAAAGCTAGAATTTCGTGTGTATGTTTGTGTTTGTTTGTGTTTGTTTGTGTGTGTATCGACCTGCCAGCATTTTCGTTTGATAAGTCACATCATCTTTGTTTTTAGATATATACTCCTGGAAATGGAAAAAAGAACACATTGACATCAGTGTGTCAGACCCACCATACTTGCTCCGGACACTGCGAGAGGGCTGTACAAGCAATGATCACACGCACGGCACAGCGGACACACCAGGAACCACGGTGTTGGCCGTCGAATGGCGCTAGCTGCGCAGCATTTGTGCACCGCCGCCGTCAGTGTCAGCCAGTTTGCCGTGGCATACGGAGCTCCATCGCAGTCTTTAACACTGGTAGCATGCCACGACAGCGTGGACGTGAACCGTATGTGCAGTTGACGGACTTTGAGCGAGGGTGTATAGTGGGCATGCGGGAGGCCGGGTGGACGTACCGCCGAATTGCTCAACACGTGGGGCGTGAGGTCTCCACAGTACATCGATGTTGTCGCCAGTGGTCGGCGGAAGGTGTACGTGCCCGTCGGCCTGGGACCGGACCGCAGCGACGCACGGATGCACGCCAAGACCGTAGGATCCTACGCAGTGCCGTAGGGGACCGCACCGCCATTTCCCAGCAAATTAGGGACACTGTTGCTCCTGGGGTATCGGCGAGGACCATTCGCAACCATCTCCATGAAGCTGGGCTATGGTCCCACACACCGTTAGGCCATCTTCCGCTCACGCCCCAACATCGTGCAGCCCACCTCCAGTGGTGTCGCGACAGGCGTGAATGGAGGGACGAATGGAGACGTGTCTTCTTCAGCGATGAGAGTCGCTTCTGCCTTGGTGCCAATGATGGTCGTATGCGTGTTTGGCGCCGTGCAGGTGAGCGCCACAGTCAGGACTGCATACGACCGAGGCACACAGGGCCAACACCCGGCATCATGGTGTGGGGAGCGATCTCCTACACTGGCCGTACACCACTGGTGATCGTCGAGGGGACACTGAATAGTGCACGGTACATCCAAACCGTCATCGAACCCATCGTTCTACCATTCCTAGACCGGCAAGGGAACCTGCTGTTCAAACAGGACAATGCACATTCGCATGTATCCCGTGTCACCCAACGTGCTCTAGAAGGTGTAAGTCAACTACCCTGGCCAGCAAGATCTCCGGATCTGTCCCCCATTGAGCATGTTTGGGACTGGATGAAGCGTCGTCTCACGCGGTCTGCACGTCCAGCACGAACGCTGGTCCAACTGAGGCGCCAGGTGGAAATGGCATGGCAAGCCGTTCCACAGGACTACATCCAGCATCTCTACGATCGTCTCCATGGGAGAATAGCAGCCTGCATTGCTGCAAAAGGTGGATATACACTGTACTAGTGCCGACATTGTGCATGCTCTGTTGCCTGTGTCTATGTGCCTGTGGTTCTGTCAGTGTGATCATGTGATGTATCTGACCCCAGGAATGTGTCAATAAAGTTTCCCCTTCCTGGGACAATGAATTCACGGTGTTCTTATTTCAATTTCCAGGACTGTATTTTTCCCACGTGGAATGTTTCCCTCTATTATATTCAAACATGAAGTATTGGAGAGATACTCTTTCCATATGCCATTCTCTAGTATCCTACCGTATTTTGGTAAGGGAAGGATGGATATCATTGGAATATAACTCAATACAATCCCAGTAATGATTCCATTACAGAGAAGAATTTTTTGACAATGAAATTATATGCATACAGGATAATGATTTGAAATAACTCATATAATCACATTTTAAACAATAGTAAGCCATATTGGAATGTCAAAAATATTATGAAAAGGAGATTGCTATTCACAATAAAGATGACACACTGAGCTGCAGGTGGGAACAATGAAAAGACTGTTACACTCTCAGCTGTTGGCCAAGGCCTTCTTCAGAGAAGAAAAGAAAACACTCACTTATTCACACAAGGATGCACACCATATATGTATATGACTCCTCTCTCCAGACTCCACAGCCAGAATGCATGGTGACATGTCAAGCAGAAGCAGCAATCTGGAGGGGAGGACAGCTGGGTACGGGTGGGGAGAGAGAAGTCAGTGCTGCCATATGGAGGATGCAGGAACTGGATGGTGGACAGACAGGGCTACCTGGTGTGGTGTCAGGAGGCTGTGGGGTAGGGAAATGGGGGCGGGGTTGGGGAGGACATGGGGAGCAGAGAAGGAGAACACCATAAAGGGGATAAGACAGTTGGTGTTGGCAGAGAGTGGAACAGAACGAGAATGGAGGACTTGAACTGGGAGGTGGTGATAGGACAGAGGTGGTGGATACTGTTGAATGGATTGTATGGGAACAGTAGCTTAACTTAAGATGAGGTCAGAATGATTTCAGGGACAGAGAATGGGTCATAAGGACAAATCCCTCCTGTACAGTTCTGAAAATCTGGTGAACTAGGGGAGGGGCATCAGGATCCTCTCGGCTGCTATCAGTCAAAATGTACAATTATTTTGTGAGTCAGTTCACAGCTTTCATTCATTTCATTAACAGCTTAGTATCACTCTTAAAGACAGTCCTGTACAGGTAATGTGTATATGTCAGAAATCACCATTCATTACATTAATATCATGTAACCACACCAAAGTCAGTCATCTGGCATCAGTCACTTTTTAACAATTTTGTGTCACAAACATCTCAGTTATCAAAGTGTATAAAAATTTTACATTTACTACGTGCAGTGAAAAAAGCAACTAAACCTAACTTCATGCTGTTTATTAACCTGAACTCATCAGTGAAAGTACACTATAAAATAGTATTCTCTCTGTCAAGACATTATAGTGCAGGTACTGTCCTGTGAAACATGAACCACCTCAAATTATTGGATACAAGCCAATGGCAATGAATGTCACACAGAGGAGGAATCCAGGTCAGTACACTTAGAAATGGTACCCATTAGTGAGGAAGTGTTCTCATTTTGGCCTCATGAAAAGCACACAATACATTAAGCGGCAGTGAAATATATTGATAATGGCAGAAACCTTTTTGTAAACTCAACCCATGTGTAGAATTTTAAATGACTCAAGACATTAAGGGTGTATAAGGGTTAGATGTTATAAGAAACAGCCATAATAGTGATAATAGTGGACAGTATACTGACATATATACTAGAGAAAACAAGGTTGAAGCTAACACATCACAGATAACCCAAAGAGTATAATGATGGCACAATGGTTAATCAGTCAATGAAAAACAGCCATCATACTTGAAGCAATCAATGAATACACTGTTGGAGAAATTGCTGCCCTATTGGAATGGCATTCAGCCCATAAGAAACCACCTTGATGTCAACAAATCAACTTGGTAGTAAGAGATAAAATACTCATTAACAGCTCTCAATACAGAAAAGATAAAGTTATTTATTTTCATATGTTATTTTCAAAATGAGTGACAGATGTAGGTTAAACTAGTTCTAATAATGATATCAATGAAATAATTCTAAGACAAAAGAATTAGTTATTGTTGATGTAAGGAATGTGGATGCTCTTGCACAATCTGTTAACATAAATGTTAGAACATGTGAGAATATGGTGACAGATCAATAAGCTAAATGATCTGCTGTCAACTGAATCTAATGGAAATAAGATTGAAATGACATGAATGCTGCTAGAAAATATTAATGTTGATAGAGTCAATGAATGTGTCCTGAAGTTAACAGCATAAATATGTTCAAGATAGTTTAGAGTAACAACAAAATAAATAATGCGCAGAAAGTAATTTTCAATATGAATGCAGTAGTTGTGAATTACGTACTGCTTGAAGTATTGTGTGGAATAATGTAACTGCATTTTATTCAGCTAGAAAATGTTGGAATTATCAAATGATTTAAGACTAAGTTGGAGAGCAGGGAGTCAAATGAATTATGAGTTAATGAATGTGTGTCAAGGGAATCATTGAGCTTTAATGAATACACTACTGGCAAGTGGTGCCTCCTCAGATGGATGAATACATTTGTCTTCATTTCTAGGTTCACCTGTTTCTTCTACTATCCGGTCTATAGATCACAAGAGAACGTAACCATCTCCTACCATATCAATAAAAATCAACATTAAAATATGAATGGAAGTTTGTGTCTCAGCAAGTACTAACAATGTTTATGAGGACATAATCAAAGAATATTTCTATAGTATGTCAGTTAATAATGCAAAGAATGCTTTATATTATCTTTCATTCAAATAATTTTGAAATGAACAACCATGACACTCTCTCACAAAAAGTAATGTAAAATTTGAGGTAAACCAAAAGTATGAGAGAATACAAAAATGACAAAAAGTGTGACTGGAAAACTACAGAAAACAGTAAGTATATAAAACACTAGAAATGGGAATAGCAGCAGTAGAAGGAAGTGTAAATTGTGTCATTATTTGAGAGTAGTAGATTTCAAATAAATTCAGGGTGAATTGTGTCATTATTTGAGAGTAGTATTTAAGTCATATCACCCATTTAAAGCAAAACTGAGTTCATTTGCCTGTAATAATGAGTATTTTGTGTAAAATATGTCACTGTTTAGCTGTTTGGGCCAAAGTAAAGAAAGTTCAAGTGGAATAAGTAATGTAGTCCATAATAATTTATCAAGAGAAGAGTTTGTCACAGTTTAGTCATGAATAAAGAAACGTATGTTGTTTAAAGTAAGCTAATGCTTGGACAAATTAATGTTTTGTCTGATATGTAAAGTAAGTAAGGTCTTGTTACTAATGTTCTTGTCTGTTACTGCAAAGTGTAATCCTTTAGAGACAATCTTAAGTGAAAAGCAAAGTAGAGAACCTGATGCTTAATTATACTGTAATCAAGTAGTATCTAATGGGATGATGAATTAGTAATGAATTGACACGGTACAATAAAGTGTATGAAGTAATGATGTTTTTTAGATAAATTGTGTAAAAAATTGTAAACAACCATGAATGAGAAGTGTCTGGGCTACTGTAGGAAAGTTAGTTCTGGGGTTCTATTGAACTGTTGTGACAGATGGTTATTTTGGGTGGAGGAATGTAATGGCCTTGGAATTGGGGGAGTAACTGGGTCTCTTCCATGCAGAGTATATTCAAGGGATAGGAAAACAGCTGACAGCTGAGCAGGAAGGAGGGAAGATTAGAGGCATTAAGGCTGAACTGGATACTGTTGCCAGGGGCACAGGAATTGATGAGGTTAAAGGGAGTAGTGGTAACGTGGAGCAGGGTCCACAGAAAGATAACAGTGCCTGACAGCTCTGCCATTATCACAAACAATAAATTTGCTTCACTACCTCAGTTACCTACAGCAGACACTCAGGTAGGTGTAAATGTAGTTAATACTCAACCAGGAAAATGATTTTAAAAAATTTGAAAGTAGGAAGGAAGTTCTGTTATTAGGTACTAGCAATGGAAGAGGTGTGGGCCAGATCTTGCAGGAAAAAGAATGTGACAGGTACCAGGTCACAAATTTTTTGAAGCCTAGTGCATGTCTTACTCAAGTGATAGAAGATGTAGAATCTTTGTGCAAGGCTTTTTCAAATCAGGGTCATGTTGTGATAGTGGGTGATGCAGAAAACAGTATTGATAGGGATCAGGGCTGCAATATTGAGTGTGACCTGATAAAAGTAGCATCTGCAAGCAATCATACAAATGTTGGCTGGCTTCCTGCTTTGTTTGGTGTCAATTGAACAGCTCTGACAGGAGGGTCAATGTGCAGCTATATCAACTTTTTGAGACAGCTACTTTGCCAGGCATAGATTTGGTTCCTATTGAAGCTATTGGTAGATGGTAAATTACCAGGGATGAAAGCAAAATCTTCCAGGGGGAGGGAGGGGGGGGGGCACTGAAACTCATGGGAGTACCTCTTTTTTAGGCTAAGATAAGTGTCCAATGATTCAAAATAGAATGAAATTAAGCTTAATGAGAAATTCAGAGGGGTAGTTACTGGAGGTATCACAAGATTCTCATAAAGGTACAGTGAAAAATATTATAAGTATGCCACAAGGTTCTCATAAAATCAACCTGCAAAATAATTTTAGTATATTACATCAGAATATCAGGGGATTAAAAAACAAAGTAGATGAGCTTCTTATTTGTTTAGAAGATTTAGAAACTGAGGATGAAATAGATGTACTATGTGTGTCTGAACAACACATAGTCACAGATATGGAAAAGATAAATATTGGTGGATATAAGTTCTCAGTATGTGTAAGCAGGAGAGATGAGGAGTTGCCACATAAGTTAAAATTTATCATAATGTGAAAAATTTAGAAACTAAAAAATTTTGTGTAGAGCAAGATATAGAAGTATGTGGATGTAAACTTAAACTAAATAATGTTACTTTAAGAACTGAGCTGTGTATAGGTCCCCATTGGGAAATTTTCAGGTATTTTTGAAGAACTTGGATTCTTTGTTGCGCTATTTGTCACAGAGAGGGAAGCAAATTATTGTTTGCGGAGACTTTTTTTTTTTTTGAAAGAGTCTGATAGAAGGCTTGATGTTGAAGGATTACTTGGTCCTTTCACTTTGAAGTCAGATAGTACCGGAAAGCAGCACGCTGATAGATAATGTTTTTATAGACCAAGATAAATTTCATCAAATAAAACTTTTCTGTTAAGAATGCTCTTTCTGATGATGATGCACAGCTAGTTACAGTACATGACATAGCTCCATACAGTAATGCAAAACAGTCCTCCACAATAGTGTGTTCAATTAACAGTTTAATAATTGCAAATTTTAGGAAAAGCTTGCAAAAATTAGACTGGGATGAGGTGTACAGGGAACCTGATGTTAATACAAAATTTATCCTATTTCACGATACCATTATGAGTATATTTGAAAAAAATTTCCCTAAGAAAACAGTGAACCACAATCGTAAGCATCCATCTAAAAAGACAAGGCTTACTAAAGGGATAATATATCATGTAAACAGAAAAGGGAAATGTATCTTATAGCTAAAAGTAGTAATGACCCAGAAACAATCAAACATTATAAAAACTAATGCACCATATTAAGAAAAGTTATTAAAAACTCAAGAAGTATGTGCATTATGTCTGAGATTGTCAATTCTGTTAATAAAATTAAAACAGTTTGTAATATTGTTAAAAGGGAAACAGAGCAATCAAGAGCACAGGAAGACTGCATTTCTATCATACTCAATGAAAAGTTTCTTAACAAAAAGTCAGAGCAAGAAAATATTTTTAATAATCAATTTTTAAGTGTTGTAGAGAAAATAGGATCCAGCTATTCATTAGAAAATGTAAGGCTGTATAAGGAAGAGGTAATACCTATTCAATTTGATAAAACTGGAATTCAAACCACCACTCCTACTGAAATTAAGAAAATAATAAATTCACTCAAAAGCAAAAGCTTGTGAGGAATTGATGGCATTTCCCACAGGGTACTAAAATTTGTTCCCTAAGGATAAGTAGGATTCCGTGCCACATATGAAGTAGCTCACTGAAATAGGGCATTTTTCCAGGTAGAGTGAAATATGCTCTTGTTAAACTATTGCACAAAAAAGGGGATAGTTCAGATGCTAACAGCTACTGTCCAATTTCACTTCTGACAGCTTTGTCCAAAGTTCTTGAAAAAGTAATGTATTCACATATTTGTAAAAATGGAGTATTAACAATATGTCAGTTTGGTTTTCAGAAAGGCTTTTCAACATAAAATGCTTACAATGATCAAATATTACATGCTCTGACTAACAGAACATCACACATTGGGTTATTTTGTGATCTCTCAAAGGCTTTTGACTGTGTGAATCATGAAATTCTTCTAGATAATGTTAAGTATTGCGGTATTATTGGATCAGTACACAAAT
Source organism: Schistocerca nitens (assembly GCF_023898315.1). NCBI lineage: Eukaryota > Metazoa > Arthropoda > Insecta > Orthoptera > Acrididae > Schistocerca > Schistocerca nitens. Next base: position 386,199,666 of record NC_064617.1, on the reverse strand, counting down.
GGTTTAACTCATATTCAACTGAAAGAATTCAGAAGGTTGAAATTAACAGTACAGATAATCTGCAAAAATCAGCAGAGTCCTTTAACTGGGGAGGTATCAAGAATGGTGTCCCACAGGATTCAGTCTTGGGTCCCTTATTGTCCTTAATACATATTAATGACTTATCACTCTGTATTCATTAAGATGCAAAGCTAGTTCTTCTTTCTGATGATACAAGTATAGTAATCACACCCAAAAAACATGAATTAGCTGAGGAAATTATAAATAATGTCTTTAAGAAAGCTATTAAGTGGTTCTCTGCAAACAGACTCTTACTAAATTTTGAGAAAACACAGTATATATAGACCTGTTCAGTAAATGGTATAACACCATTGATAAATAGACTTTGAACAGAAGTCTTTTGCTAAGGCAGAATGTTCACAATTTGAGTGTGTGCATTGGCGAAAAGTTGAAGGAAGAAACATATTGATGATGTGCTGAAATGGTTACATTCAGCTACTTATGCTATTAGAATTATTGTAAATTTTGGTGATAAACATATCAGTAAATTTGCCTACTATGCCTATTTCCATTCACTGCATTCATTTGGCATAATATTTTGGTGTAATTCATCACTAATATAAAAAGTATACAGTGCACAAAAGTGTCGAATCAGAGTAATAGCTGGAGCTCACACACCATCACCTAGCAGACATATATTTAAGGAACTCAGGATATTCACAATACCTTCATAACACATATATTCATTTACCATTTTGAACTGCAAGGATTACCTGCCAGATACTGCCAGCTGCCAGATACTTCCACCTACAAACCTTGCCATTGTGAACCCATTCCAGTAACCAGCAGGATCTCCAGTCACTACTCCAATCCTTTGGCCCAGCCCAGAACCTCTCCCTAGAATCCATCTCTCTACTCCCCCTACCTTCTACATGTTTCCTAAAGTCCATATAGCTTACCACACAGGATTCCCCATTGTGACTGGTTACTGTGCTCCCACTGAGAGTCTCTGCTCTCATAGACCAACACCTTCAACCTATTACCTGGAACCTACCATCCTATATAAAAGATACCAACCATTTCCTCCACAGACTCATTACAGTTATTGACCCTTTATCACACGGTGCCCTGCTTGTCACTAGTGATGCCAACGTCCTGTACACTAACATTCCTAATGCCCATGGCCTTACCACTATTGAACACTACCTTTCCCAACAGCTGACGGATTCATAACCAACTACTTCCTTCCTGGTCACCATGACCAACTATATCCTCATCAACAATTACTTCTCCTGTGAGGGGATTACCCACAAACAAATGGGCACCCGCATGGCACCATCCAATGCCAACATATTCATGGGCCATCTAGAGGAATCCTTCTAAAACTGCAGAATCCTAAACCCTTCATCAGGTTCAGATTCACTGATGGCATCTTTGCTCTCTGGATCAAAGGTGAGGACACCCTATCCACATTCCTCCAGAACCTCAACAACTGCTTCCCCATTTGCTTCACCTGGGCCTACTCAACCCAACAAGCCACCATCCTAGATGTTGACCTCCACCTCGTACATCAGTATGTCTGTCCTCATCAAACCTACTAACCACCAACAATACCTCCACTTCGACAGCTGCCACCTGTTCCATATCAAGAAGTCCCTTGCATACAGCCTAGCCACCCATGGTTGTTGCATCTGCAGTGATGAGCAGTCCCTCTCGAAATAAACCGAGAGTCTCACTGAAGCCTTCACATGCTATAATTATCCTCCCAACCATGTACAAAAAACAAATATCCCATGCCTTGAAACTTCCTGGCAGAATAAAACTGTGTGCCAGACTGAGACTCGAACTCAGAGTCTTTGCCTTTTGCGGGCAAGTGCTCTACCATCTGAGCCATCAAAGCATGACTCATGGCCCATCCTCAGAGCTTCACTCCCACCACTACCTTGTCTCCTACCTTCCAAACTTTACAGAAGCTCTCCTGCGAACCTTGCAAAACTAGCACTTCTGAAAGAAAGGATATTGCGGAGACATGGCTTACCCACAGCCTGGAGGATGTTTCCAGAATAATAAATCTCTGCCAGGAAGTTTCATATTGGCGCACACTCCACTGCAGAGTGAAAATCTCATTCTGGAAACATCCCCCAGGCTGTGACTAAGCCATGTCTCCACAATATCCTTTCTTTCAGAAGTGCTAGTTCTGCAAGGTTCACAAGAGAGCTTCTGTAATGTTTGGAAGGTAGGCGACGAGGTAATGGTGGAAGTAAAGCTGTGAGGATGGGGCTGAGTCATGCTATGGTAGCTCAGATGGTAGAGCACTTGCCTGCAAAAGGCAAGGTCCCAAGTTCAAGTCTCAGTCTGGCACACAGTTTTAATCTGCCAGGAAGTTTCATATCAGTGCACACTCTGCTGCAGAGTAAAAATCTCATTCTGGATTCCATGCCTTATCCTTCCAGTCTCCCACCACCTTCCAAAGTCCCATCCCACTGTCCGGCCACAGAGGAACATTTCCCTCATAACTCAGTACGACCCAGGACTGGAGCAACTGATTTACATTCTCCACCTGGGTTTTGATTACCTCACTTCATACCCTGAAATGAGAAATGTACTGTCCACTATCCTTCCCACCCCTCCCAGAGTGGTATTCCAGTGTCCACTGAACCTAAACAATATACTCGTCCATCGTTACACACAATGTAATGAAGTGAGACACAAAAATACAAGTGCAAGTGCGGAAGATCAGTAGCAAAATGTTAAAATGGTTTTGTTAAATACTCTGAAGAGTGAAGTTGGGAGGGAAACAAAGGGAGTGAGAAAACCCTGGGTTACTAATGAGATGCTGGAGAAGATGGAGTAAAGGAGGAAATTTAATAATGTTAATGAAGAAGAATACAGAAGACTTAACCACACCCTCGGGAGGGAAACAGACAAAGCGTAGGAAATGTACTTAGAAGAAATGTGTGACAAAATAGAAGAACTACAAAGAAGAGGAAGGTATGACCTCATGTACCAGAAAACAAAGTAACTGGGAGAAGAACAGAGCAAAAGTGTAAGGACGTTCGGAATAGAAGATTCTAGAGGACAAGTGGTTACTGAACAAGTCGAAGTGCTGAAAACATGGGAAAAATATATAAGGAAACTATATGATAATGAATATCGCCCAGATGACATAGACATACAGCCAGAGGAAGCTATTGACGAAGATGAAAAAGGGCCCAGTATACTGACAAGGGAAGTAGAGAAGGTGATAAAGGACATGAAGAGTAGGGAAGCTACAGAGTATGATGACATACCAGTGGATTTGCTTAAAGAAATCAGAAATGAAAGTTTGAAAGTTCTGACACAGCTCATAAACAAAATCTATGAAACTGGAAAATGGCCTGAAGACTTTTTGGACATCACAATGGCTACTTGTGTGAATAAAACCCAAGCCAAGAAGTGTAGTGATTATAGAATAATTAGTCTGATATCGCATGTGGCAAAAATCATTGCAAGAATACTAAATAGACAGTTGGAAAACAAAATTGTAGAAGTGATGGGAGAAGTCCAGTTCGGCTTCAGGAAAAGAAAAGGGACCAGAAATACCATTGGCATGATGAGGATATTGTCAGAGAGAGTTTTGGCCATTAACGAAGAATATTGTGCTTATTTTATAGACTGGAGCATTGGACTGTATGGAGCAGAGACATGGATCATGAGAAAGAAGGAGAAAAAATACTTAGAGAGTTTGAAATGTGGTGCTGGAGGAGAATGGAAAAGATCACTGTGGACATTGCATAAAAAATGATGATGTACTGTGAAGAGTACGAGAGAAGAGAAGTATTCTGTGTACAATTCTTCAAAGAAAGGCCAACTGGATTGGACATGTACTTGGACACAAGGGACTCATACATGATGTCATCGAAGGGAAACTGAGAGGAAACGCAGGACGAAGAAGAAAAAGAATTCAACATCTGGATGACATGAAAGATGGAAGGAGATACAAAAGACTGAAGGAAGAAGCTGACGACAGGGAAAAGTGGAATTGGAAATTCTCCATACAAAGACATGGACCTGCCACTAGGCAGAATACTACATAAAAATAATAATAATAATAATAATGATAGTAATAATCCTTACACAACCCCTGCTCCCAATCCCTTAACTCATGGCTTATACACCTGTAATAGACCTAAATGCAAGACCTGTCCCATACATCCTTCCACCACTATCTACTCCAGTCCAGTCACTAAAATTACCTACCCCATCATAGGTGGGGCTACCTGTGAGACCAGTCATGTGGTCTACAAGCTGAGCTGCAAACAATGTGTTGCATTCTATGTAGACATGACAACCATCAAGCTGTCTATCCATATGAATGGCCAACCACGATCTGTGGCCAAGAAACAAGTGGACCATTCTGTTGGTAACCATGATATCCTTCATTTCAATGACTGCTTTGCAGCCTGTGCCATATGGATCCTTCGCACCAACGTGAGCTTTCCGCCCCTCCCCCCTTCCCCATCTCTCCCCAGCCCAGGGTCTAACCTGCAGCACTTCACTTCCCCTTCCTCCTCTCCACCTCAGCCTGCTCCTTTTCCATTTTTCCACACCCAGTCACCACTCCCGTCATGCACTGGTGCTGCTGCTCATGGTATGGTTTCAGTTGCTTGAGACTGCAGTCGTGTGTGAGTTGCATTTGTGTGTGAGTGTGTGCGTGTGTGCGTGTGTGTGTGTGTGTGTGTGTGTGTGTGTGTGTGTGTGTATTGTTGACAAAGGCCAATGACCAAGAGCTTTAACTGTAAAAGACTTTTTGTTGTGCCCACCTTTGACTCAGCATCTCCGCTATATGGTGTGTAGCCACTTTCCTCCTCATAATATTGTTACATTCCATCCTGGATTTTCCATTGTTTGATTCACTTATGAAATTTGTTATTAATAAGCCACCCCAATTAAAAAATAACAAATTGCATAGCTACAACATTAGAAGAAAGTACGACTCCACTATTCTGGGTTAAATCTGACTTTGACACATAAAGTGTTGGATTATGCCACCATAAATATCTTTGGTCATTTTCCAAACAGCATTAAAAATATTTATCACCTAAAGAAAACTTATGTTAAACAGACAATTTCTATGTCTTATGAAATGTCGTATTCATGATTTGTGGCACAATTAATTTAATGCAGTGACGTTTATAAGTTGTAAAGTAGTATATGTATTGTTGTTGTAGTCTTCAGTCCAGAGACTGGTTTGATGCAGCTCTCCATGCTACTCTATCATGTACAAGCTTCTTCATCTCCCAGTACCTACTGCAACCTACATCCTTCTGAATCTGCTCAGTGGATTCATCTCTTGGTCTCCCTCTATGATTTTTACCCTCTGCACTGCCCTCCAACACTAAATTGGTGATCCCTTGATGCCTCAGAATATGTCCTACCAACCGATCCCTTCTTCTAGTCAAGTTGTGCCACAAATCTCTCTTCTCCACTATTCTATTCAATACCTCCTCATTAGTTATGTGATCTACCTATCTAATTTTCAGCATTCTTCTGTAGCATCACATTTCGAAAGCCTCTATACTCTTTTTCACTAAACTATTTATTGTCCACGTTTCGCTTCCATAAATGGTTACATTCCATACAATTACTTTCAGAAAAGGTTTCCTGACACTTAAATCTATACTCAGTGTTAACAAATTTCTCTTCTTTATAAACGCTTCCCTTGCCATTGCCAGTCTATGTTTTATATCGTCTCTACTTTGACCATCATCAGTTATTTTGCTGCCCAAATAGCAAAACTCATTTACTACTTTAAGCATCTCATTTCCTAATCTAATACCATCAGAATCACCTGATTTAATTTGACTACATTCCATTAACCTAGTTTTGCTTTTGTTCTTGTTCATCTTATATCCTCCTTTCAAGACACTGTCCATTCCGTTCAGCTGTTCTTCCACGTCCTTTGCTGTCTCTGACAGAATTACAATTTCATTGGTGAACCTTAAAGTTTTAATCTCTTCTCCATAGATTTTAATACCTACTCTGAATTTTTCTTTTGTTTCCTTTACTGCTTGCTCAATATACAGAATGAATAACATCAGGGATAGGCTAAAACCCTGTCTCACTCCTTTGCCAACCACTGCTTCCCTTTCATGCTCCTCAATTCTTATAAATGCCATCTAGTTTCTGTACAAATTGTAAATAGCATTTCACTCCCTGTATTTTACCCCTGCCACCTTCAGAATTTGAAAGAGAGTATTCCAGTCAACATTGTCAAAAGCTTTTTCTAAGTCTATAAATGCTAGAAACATAGGTATGCCTTTCCTTAATCTTTCTTCTAAGATAAGTTGTAGGGTCAGTATTGCCTCACGTGTTCCAATATTTCTATGGAATCCAAACTAATCTTCCCCAAGGTCGGCTTCTAGCAGTTTTTCCATTCGTCTGTTAAGAATTCACATTAATATTTCGCAGCTGTGACTTATTAAACTGATAGTTCGGTAATTTTCACATCTGTCAACACTTGCTTTCTTTGGGATTGGAATTATTATATTCTTCTTGAAGTATGAGGGTATTTCACCTGTCTCATACATCTTGCTCACCAGATGATAGAGTTTTGTCGGCCTCTCCCAAGGCTATAAGTAGTTCTAATGGAATGTTGTCCACTCCTGGGGCCGTATTTCAACTTAGGTCTTTCAGTGCTCTGTCAAACTCTTCATGCAGTATCATATCCCCCATTTCATCTTCATCTACATCCTCTTCCATTTCCATAATATTGTCCTCAAGAACATTGCCCTTGTATAGACCCTCTATATACTCCTTCCACCATTTTGCTTTCCCTTCTTTGCTTAGAACTGGGTTTCCATCTGAGCTCTTGATATTCATACAAGTGGTTCTCTTTTCTCCAAAGGTCTCTTTAATTTTCCTGTAGGCAGTATCTATCTTATCCCTCATGAGATAAGCCTCTACATCCTTACATTTGTCCTCTAGCCATCCCTGCTTAGCCATTTTGCACTTCCTGTCGATCTCATTTTTGAGACGTTTGTATTCCTTTTTGCCGGCTTCATTTACTGCACTTTTGTAGTTACCCCTTTCATCAATTAAATTCAGTATCTATTCTGTCACCCAAGGATTTCTATTAGCCCTCATCTTTTGACGTACTTGATCCTCTGCTGCCTTCACTATTTCATCTCTCAAAGCTATCCATTCTTCTTCTACTGTATTTCTTTCCCCCATATTTGTCAATCATTCCCTAATGCTCTCCCTGAAACTCTCTACATCCTCTGGTTCTGTCAGTTTATCTAGGTGCCATCTCCTTAAAGTCCCATCTTTTTGCAGTTTCTTTAGTTTTAATCTACTGCTCAAAACCAGTAGATCGTGGTCAGAGTCCACATCTACCCCTGGAAATGTCTTACATTTTAAAACTGGTTCCTAAATCTCTGTCTTACCATTATATAATCTATCTGAAACCTGTCAGTATCTCCATGCTTCTTCCATGTAACAACATTCTTTTATGATTCTTGATAGTGTTAGCTATGATTAAGTTATGCTCGGTGCAGAATTCTACCAGGTGGCTGCCTCTTCCATTACTTACCCCCATTCCAATTCGCCTATGACATTTCCTTCTCTTCCTTTTCCTACTATCGAATTCCGGTCACACATGACTATTAAATTTTCACCCCCTTCACTATTTAAATAATTTCTTTTATCTCATCATACATTTCATCAATCTCTTCGTCATCTGCGGGGCTAGTCAGCAAATAAACTTGTACTACTGTGGCAGGTGTCGGCTTCATATCTATCTTGGCCACAATAATGTATTCACTATGCTGTTTGTAGTAGCTTACCCGTAATCCTATTTTTTTATTTGTTATTAAACCTACTCCTGCATTACCCATATTTCATTTTGTATTAATAACCCTGTATTCACCTGACCAGAAGTCTTGTTCCTCCTACCACCAAACTTCACTAATTCCCACTATATCTAACTTTAACCTATCCATTTCCCTTTTTAAATTTTCTAACCTACCTACCCGATTAAGGGATCTGACATTTCATGCTCCGACCCGTAGAACGCCAGTTTTCCTTCTCCATATAACAATGTCGTCCTGAGTAATTCCCGCCCAGAGATCCAAGTGGGGGACTAATGTAATAATTATAAAATTAGTAATGGGAATAATTTTTAATTTATAATTTATTTGTGTAAAACATAATTACAAGCATAGCAATTGGTAGCACAATACATACAACAGCATACAATCAAAATTTATTTTATTAGAGATATGGTACTAGAGTACACAGTCTAAATTATTTTACCTAATAAGACATTACAGTTTAGTTTCTATGGTAGGCTGTAACAGCAGTGCTCTGTGAGGCCATGATTTTTGATTTTTTTTTAAATTTTTCACCAGTTAACAGCTTTAATTCCTTATGTAGTTCATTAAAATATTTTACTCTTTAATGTATGAACTCTTTGCAGCTTTTTTAAGCCACTTCTTCAGCATACAATAATTTTGTATTTGTATAGTGTTATGTTCGTGAATTTCTGCATTACAACATGTGTATTTCTTATCTTCTACAACTACTGCTATTTTTTCAAACATATACGTAGAATAGATGTCATAATTCTTAAATCTATAAACAATCCCTTGAGCGATGTTCTAGTGTTCTTTTTGCCTAATATTCTCACAACCCTTCTCTGTATGGATCCCTGAGGAACATCTGACCCTTCATGTGTAACTTTTTATTGATCTTCCATATTGCATATGACTGTGGTACAAATCTTCTGTTTTCAAACTGGATTTAAAAAGATTTTTCCCTGATGCCATCTCTGGGTGATTTTGATATGTGTACCTCATGATCAAACCTATCAAAAGCCTTTGATAGACCTAGAAAAACTCCAGCTATGTGCACTCCTTTATCAATTTTGTCAAGAACTTTCAGCACAAATTGTAGTGGTGCTGTCATGGTACTGCGATCACAGCTAAAACCATGCTGAAAATCTCCCAGGAGTTTGTGCATTTATAATTCTCTAACTTTATTTATGAGATGCATCAGAAGACATGCTAGACTATGCTGGCTTTTTGCAATTAAAAATATCACAACCCCCACATTTTTTGTTTTTAATTCTCTGGTGAGCAGCAAAATATTCTTGAGTTGAACTTCAGAGAGTTGATCAGGTTCAGAGTTAAGCTCATCATGATTCCCAAGATGTATTTTATCTGTAGCACAAAAGTCATATTCTACAATATCTACCAAGTACTCACTTAAAATGTTGCTCATCTCCTGAGGATTGATGATAATATTGTTATTAGATATCTGGATGTCAATGTGACTTTTTAGTATTGATAAGGATGTCACTAGACAGTAAGAAGATAATAATTATTTCAGCTTTTATTGTGTTTTATGAGAAGTAAACAACCAGTTAAATAATTTATATTTTTGACACAAGAGGAGGGTACCCCAGACAAGTGACATGGTTATTTTAAGGTTATGATTAGCATGGTAAAGAGATCAGTCATAAAATTTTGCTTATAGAAGAAAGTGAGAATAAATAGAGTATAAAATATTTTGCATTTAATGATACAAGAATCAAACTGAAGTCTTGTGGCAGTAAGCCAACTTCTTTTATTACTTTGTGGCTGGGGAGAAATGGGACACATTGCAAGTGACACCAGATGCTTTGTAGCTAACACACATATAGAAACTAGAAATATTGCATTATATGGTGCACATACATTAATTTGTGAATTAATTATAGCAATGTACAAAAAGACAATGGTTATCTTTTTAAAATTCTTGAAAGAGAATAACAGCCACGTATTTTATCTACATCATCAGTTCCACCTTTTGACATGTTGCAGTAAATTACTATTTCAGGTTTCTGAATTTCTTCTTCAACTTCTGCCACCTCATGCATATGAGACAAAAGTATGAAAGCATGGTCTTCATAATGAATATATGAAACTAAGGTTTTAACTTCCTGAAATCCAAACATTGCTCTTCAAATTTCTCTCATTTTGTTTGGGAGAAATTCTGGAAGAATTTCACATTCATTCTTCACCATAGCACCAATTCAGGTGATTTTATTCTTTAACAAATATTCAGAAAGGTAGCTTGTGTAGCAGTTGTCAGTTGTCAGAGTTCTGTTAGAATTTTCTAAGGTACACCAGGTTCTTCACTATGTCCTCTGAAGTGTTACGTAATTGATATTGCCCTTGTGATTTGCATGATGCAATAAATGTCCAGGTCACTGCAATAACTTATTTATGCATTACATAGTGTAAGATTTGTCTCATATTTAACTGGTTTGCTGGGCATGTACTGAATCCATACAAAGCACCCTCTGAAAGGGTGCAGTGTTTCATCTGTTGTGTGAATTCCCTGATGCTCTAAGAACTTTGACAGTTAGTAGCAAAATATTCCAGTACCAGTACTACATGAACTGCAGCCAACTTAACAGATTTTCTCTTATCAGTCTCATTTCCATGTCATCAATCCACTTACAACATAGAAGAGACAGATATCTTTTTCAGCCCTTGCAGCCCTAAGCAGCTGTTTTTCTAGTCCATATATTGCCCAGAGATCCACTATATTATCATGATAGGCTTTACCTCTTCTAGCCAAAAAAGGACTCCCCAACATAGCTATTATTTCACATCTATACATATCTCTTGTGTGAAAATTTGTGTGTGTCAATATATATATATATATATATATATATATATATATATATATATATATATATATATATATATATATATATATATATAATTTTATCAATAATATCAAGGTCAGTAATTTTCAGGAAAGCACTAACTTCAGTAGATATATCCATTGCAGTTATCGTTGGACATGTAACTTTGTCTTTTCCAGTAAATAACTCTCACTTGCCTGTTACCTTTTCAAGATCATCATCATCTCCACCTTCCAGTTCAGACTCATTGTTAAAGGTCTCATATTCAATGTTTTCATCACAGAAATCCACATCACATTCCTCCAGGTCTAAAAAATGTGAATAAGCTTCATCACCACAGTCTTCAATTGGTTTCAAAAATTCCTTTGTTTGATAGCCCCTCTGAATTGAAACAAAATATCAAAATAAATGTGTAAATTTGCAAACAAATACTATGAAATTGACATTTAAAGTGCCACTATCCAAAATAAAAACAACTGTCTGCAACTCATGGTTAAGTGGTGCTGCCTCTAGATCATGGGGTCATGGGTTTGATTCCTGGCTGGGTCAGGGATTTTCTCCATCCAGGGGCCTGGATGTTTGTGTTGTCCTCATCATCATTTGGAAAGTGTCAAGACTGGAAATAGAAAGATTTGGAACTTGTATGGGCACTGATGACCATGATGTTGAGTGTCCCACAAGCTGTCACCATCATCATCAATAAAAACAATTAATAAGTATAGTTAACCTTTTATGAGACTTACTTCAGGACAAAGTCTGCTAGAATAAAGTTTGGAACTGTCAGAACAACAGGTGCATTTTGTATTTTTTACAACTTCTACACCTATTTCTTACAACTTCTACAGCTCTTTGCTTACAAATCAGAAAAAAATGAGAAAGTTAAACATAGAAACTCAAGTCATTTTAACATTGTCAAGCATGTAGCAGTAACATAATAGCTAAAGTTTAAGGCATTGATAAGGCATAAAAACTGCTGTTTTAAAAACAGGGTGACCACTGGTGTGTTACAGTAGAGTGTAGGTCCACATTTTTGAATAGGATATGCTATGTTAGTGCTGATGTATGTTTGTGTTTTATTGTTATCTGTTTGAGGCATTCCTTTGTTAGTGTACAGTGTTTGAAGTTTGTTGTCAGCAGAAGCCTTTAAATCACTTCAAGTACAGAACAGGGCTTCTAACTCTTAATGCATATCATGAAGAGCAACTTGAAATAAGAAATGTCAAAGATTGTCAATGAAAAATATACACATGAATTTATATTTAACATCTTGTGGATGAAAGCTGCAAATCTTTTAGTATTGAAAGTTGGCTCAGGTATCCAGAGACAGACAGTATGTTGCACACCTCCATGCAATAAATGTACAGTGTTACTCTATCCTTTGGATAATTATTTCAGGTATAAGAAGTAGCAGTGAAAAAGAATATATCACAACAGAAAACAGTTCAAAAATATTTTCTTTTTGATTTTGCCGCCCATAACCCTCTCAGCAGCTTACTAGCCCTTGCATGGTCGCAATAGATGGTTAGAAAAAACTAAGAAAATACAATCATCCCACTCCCCCTTTGCAACCACTGCAAAAAAGGTCTACATACAAATAAAATATTTTTAGTACAGGAGATGTAGGATTCAGAGAAATCTGTACCATAAAGATTCCTATAACTTTTGTGATTATTATCGTGGAATTGCTCTTAATCCTGAAAACAAATATTGATGAAAATAAAGAACTCTCATTTTTACATCTAAAGGTAGTGAAATCAAATATTTACTTACAGCCATTTGCTTCCACAGCAAGAGTGTCAAATTTCACAATATCCTTTATAAGCAGCTGAACGAATAACACCGTAAACATGAAGTTTTTATGTGATGAAACTTCTACCCACAGTTCATCCTTTAAGAGACAAGAACATGTTTATTTGTCTCGATTTGCATCATAAAAGTTTATATCATCCAACAATGATTAATCATAACTCACAGTGTCTATTCACTAGCATCACAACTACCACTAAACTTGTAAAAAAATTATAATTCACCAACTTTTGCAAAAACAGATTCATTCTTCAGGAAGTGTACAAGTTATATGAAAAACATAAACCAATAACAAAATCACAATGTAATATAACAAACAATGAGTATTCAGCAATATTGTGACATTACATCATAGTAAAATAATTCATTAAGAAGTCACCTAAAATCGTCTGATAGTTCTTACTGGTGACTGAAAGCATTGTAAATACTAAAATACACCATTGTGTTACCATGTAAACACAGCAGTGTTTGTATTTGTATTTCTTTATTTGTCCTAAAAATTGTGATTAAGTACATAGTTTGTACAAAGGATACAGGATAAGTCAGGTTAGATGCATATATATAACACTATATATAATATATCTAAAAACAAAGATGATGTGACTTACCAAATGAAAGTGCTGGCAGGTCGATAGACATACAAACAAACACAAACATACATACAAAATTCAAGCTTTCGCAACAAACGGTTGCTTCATCAGGAAAGAGGGAAGGAGAGGGAAAGACGAAAGGATGTGGGTTTTAAGGGAGAGGGTAAGGAGTCATTCCAATCCCGGGAGTGGAAAGACTTACCTTAGGGGGAAAAAAGGACAGGTATACACTTGCACACACACACACACATATGTGAAATGTGTCACATCATCTTTGTTTTTAGATATATTTTTCCTACGTGGAATGTTTCCCTCTATTATATTCACTACAAATAATATGGTTTAGAAAACATACACTCGCACACACACACATATGTGATGTGTTGATCTCCTTCTGAATCCATGTCGTGAAACACGTATTATCATTTCTTTATTTAGGGAGGCTGTTAAGTGTCCTAAGAAATAGTTTTTCAAGAACCTTACCAAAGTATGACAAAACTGAGAGAGGCCTGTAGTTTGCAGCCTCTCATTTGTCTCTATTCTTGTACAATGGTGATACTTCGATCATTTTCAGATTTTACAGGAGTCATTGATGTGTTGGAAGTATCTATTAAAGGTTCTATGATAAATACTGCACTCCCTTTGATGATGATATCTGGTGTTTCATCAGCACCTGCTGAGTTTTTATTGGGTAATCTATTTTATAATAATAAATCATTCCTAGAGTGTGTGCAGGAGACATGAATAGAGTTCTTGTATAAATCTTTGAATCTGAATGTAGTGCATTCTTGTCTGGTCGTGAGCTGTAATTTTTGGTAATCAGGTGTTGTGCTATGTTGAAACTTAGCTGTTACATATATTAGCCACTACTGTGGAGTCAGCTATTTTATTGTTATTTTCATGAAGTTCCATGTTGTTTTGGTCTAATGATATAGCATCTGTTACTTTTTTGATGACATAACGGGTTGCTTTAATCTTGTTCCTGGAATTTTCTATTTGTTTCTCATCTCCCATCTTCATTGCTTTTGATATAACATGTGTAAGAATACTTTTATAGGGTTTAAAAAATTAACAAAAGCATTATTTGTTGCTGGCTTTTAATATTCATGTTATTTTCTTTTATTTTGGTATAATATTTTTGTTCTCAGTGTGACCCATTTATTTTGATTGTACACAGAATTTAATACTGATGTTTGTTTAGTAAAAGCTATTTCAAAAAAATGTTTACATGTGACCATAAATTTATCAAAGTTGTCAACTGGGTTGTTTTAACTTTAAATATCATTGCAGTTTGCTATTCTCAAGAGAAACCAAGAGTAATCAACATTTTCATCACTAAATGTCCTGACATTAGCTCTAGTTTTTTGGGGTTTTGTGTCTCATGGAATAGCTATTGTTAGTATCTGAGCATGGTGATCACTCAAACCATTGTTTAGTGTTTGTGAGTTGGAGGTACATTTGTTTGTACTTATGAAAACCTGATCAGTCATTGTTACAGAAGTACAACTGTGTACACTCTAAAAGGCTGAATACTACAGCCTCAGTTATGATTTTATTAGGTTTTCAATGACCAGTTTAAGGCATTATAGTCCTTCCCCGGATCTACAAACTCAGGTGGTGTCGATAAATCACAACAGTCACTGTGATAAGTTTTTTGAACTGAATATGGATTATACTGGCTAAAACTGACCATCAAAAACATAATAAAATTGTGATCTAGACCATGTTATTCAATCAACTTTGTAAATATTTAAATTTAATACACATGACACACTATAATTATAAACTAACATTTGTAAAACCATTTGTTTGTGTATCCAACCAATTAATGATTATCCTCAAATAACAATTTCTGTATATTTAGCTATATTTGCAAATACACTGTGTGAGAACTGAGGTGTTCTTGAAAGTAGAGAAGGCTGCAGAAGTGTAACAAATTTAGAGAACTGTGACATGCAGTAAACAATTTTGCAATTTTTTTGGGGCGTAAGTGCACATAAAAAACATTTTAACAGTAAAATTTTGACTTTACTATTTATACTCCACTGAAGCACCAAAGAAACTGGTATAGGCATGCACATACAAATAAGAGATATGTAAACAGGCAGAGTATGGTGCTCAAACTGGGAACACCTGTATAAGACAACAAGTGCCTGGCACAGTCATTAGAGCAGTTACTGCTGCTACAATGACAGGTTATCAATATTTTAGTGAGTTTGAATGTGGTGTTATTTTCATTGGTTTTATATTGGTTTTTCACTTTTTTGTCTAATGTTTGTTGTAATCTGTCATTCTTACCACATATGTGTAATGCGAACATGGAGTATTACTTTTGTACAATTGACTGCTTTACTTCTACTTATGTATAGATTGTTTACTGACGTACTTTATATCCTTGTGAGTTTATGACAGTTGGATCAATGGAGTAAGGAATAAATAAATAAATAAATAAATAAAATGTACAGTACTGACCTGCAAAAGGTAAAGTATCTGGGTTGGAATCCTGGACAAAAATAACATGCTGTATGTGTTATAAATTTCTCTGCAGAATCATTCGCATAATTTATCTCTAATTACCTTGACCATCATGGCCAGTTAAATCAATGAGAATTGGCTTTACAAAATAACAACTGCTGGTTGTTCAGTCTACAGACAAATGTTAATGGCCACTGCATTATGTCCTTGAATAGTACATCATGTTACTAGGGCAAATAATCAAAAGCTGGACATCAAAAGGCACAATTAATTAGTATTACTTGACCAAGCATATAGAAACCATGATTTTCCACTTATGTCTGCATAATAACATTAAAAAGTAATTAAATAATAAACAGTAAAAAATAATACTGTTGCATAGTCTGCATTTCTAAATTTTCTCCTTTTGTTAGTGAAGTTCAAAATCTTGCATATTATTGAAGGTTTACTGTTGTACTTTGCCTTTTCCCCTAGCTTTTTCCTCTGCTGCCTTCACTGTTTCATCTCCCAAAGCCATACATTCATCATCTGCTGTATTCCTTTCTGCTGTTTCAATCAAACAGTACCTAATGCTTCCTTTGAAACTTTAAACAATGCCTAACTCTTACAACTTATCAAGGTCCCAGCTCCATAATATCCTACATTTTTGAAATTTATTCAGTTTTTGTCTGCAGTTCACAATGAATAACTTGTGATCTAGGTTTACATCAGTTCCAAGATCCATTTCTTTTTAAATTGAAAATATAGTACATAAATATTTGCCTTTCCTGAAATTTATCAGAAATCTGCTTTCTAGAGTTCTCTTCCACACATAACACCTTCTCTCAAGAGTCTTAAGCCAAGTGTTTTCTGTTATTAAATTGTGCCCTGTGCAACATTATAACTAATGGATACCCCTCTTATTCCTTTCTCCCTGTCCAAATTGTCATACAATTTGTGTTTCTCTTCCCTTACCTATTATCAAATTTCAGTTTCTCCCATCACAATTTTCTCTTCCTTAATCAACTAAATAATTTATTCTATCTCAGCATCTATTTTTCTAATCTTCTCATCAACTGTGAACTATCAGGCATACATACTGATCAAGTGTGAAAATGTACAGTATGGAACTTCTGCATCTGCCCCATACAGAATGTTCTTCACGAGCAATAATTTCATATTATAAATTTTATCAACAGCTTTGCATTATGCATCACTAAGTAACACATTTGATTATTATTTAAGAAAGTATAATTGGTTACCAGTAGTTGATTTGAACATTGCAAATACTGTATCAAAAGTGTAATTCACACAAGAAAACAGGTAATTTACAAGTAAACTTAATGGCAGTTACTACTTGCTGTGAGAAGTCAATATTCCATGACTGCTGATATACATATTGAAAAGTTTAAAAAAACTTTAAATACTGTGTCATCCATCAAATTAAACACATCAAAGGATTTTTTTGTTGTTGTTGCATGTATAACAAATATCTTAACATAATGATAAGACATGCAGGATAAGAAATTAGATTAGGTGAACATAGTTATTGTGTATACATACCTTTCTTCTGGACCTTCTAGTTCCCCGTTCAGATGTAAATGATGCAGATGGTTCATATATTTCATCATAAGGTAAACCTTCTCTGTCAAACTTTAAGATATGCAACACAGGTATTTAATAAGAAACTACAGTTGATATTAAGGTGTCACATAAATAATTAATAATAAATTGCAGTTAATATTAGTTAGTTACCAAAGCAAACCCGTGCATACTCTAACAATTGATAATCTTTGGTCCTAAAATGGGTCCAGTTACCACTAAATATGCCATAGATGAGTGATTAGATACCGGTGTTAGAAGTTCCATGGCACAAAAAATGTTCTTTATGAGAATACAGAATACTTATACACCATGGAAAATATATATAATGTTATGAAATCTAAGTACATATAAACAGGTAATTCATGTAACACCATTATTTTAAACATAAGAATCTCAAGTATTACAATATTTTAGAACACTGTGAGATCTGGTAGAAAAGGATAATAATAAAACAGTATTCCATGCATAAGAAAATAAAATGTCTTTTTAAATTCATCATTTAGATATGAAGTTACATTAAATATGACCTTCAAGAAAACACATGGTACATTACTTCAACAAATTAATTTGTGTCCCCATTGTTGTTGGGTCATAAAATAATGAACCATTAGCTAAAACATTAAGATAGCACAAAATGAAATTTCACTAACTGACAAAAGAGTATAGATGTTCAACAATATCCAAAAACTTACTTCTTCATCACACCTAATACAGGGAGATAAGATGTTATAAAAATTAATCATTTGTCTAAATAAAATTTCCCAATTCATAGAACTTTCTATACAGTCTGTAATTAATTTACTCAAGTTAGAAAACTAATAATAGAGTGCCAACTTCATTTAAGGTATTTTCACATAAGAGTTTTAAGTGGTCTTGGAAGACATTTAACAGTGTGATAGGTACATCTCTGAGCATGCAATCATTTATTCACTCTTCATATTTTGTCAATATGAGCATGAAAGAAAAACTCCAGCAATTTAGCAAAAAATGAAAGTGTGCTTCAACAAAGTGAAGCAGTTGTTAGAAGCTGAAGTAATCATTGCTGAGATGTGAGCAATTTAATAACTGAATTACAATGATTGACCTATCCCTTATGTATTCCTTAGCTTTGTAGTACATTTGCGAAACTATTTTCCTGTTGTGCTCCTGAGAATTAATTAATAACAATGCACTAGTGAAAACAATATTGTGTAAAGTAGTAACAAAAATTTTGTGCAGCTCAATGTCTGGGTGCAAGTCTTTCAATTCAATGCCACTTAAGCAACTTGTGTGTCCCTAATCCACCCCAGTTGTCCATCTAGGAAAAGGAGACCTACAGTTTAATGTGGAATCAGAACCACATGTCATTCCTGGAAATTGCTCACATTGTTGAGAGGTGAAGGCTGGATTAAAGACAGATTGAAAACGGACGAGGTTTGACATTATTTGAGCCCACATCTCAGTTTCCAAGCACATCCTTTACTGCCAGGCTATCAGGCCAAACTTTACATAAAGTAGGCAACAGGTGACAAGCTAAATAGTAGTAAAATTGGGTTTCAGTGTGCTGGTATACTTGTAACACAGCCTTCCTAAAGCCTTGTTAAGGGTCTTGCAGTTCTTACACTCTCTCCCAAATAGAGTAACATCTCTCTGGTTTTTGTTGCTCACTACAAAAATCAGTTCCAGGTGAATTGTGAACTACACAAAAATAATTTTCAGATAGCCTTTGCCTCCTTGTGTAGATTCACATGTCAAAAGAAAATCAAAACTGTAGCATATGAGCTGCATTTCCTGAAAATTATCTGAATATCTAGATTTAAGAATTGAAAAGTTCTATTAAGTGCATGGCAAGTAACAGTCTTTGTTGCAATGCTGCATGATAAAGAGTCACTGTACATAGGACTCAGTGTTTAAAAATAAAGGTAATTATTTTCTTTGAAAAATACCAATGAAATCATGAAACTATTTAGCCAACACGAGGAGATAAACTGCAGCTGCTCTGTGTAACTGAGTCGACAGCAGCTTTAAAAAAATATATAAATAAAATAAAAAATAAATCAAAGTAGCTTTTTTCCTAATTTACCTGAAAAATTTTGCTGCCATAAATGTAAATAGCATTATGCAGTAAAGTAGTAGTTTATTGTATATGCAATACATACATTAAGTACTCATAATTTTTTTGCCTTTTGCTACTAATTTTCTTATGTCATTCCACATTCCTACAGTTTCCTTTCTTTATGGGATCTTTGCTACAAGAAAAACCAATGAGAAGGTTATTTCAAGGATATCTTTTACATTTCAGACTGAGATTTCCTTTCTTTGCCTGAAGCAAACTTACATTAATTGCTTGACCTTATCCTCTCACACACAGTACTGATCTTTGGGGTGTACCATACTTCATGTCTTAGTGATCTGAGTAATAGTTGATGATTTTGTTGCAGTCATTGTGTTGTATTTCCACTCTTTGTTTCCATCTGCAAAGGTAAGACCTGAACCAGTCATCAGGTGTGCTGCTGATACCTCATTGATTTAATTTCTGTAGGGGTGCTTCATGATAAATAATACTGAATGCTTTTGATACATTAAGGCATACACCTGTGATAATTCACCACTGTCCACTTTCTGGCGACTTTCGCTTAGGAATTCATAGAGAGCATTGTTGGTTGAGTGGTCCTTCCTAACCCCACATTTTGCTGTGGATAGGTTTTGATATTTTTCTATAAAAGCTGTAAGTCTTCTGTGAAAGACCTTTTCTAGATTTTTTGAGAAGTCAGACAACAGAGTAATTGGCCTGTAATTGCCAACTTCTGTGTTTTCTTTTTTGTACCTTAGTTTCAATTTTGGAAATTTTAGACAAGAATGGAAAGTCTCTGATGCCAGTGAACTATTGTATAAGCATGTTAGTGGTTTTACAATGAGTTCACTACATCTTTTTTATTTCTTTATCAGGTATACCATCTACTCCTTATGACTATTTAGTTTTTAAGCTTTTTATGATATTGAGGATTTCTTCTTCATTCATTGGGTACAGATAGAATGAGGTAGCAGAGCTGTTGATCTTAAGTGGTGATGCTGTTGTATTTCGGTTACTTGTAGTAATCTTATCAGTTAGTTGCCCACTTTATGTTTGCAAATTGTTTTTGAAGTTGTTTGTTACTTTCCTTGGCTCTATTATTTCCTCTCCATCTCGAAATACCATGATATTGGCATTTCTGGTAGTGATATTACCTGTCTGTTGTTTCACAACTTTCCACATGGCTTTGGTCTTGTTTCAAGCAGACTGAACATATAGATCATTTGCCTTCATTTTTGCTTCCTTTACAACTTTTTTTTACAAATCATCTCATATTTTCTGTAATATTCACTGCATACCTGCTGTGTCTTTATAATATCATATAGTTTTCTCTTTTTCTTGTTGAGATTTTTATTCCATTTCTTTCTGAAGATTTGTTTCTATTATTAGACCTCAGGCTGTGTTCCTCTATTGGGAATGCAGTTTCATAGTAGTTGCTAAATATTTGCATAAAACTATTGAACATTTCACCTCCATACTCATGGACTGCTTTCCATGTTTCCTATCTAACAGTTGTCTCAAGGTGCTATATTCTGTTCACTTAGGATTCATTCTTCCTTGACTAATTCTGTCTGCATTGTCATTTTAGGCATCAGTATTGTACAGAAAGCAATATACCATCCATTAGGGCGGTCACTAAATCCTGTTTTCATGGATCCAGCATGTAAGTAATTTTTTCCTGCATTTATGAATATTTGGTCAATAGCAGTACATTTAGTTTTGGTAATTCTCCTGGGACAGTTTGTAGGGGCCTGTAAATTGTACATTAAAAGAATGGAATGAGATTTTTTGAGTTTTTTATGTTGAAGTCACCACACACTATTAATTTTCTCTTGTTAGCTTTAAGTTTGTTAAGTGCACTGTCTAAATTCTATAGGAAAATATGTAAGTCCCCATCTTCATTTTTGTGCAGGCAAATTATTATTGTTTTTAGTAATGCAGTGTCTGTAGCTGAAATTTCTATTTTCCTAGTAGGATTTAAGCAGTCATGTTCAGTGTTATTTCTACCAAATTATATGTCCTACCATGGGCACAGGATGTCCTATAAAATGACGAGGATAATATTAATCCTGGTAATTTTGTGACTGCTAAAATATGACTAGTCAATGAATGTTCACTTAAACATATACCAGAAGCTTCCTTGAGATCATCTGACAAGAGAAGTTCAAATTTGTTTATTTTGTTCAGGAAATATAGGACATTACGATAAAAGATCATGAATTTTGTACTTCTGTCATTTTCAGACGAATCTATTTGATGACTTACGTTCTTCTTCATCTGTTCATCTTCACCACTGATGTGTGTTTGGTCTTCTTTTTTTGGTGAGGCCATAAAAAATCCCCATTCCTTGTTGGTAGCCATCTTTCTTGTTTAAATTGTTTTCTGTCTGTAGATGTCTTTTTTCCTGCAGTTGTGGCTGCCTATTTTCTGACATTTTTGTTTCATTGCCTATATATATGTATCTTTTCTGCATTTTTGTAGTTGCACAAGTTTCATTGCAAACAATTCCAAAATTGCCTCTAGGTGTCTTATTTCTGTGTTTTTGTAGTTGCACAAGTTTAATCACAAACACTTCCTTAATTGCCTATAGGTCTCTCTTTTATGTGTTTTTTCGTAACTGCACAAGTTTCATCACAAACATTTCCTAAATTTCATGTTCCAGGTTTGCTCAAACAGTTAGTATTTGTTTTTGTAGAGAGAGGTTTTATAACACTTGGTTTTCTTGTAATGATGTCAACATTCTTTAATAATTTTGGTAATATTTTACCAATGAGTGACTTACCAGCATTGTTAAATGTTACCCAAGTTTCGTAAACAGTTCTCTTATATGGTAAGCTTGTAGAATGTCATGTTATGATAGGCCTTGCATATTTTTTCAAACTGTCTGCTCATTTTTTCAAGCTCTGAATTTATGATTGAGGTATATTTGCAGATTGTATCTGTGTGGCATGCTAGTAACTATGATGTTCGGTTCCTTGAAATCCTGTAGTGCAGTTTTTTAAGTGTTGTGTGGCATGTTTACCCTCGTTCTGCTAAAAATTATTGCTTCCCCCATGATTATAATGGCATTATTCTTAGATAACTCATTTTGTGAGTTACCATTTCTTATTATTTCAGTCAAAGGTGCAATCAGCTTTATTATTCCTGTTGCCATAAGTGACATACTATAATCATTTATTTTTTTCAGCAGTTCTCTTGGCATTATTGCCACCAAGCATCACAACTGGTTTTCCTAGCTTCACTTGTTTATTACTTGGCAACACTAAATTGGCCATGTGCACTGAGGTAGCTTTGTTTGCGTATTTCACAGATGAGGTTAGGTTGCTTTTTAGAAAGTTTATTCTTTGACTGTCAGTTTCTTCTTCAACTAATACATTGTAATTTTTCCTGTCACAACTGTTGACAATATACTGTCTATGATAAGTTCTGTTTGCTTACCAGTTATTGTTTCTATGGCTCTATCATCCTGATACTGGAGGCACTATTGTACCTGGCATAATATGTGTGCTAAATTTTCATGTATATTTTAATCTATATCACAGCTTAAGATAAATGTTAGGTTATTGCTGTCAGTACTAAAACTCTTTTGTTGGATGCAGATATAATATGTGAAAATGTATTAAATATCAGCGCCCCCCCCCCCCCCCATGTTTGTGGTTACACAGTGTAAGATAAATGGGTTTCAAATAAATAAATAAACAAACAGATAAGAATACCAGTATAGAGCTTTGGTCCTCTCAACAAGATATATTTATTTATTTATTTAGTCCTTCAATTCTACATGTATAGAATATATGAATATATACCAGGATATTGGCAATGGTTAGGTATTTGCAAGATAAAATACAGTTTGTATTGGATTCCTAAGGACTAGATATTGCAGTAATTTAGCAAAGAATCATTTATACATGAAACGTTAGAGGCAACATACTAAGTAGAATATTCATAGTGCACCTTTATTTTTGTTGTCTGGCTTCTAGGAATTAAAAAAAATATGGGTCTGCATGATTTCGTATTATTTACCCCTTCATTAATTCTTAATATTTTCTTTTACATCCTGAAAAGTTTAATATTTGTTGTTACATTGCCCCAGAAGATTATGCCATATTTAATTACAGAATGCACATAGGAGTAGTATACATTTAACAGGCTGGCTTTGCTGCAACATGTTTTTAAGATCGTCATCATGTAGCAGGTTTTGCTTAGTTTTCTTTGCAAATATTCAATGTGTACCTCCCATTTTGTGTTGTTCTGGAGCCAGAGTCCCAGAAATTTTGTGCTGTCACTACTTTCAAGAACTCTGTCCATAAGTTATATTTGTATGTTTGGGTGTTGTCTCCCTTTTAGACTATAGAAGTTCAGTGCTACTGTCTTTTCTTTGTTTATAATTAGCTTGTTATAGCTGAAGCAAAGTTCTACACTGTTCATTGTTTGGATAGTGGAGTCTTTTAGTTTTTCTTCTGTTTTACCACTAATAAGAAACCTTGTATAATCTGCAAATTGGAGGGTAGTTTGGCAATACTTGTTGTATATAAGATCTTTGACATAGAGGAGAAACAGAATGGGTCCTAATACCGATCCTTGAGGGACGCCATATATCACATTTTCATATCCTGAATAGTAGTAGCTGATTTTGTTATGGTCATTATATTGCACTTCAACCACATGTTTGCGACCGCATAGGTATGTCCTGAGCCACTCATTGGATATACCTCTATTTCCTAATTGGTCAAGCTTCTGGAGTATGGCATTATGACAATGACATCAAAGGCTTTAGATAAATCAAGACATATGCCTGTCACAAACTCACTTGCATCCAGTTTAGTATAGATTTCATTAAGAAATTCAAATATTGCTCTTTCAGTTGAAAAGCCTTTCCTGAAGCAATGCTGTGAGGGAGAGAGAATTTTATTTTTAATTAGGAAATCAGACAATCTCTTATAAAAAAAAATTGTTTTATAATTTTTAAAAATACGGGCAGTAGGGCTATTGGTCTATAATTTGAAACACATTTGAATTTCCTTTTTTGAGCAGTGGTTTCAGTTTTGCTGTTTTTAAGCATGGAGGGAAGCTTCCCGATGCCAGTGAGCTGTTGCACAAGTGTGTCAAGGGTTCAGCTAAGGCAAGACAGCAAATTTTAATAATTGCATATAAGCCTGTTAATGGTGAATTTAGGTACATAGTGTGCTAGCAACAAAATGGGCATAGTCAAGTGTTTTGATGTACACAACTTACAATAATGGCAAAGGAAAAACATAGAATGTCTTTTTATATTACTAATAATAGTTTAAGCAATGGAAAATGAAATGTCTAAATTCTTTTATGTGAGCTGCAGTTGGTGAGTTCTGTCAAAAGGTCCTATATGAAGATAATTAATTTTATTCACAATGACACAGCTGACAGAGGTGCACAAATAAAAGCTCAAATGAAAGAAATCCATAAAAACAAAAGGAAGTACAAGTTTGAAACAGCACAACACACTTTGGACAGCTAAATGAAGAATACCATGAACATAGAAGCTGCCTGTGCTTTGTGGAAACTGTTCACACAAAATTTCTGACAGAAAGGTATTGCTTAACAACTTTTGGTAAAAGTAGCCAGGTTGTGGGTGCTGACATTTGTTGAACACATCTGACAGTTTATCCTCAATTATACTGATCATTGTCTAATTACTTTTTTTCTTTCTAATGTTTACCCAATACATGTGGAATGCATTTTTGAAGGGTTACCTATAATTGCTTGCTCTGCCCATCAATTTGTCAATTTATATGTATATTTTCATGTGCAGAATGTATGATTCATTTTTCTGAATGGCTGATTTTCACGTTGCTTGATTTGTTGACTTCTTTGCCTTTCATTGTCACCCTGCATGTCATTTTATTTACAATTGTTTCACCAGTGATAAAATCTGTCTATCATTGATGCATAATGTTTTCTTGTTGAAAATGAGAATCTATGCCTCTGCTAATGGATACATTCATTGTCACTGTGTTCCATGTACATTCTTTTATTCTTATTTAGTGATCTACTCGAAGACATATTTTTGACATTTTCATAACTGATAGGAAGAAAGAAATACAACACATGGCAGTTTGCAATAAAAACAAAGCAATTGGAAATGCATCTCAGGTGAAGTTAAAGATGAGTTGATAGTGATGTAAGATCAAAAATAATTTCAGTTGATCCAACAATTTACATACACCTGCAGAACACAACATATGCCAAAGAAGTATGAGACAATTAAAACAGGTATATGAAGACTAAGGACTTAACAGAAGAATTGGATTGCTGATTATGCTCCTCACAATTCAACAACAGAACTCTATTTCAACAGTTGAAAATGTATACAAAGTAATTTACACTTTGAATTTTAAAGTGTAAAATGAGTTCATTGGCAGCATTATATTGGCACAATTACAAAATGAATACAAACTAAAGATTATGAACCTAGAGAATTCCAATATACTAATAACTGAAGATCCTATTAAAATGGTTGTTTTTTGGTTTATTATGAAGTAAAGTAACAACAGAAAACAATCTCAGTTTGAAGTAACAAACAAGAAATGTTTCACTGTACTAATGCAAATACATAATACTCAAAATACATATGAACAGAAATAAACAATGTATATGGAAATTAACAGCTAAGAATATATATATCAACAAATGCATAGGTTCACATTTCTAACATGCCAACCACAATCAATCAGTTGATGTTATCTTGTTTTTAGAGTGAGTTAGTCAGCAAATCAGCAAGCATCTGTTCTGTCAGGATTTATACCATTATAACTTGAGGTGGGTCCAACTTTTCAGTTTAAAAATGATTTCTGTTATCAATATGTTTTGTTCTTCCACTGTAGACATACTTTTCTGATAAGTCAATTGCATGTTTGTTATCACAGTAATGTTTAATGGCATCATTTTCAGGGAATGGTAAGATTTTAGGCCGTGTGATTCAGCTTCAGTAGTTGAAAAAGTTACTGAGGGCTGTTTCTTGCCACTCCAGGAAGTAACAGCTCCTTATGATTCCAATAGAAAACCAGTAACTGAGTTCCTGTTCTCTTAGTCTCCTGTCACTATATCCTGTGATGTTTTGGTTCTCTTCTTGCAGCTTCAAATCCTTAGTCCCTTTGAAGTACATCATCATTCTTTTAAATGCATTTCTGTCAGACATGCCTAGATCATTGTTGAAGAACTTGAAATTGTGACTGCATTTGCAAGTTCTGATCTGAGTCCCAACTGTGCCTACATCAAAATGCCTACAGTTTCTTATTAGGGAATACTTATCATGGATTTTTCTCTCTTCATCTGTCTTGTGGCTCATACCACGTGTACATACCTGATTGTTTTCTTAAGATGTTGACATTGAATTACACTCCTTCATGTTGTATTTATTTAACATTCCCCCTATACAATGAGACTGATCCATCCATAATGGTCTTTTTTGAAGTCTCTTGTCATCCCCTGGTTTTTTCAGTTTCAATTGCACTTTGAGTTTCTTTTAGAAGCTTTCCTTCTTATGTAGGTTATTACCTGTTATTAATTGAAATTAATATGCTGTCAATGTAAATTTCAACAATAAATATGTTATTTCCATTATTTTTCTGATAAACACGTGGACTTTGCGTACATTTTGAAGTTACATATTCATGTGGAAAGTGAAATTTTTATAGTGTATGGAGGTCAGATACATTGTTAGTTGACAAAAATTAAAGTTTGTATGTCTATGTATAAATAGACTTCGAGAAGGTTTCCAGCAGCCAACTATTCAGTAAAGAATAGTGGCTGCAAATTCTAAGTAAGTCATCTCCTAAAGAAGTGGAACATGGTTTGGGGCAATAAGCTGATATAACCCAGATCCACACTCACACTTTAAGTCATCAGAATGTTTGAACGTGGTGACCTGTGTGAAAGGACTGAGAAAACAGGAATTTTAAGTCAAAAATGAGAGAAGAAGCTGTTATGTCTTGCCATAGCAACCAAACATAATAAGACAAGGGAATTACTCCAAGACATTGGAATAAGTTCAAGTATCCAATGGAGCAAAATTTAAATGGAAAAACATTGAAGAAATTAAAAAAATTACAATGATAAAAATAGTAAAGAAGATTTTGATGTATTTGTCTAAGAAGTAGTACGCATAGAAACCTTCAGCTAAGATGATCCAGTGTGGGGAATATACAGCTCTCACACACATCGTGGGGACACAGACATGGAAACCAACATCACCAGCACCAGCTGCTGTTCACTGGTGCTGACCTGCCTCCACATCCGCTCAGCTACACAATGAGGATTCTACAGCGAGTGAGCTGTGAAACAAAACTTGATTACTTTTCTACGAAGGGTACCAGATACTGTTGAGTGAACCTTTATTGTGTAATTATCGTATTCAAAGTTAGTTTTAAATGCTTATGAGAGCTAAGGCATATAAAAGTATGGAAAATATACAACAGGTTGTGGGAACTCAAGACCCTGCTATGGCCATCATAATTAGCAAAGAAGGACTGACTGGGCTGAGCTGATAAATTTAATCAAAGCTCAGAGTCTTAAGTTAACGTCTCAATTAAATGCTCAGAGTGAAACTCTAAGTAAATAATTAGACTTGGTAAATTCTCAATTAAGTTCTCAAATGACAAATTTCAGTTTGTTAAATGCCAAAGTCAACTCTCACAGCAAGGAATTTAGTAACCTATGTTAAGGCATGGGTGCTTTGAAGACTGAATTCAATGCCATAAGTAATAAAGTAGATAATTTAAAAGTAGATTTAAGGAACGAGTTGACAAATTCTTTGACCACTCATATAAATCATATGTTCACTGACTTTAGTCAAAAACAGGTAAGAAATTTACATTGAGAACAAATGTAATAATGTAGAATCAGAACTTATTGAAAAGTTACGATCTTTTGAAAATGTGTACAGTATTAAATATAATGATGTAAGACAGGGAATGAATACTTTGAAAGAGAGTGTCGATAACCATAATGAATTAATGCCAATCATTCAGTTGCAAATTACAGGTGTCAATAAATGGGTAGATAATGTAGAAAGGAATTTCAACAAGAAAATAGCTAACTCTGATATAAATGTTATTAGTTTGGAGGGACAATTTGGAGAAATTATAGATCAAAAGGTTACTGAGAGAATAACATCCAGGAACATATCGCCTATTCCTTCTTCCAGACTTAATGATACCAGGAAGGGTATGGACGACCTGTGGAGAGAAATTGAGTTTATCCAGGACAAAGTATAAAAAAGGGGTAACTTCACCTAATGTTGTGTTAACTAGTGAAGCAGTGAATGATTTGCAATGGGGAGCTAATTCAGGGTTATCTAGGAAATTCCCTAAATATAAGCCAGACAGAGATGTACATCTGACCCATTCCTTAAAAAGATTTCACCAAGCTTTGCCAAAAAATTGAGAAGATTCCAAGAAGATCAAATTTTCTGTGGGGTTCCTTCTATGGCAAGCCTCAGAATGAGGAACAGTAAATATTGAGAATTTTTCATCTTGGGGAGACTTTCAAAAGAAATTTTAAGAGAAGTATTTGTCTGCCAGTGCTCAAGAAAAGTTAATATCAGATCTGTGGGACCCAAAATATTATAATAATACTGGGGATACTATGAAGAAATATTTCAATTGGCATTTAACACAAACAATGTATTTAGATAATCCAATGGAAGAAGAAGGATTAATATGTATTTTAATTAGATGATTGCCAATCTATGGAAGAAAAGAAATCTTTTGTAGTGGTTGGAAAATTATAGAAGAGTTGTTGTCTTTTGCTGATGCACTTGATGCAATAAATAAGGACCACAATAAAACTTTACATCAAGGTGAAAGTTCAACCTATAAAAGAAATAGCAGAAATAATTTTAAAAAGCATCAGGCAAACTTAGCAAAAGTACGCCAGTACAATAAAAAACATTGTAACGACAATTGTCAAAAGAAGCATCCACATTCAAATTTTGATCTGGTAGCTTCTCAAGAATTTGTTCTGAGTAACCATAAAACACACAATGGGAAATGTAGTATCTCATTTTGCTAACCAACCCATAATTAGTAGTAGTGAGGGAAACGTTGTTCGACTTGGATCCAGGGCCAGGGCCCAGGTTGTGGAGATACTTTGGAGGCCTTATTCCATATAAGTATGTTAACTTAACACACAAAATACCCACAAAGGAATGGTTGCTGCTTGAAGAACCGAGCTTAGCCACTAATAACCCACAACCTACAATAGCAGGGACAGTGAAAAATTCGGAGGTTAACATATTTATAGATTCAGTAACTGAGGTATCACTCATCTCAAATGCATTTTTTAACTCACTACAGAATAAACAGCACTTACCATTATTGCCTATGACAGGAGTATACATCGGGATAACGGGAATGAAAAGTAAACTTGTAAAATAAGAAACTCAAGTGAACTGCACTATTGGAAATATGTTATTTCATCAAATGCTATTAATAGTAGAGAATATTAATAGAGATGTACTGTTCAGTTTTGATTGGATGTTAGAGTTTAAAGTCATCTTAAACTTTGACAAACTTCTTCTTTGTTTTGGTAGAGGGGACAGTAGATGCTGGACACCATTTGTGATAAATGGTCACATTGAGGTACAAACAACTGAGTGCTGGTGTCTGTGAGTAACAGCTACAGCTCAATTATCACCAAATATTGATAATATGGACCAAGGAACACATCGAACTGATATACAAGACAAAGTTAATGAATCCTTAATATTAACCAATCAACAAAGGCAAGATTTATATAAAATTTTAATGGAGTATGAAGTGATGTTTTCCAATTGTCCAGGTAACATAAGCGACTATATCTTTAAGTTCAAAATCAAAGATGACACTCTATTATTTTGCAAACTCTATCCAATACCAGTGAGTTTGAAGGAAGCAGTTCTGGATGAGATTAACAAAATGATTGATAATAGTATTACATAACAAAGTTCCAGTGTAATGTGGTGAAGAATGCTACAGGTGGGATACGATTAGTCTTAGATGCTCGTACATTGAATCGACATGTAGAGATGGAGAGAGATGGACCTATTAAAATTGCCGAATTGTTATCCAAATTTGAAAAGGCAAGATTCTTTAGCACAATGGACTTGACTGAAGAATATTGGCAGATAAAATTACATCCAGAATCTGAAAAGTATACAGCCTTTTTGTTTGATGGAAAATCATATCATTTCAATTTATTGCCCTTCGTACTTAACATCTCTATATACGTATTTATAGATGCATTAGATGAATCACTATGGAGAGACTTATTGAAGGATTTGATAATATACGTAGACAATATCCTAATAATATCTGCTACTTGGGAGGAACATTGTCTAACTTTGTGCAAGACTCTGAAGAAATTTAAAGAGAAAGATATTATAGTGAAGCTGTCAAAATCGTTTTTTGCATGCCAAGAACTTAAGTTCTTCAGTCATATTATAGCAGTAAAGGGAATTAGACTGGACCGTGAATGCATAAAAGATATCAAGGGATGTCCACATTCCAGGGAGAGTGGGCTCCAAGTGATGTAGAACACAGAACCATAGCTTTTTCTAGCTGTAGCCTAAATAATCATGAACTAAATTAAACAGCTACCGAAAAGGAACTATTTGTGTTTGTGTGGAGTATTCAGAAGTTTCAAACACTAGTATGGGGATCAGAAATCCATATTTACACAGATCATCAAGTTTTATCTTTTCTGATGAGTAGTCAATTACTATATAGTAGGCTGATGCGATGGATGCTTCTCCTACAGGAATACGATATTAACATACAATACGTAAGAGGTTCCAAAAATATTGCACCTGATGCTTTATCAATGCTGTCCATAGAAATGGAAGAATTAAAATGTATAGAAGGGCACAGTGTTACTTTTGACATTAATTTTATGTCAGCAGAATATCCATATCATTGTAAAGGAAATGGCTCAAAGAATCACAGTGGCAGATTTTTTTGGACCAGTTCCACAAGGAAAGGGAGGAGTATCATATATTTCGGTTATCATAGAATGTTGGTCAAAATATTCCCCATTAAAAGAGCAATTACGCTGACAGTTATATACTGTTTACAACAATACTTTCTAGAAATAGATAAACCAAAATGGTTTGATACAGATAACAAAACACAATTTGTGAATAATGAACTTAGAGAATTCATAGCATGGGAAGGTATTCGACAATTCTAAATATCCAATTATAACCCATGATAAAATCCATGTGAGTGAGTAATGAAGGAAATTGGAAAATTATGTCGTACTTGCTACCATGAAAAACATACTTTGTGAGCAGAAGTTATAGTCAAACCTTTTGTAGGAGAACCTCTAATTATGTGTTTTAATTGGCCTGAACAACCTAGCATCAATTACGAATTAAATCAGGAAATAGTTTCTAAAAATTTAATTGAAAAGGAGCTACAAAGAGTAAGTAAGCATAACAAAAAGGCTGGGGAACCTTGGTACAAAGATGATGACCTGGTTTCTGTAAAACAACATCTTTCCAGGTTGAGTCTGAAAAAAGAGACATAACTTTTTCCAAAAATATGAGGGACCGTACTGGGTACAAATGGTGGTCCATGCTAAGATGTTATTTTTAGTAGATCCCACAACTGGATTAGAGAAGAGTAAATACAATGTAAGGATGTAAAATTGTATATACCCCAGGGACATTAAGAATCTGAGTTAACGGGCGGAGTAACGACCGTCGGAATCGAGTTGTTTTTGGTGTTTCTTCCAAAATAGTTTTCTTGCACCAAATTCCTTTAAAATCTTAAACTATTATGTCATCTATCCCCCATAGACATTAACATTCTGAGTTAACTGGTGGAGTAAAGACCATCAGATCCCAAGTTGTTTTTAGTGTTTTTTCCAAATAGTTTCCTCCACCGAATTCCTTGAAAATCTATAACTATTCTGTAATATTATTGCTTAGGAAACTGGATATGACTATGAAATATAGAACAGCTTAAGAGAATCACAGAAAAAAAGTGATATCTAGACAAAATAAACTAAATAGAGTATTATCTCTGTGGAAAATATAATATCTACATCTACATTGACATGGATACTCTGCAAATCACATTTAAGTGCCTGGCAGAGGGTTCACTGAACCACCTTCATGATTCTCTATTATTCCAATCTAGTATGATGCACAGAAAGAATGAACACGTATATCATTCCATACGAGCTCTGATTTCCCTTATTTTATCATGGTGATTGTTCCCCCTATGTAGGTTGGTGTCAATAAAATATTTTCATACTCGGAGGAGGAAGTTTGTGATTGTAATTTCGTGAGAAGATTCCATCGCAATGAAAAATGCCTTTTTTTTTTTAATGATCTCCAGCCCAAATCCTGTATCATTTCTGTGACCTTCTCTCCCATATTTCGCAATAATACAAAATGTCCTGCCTTTCTTTGAACTTTTTTGATGTACTCCGTAAGTCCTACCTGGTAAGGATCCCTCACCGTGCAGCAGTATTCTAAGAGAGGACAGACAAGCATAGTGTAGGCAGTCTTCTTAGTAGGTCTGTTACATTTTCTAAGTGTCCTGCCAATAAAATGCACCCTTTGGTTACCCTTCCCCACAACATTTTCTATGTGTTCTTTCCAATTTAAGTTGTTCGTAATTGTAATACCTAGGTATTTAGTTGAATTTAGACTGATTTATCATGTAACCAAAGTTTAATGAGTTCCTTTTAGCACTCATGTGGATGACCTCACAGTTTTCATTATTTAGGGTCAACTGCCACTTTTAGCACTATTCAGATATTTTTTCTAAATCATTTTGCAGTTTGTTTTGATCTTCTGATGACTTTATTAGTGAATAAATGACAGTGTCATCTGCAAACAACCAAAGATGGCTGCTCAGATTGTCTCCCAAATCATTTGATAAGGAAAAACAAAGGGCCTACCTTGAGGAACGCCTGAAATCACTTCTGTTTTACTCGATGACTTTCTGTCAATTACTACAAACTGTGACCTCTCTGAAAGGACATTGTAAATCCAGTCACATAACCGAGATGATATTCCACAAGCATACAATTTTATTATCTGCCGCTTGTTTGGCACAGTGTCAAATAAGATGTGACTAGCTGAACAACTGTTATTCCGTAGTGTACCTGAAGTTTATGATTGGAAAAAAAAGGAAATAAAGAAAAGAAAAAGAGTCCTCAGAAATCCTAAATATTAGTAAAGCTGACTAAAACCATGAGTAAATGCTCATGTCTTAATAACAAAGTAAAATTAAAAAAAATGGAGAGACAGTAAGCGAAACATTGTTTAAGAGAGGACAGAAAATTGTTATGGAAAGGAAAGATATGTATATAAACATATGTAAGACATGTATACTGTTAAGATATGAAATGTTATTATGAGTGATATTATTTCCATAATGATTATGTATAAAAGTATAAAATATCGGGTTTTCGATCTAAGAAGGGGAGGGTGGGGTGGGGGGTGTCTATGTAGTGATTTGAGAATTTCTGTGTAAGTTCTAGAACCATTCAGCCTTCTATCATCTCGAACACATGATATTCTGGATATGAGTGTGGGATTGTAGAATCCTACCTACTGCACGTCACATGTTTGCGTGTGCAGGTTTAAAATCAGTCCTGGGAAGAAAGTAGACACAGTGGTCAGTCGGCACCAACAAGTACCTGTCGGGCAATCCACAATCCATAGATGTTTTAGTGAGTGTGTAAGGAAGAACCATGGAGTTTATATGCAGCTCTGTGCTTATTGTGTCATTTACTATTGTTATTAAAACAAGAGCAGTTGAAAAAGTACTCTTCTAGACTCCTGATGCAACCTTGTTAGAAGGAAAACTCATTTTATGATTCATGTTAAGAAAGGTCTTTGTATCCAAGCCAACTTTCTTTTAACTGTAATTCAATTTGTTTCTAATGTCCGATTGTACAAG
The DNA here is from genome assembly GCF_023898315.1 of Schistocerca nitens. Lineage (NCBI taxonomy): Eukaryota > Metazoa > Arthropoda > Insecta > Orthoptera > Acrididae > Schistocerca > Schistocerca nitens. Next base: position 386,165,556 of record NC_064617.1, on the reverse strand, counting down.
AGACTTGCAAGAAGTTACATATTCATGTAGAAAGTGAAATTTTTATTGTGTCTGGAGGTCAAATACATCGTTAGTTGACAAAAATTAAAGTTTGTATGCCTACTTATTTCGTAAGTTGAAAGAGTCTACAAAATTCCTGTACCTAGCATTATTTGACAGAGAAGAAGTCAAGAAGGTTCCAACAGCTGGCTATTCAGTATAGAAGAGTGGCTGAAAAATCAAAGTAAGTCATCTTCTAAAGAATTGGAAGGTGGTTTGAGGGAATAAGCCAATATAACCAAGATGTACACTCACACTTTAAGTCATCAGAACATTAGAGGCTTTACTGTGAAGAAGCATCATTTTTATTTTCAGTCTCATGAATTAGACTCTTCTGAGCTGCTTTGATTAGAGCTGCATTGATCAGGTAAAATACACCTTGAGTCATCATTATTCTCATCAACAATAAGCTCAGATTAAACTATTTCTGATTTATCTTGCTTAATCTCAGGAATAATATCCAGCACCTGACACTTTTTAGGCACTGTTATATCCTAATTCTAAACAGTATTTTCTTTAAATATCACAGCTAACACCTTTATAAATTTTTGTTGCTTGCACTGAAACAGCCAATATGCATTTCTCTGTTCTCAATATCCAGCCAGTATGCATTCAATGTTCTTCTCATCCCATTTATCACTGTTTGCTTTAGTCAAATGAAAAAAAGCCTTGATGCCAAGCATTTTCATATTCTGAAGGTTTGATTTTCTTCTGGTAAATGCTTCTTCTGGTGACATATCTTTTAAAGGCAGCTGTACAGACCACTTCCCCTCAGTATGTTTTTTGTAAGGCTGTATAAAATAATAAGCATCACCCTTTTTCTACTAATGTTCTGTTATGATCTTCTTCTTCTACTCGGCTGTGCTTTGGTGTGTAGGGGACTATTGTTTGATGAGTTATTCCTTAGTTCATCAAGAAGTTTGTTGGTTCTCGTGTGACATATTCTACACATTATCTGTGTGCAAAAGACAAATTTTACAAACAGTTTGGTTTTCCAATTGGTTTTTAAAATTTCTAGTTATTTCTGGTGCCTGGTTTTTTTCATTTAGTTTACACAAAAATACCTTCCTTGAATAATAATTTAATAAAATCAGGAAATTTCTGGCAGCTCCAATTGATCATATTTCCATCAGTCCACACATATCGAAATATACTAATTCAGTGATAACGTTTGCTCTCTACTCAGAGTGATGGGAAGGTAACCTTGTCTGTTTACCTTTTGAGCCCATAACACAAGAAGACTCAATAGTTGCCGTATATTTAATTCCATTTGCTGTACCTTTCTGCAAAGCTTCCATACTACCAGGGCTTATGCAAAGGAGGTCAAAAAGAAAAGGTACATTTGAGAAAATGAATACTTACATTAACGATAGGAAACAATGACTTGTGCATCAATAACTTCTGCATCAGTTTCAAATCATCTTCCCCTGAGTGCATTCTTCAATGATCCAAACATATGTAAATCACTTGGAGCTAGGTCTGGACTGCACAGTGGGTGTTCCAGTAATTCGAATTCCAATTCATTTTTTGTTTCAGCCATCCATTTGGCAGAATGTGGTCGAGCATTATCTTGCTGCTGGATGACATCTTTTTGCAGTTTTCAGCAATGTTTGGATCTGGTTGCAAGTTTCAGTTTAGTTCACAATAGCTCTCACTGTTCAGTTTTGCCTCTTTGGGTGAAATAAATTACTACCACACATTCCATGTCCCAGAATAGTGTTAGCATAATCTCACCAGCCGATGGTTGATGTTTAAATTTCTTAACTTCTAGTGATGGTGAGTGTTTCCAAACCATGCTCTCAGTTTTACTTTCCAGTTCATGAATACGCAGCCACATTTCATTTACAGCAACAATTTGCTGTTAAAATCCATCTCCCCCACAATTATAATCGGCAAAATGTTTATGAGAGATATACCATCCTTTGTACATTATGATGTGCTGACAATTCTTTTAGAACCCACCTTGTACACACCTTCCAAAAATTTATCCTGTCAAATAGGATGGAATATGCTGAAGCATGACTGATATGTAAAGTATCAGTGAATTTGCCCACTATGATCCATCTATTTTTCGCCACTGTACCTTCAGTGACTTACAAATTGACATCAATGGCCTGCCAGATCTTTCCTTGGCAAATAAAAAAAGTTCTTTCCTGTTTGAAGCACTCTATCCATTCTTAGATCTTGCTTCATGATAAACAGCTGTCACCATACTGTGCTTGCATTCGATGAATAATTTCTGCAGGTTTAAGACCTTCTGCAGACAAAAAGTGATTCAGTGCCCTCATTTCCTCCTTGGTGCAGGTCAACAATGGAGCTGCCATGTTTCATGGTCTGCTACAATACAAAGACTAATGCACAAATAAAAGTGACACATTGTATAGAATTATTGCAGATAACAATACTTTATCCCATCACAAAGTCCTACGGTTGCAAAAGTCCCTGACTCTCCCTCATAAGTCCTTATCTCTTACGTCACAAATTTGCTTCATTTAACAGTGATATGAACTTAGCTTTAGATAACCAATTATTAGGTTGGTTCAATTTGTGTAAGTCATCATAGAATGTTTCTTTTACTTATTGTGAATGCAAAAGCCTTGTTTGTCAAAGGTGATGGAATGTTCATTTCCACTATCTTACTTACAGAAAGTAAATTTGTACTGAACTGTGGCATGGAAAGGACAACAGTTACTTTGAACCCTTTAAGGCCTGGAGGCTAAATTTTTACCCACCACATTTATCTCTGAATGGGCAAATTATTTTTTTTAATTCAGAGAGACTGATTTTGGGAAATTTAATTCTAAGTTACTCAGGGTACCATAAACTGTAATTTTCCAGTGAATATTATTCCTAGTTATCTCACTATTGGGTGGTGTAATATTTGGCCACTGGTACCTTAAAGCAACATATAGTAAGTGGCCAAATATATGGACATCTTCTTCTGAACTTTTCGTTACTCATTATAGTTTATTTATTCAGTATAAAGAAAAATACATTGCTTAATTGCTGAATGAAATTTAATGTAAACTTTAAACCATATATTTAGTATTTGAAAACAATGTCTCTTGACACCACACTGAATCTATCACAACTAATGAAAAATGCCAAAGAAAACTAACCATGAAATGGTACAAAACAATCAATACCACTTCACAGATTTCGCAGGTAATGTTAGACCATTTGACAGCTTTCTCTGTGCTGTACTAAGCACACCTTCTACAACTACCTCTGACTGGTAAATGATCTCCAACATTAGTAAATTGCGGCAACGATCTTATAGCTCTGCCACTCTTCTTTTTTACCTTGTAAATTTAACGTGTTACTACAACATTTTGTCTTCTCCCTTTCTGAACTCTACTGCAATAACTTCCAATCAGCTCATCTGCAAGCAACCTACAGAACCTCAAATGTGTCATTGGCTTTTCTCTACATGTTGACAGTTGCATAGTTGTCTTGTATATAATGTATGCATTCACAATAGCAGAATCTATGACAAAGTAGAATGGTTTCATCCACCATTTCCTAGACTTCCAGGATATAGAGTAGCAAGAGATAAGTAGGTCAAACAGGTTGACACCCCCCATGTATTTGTTGTATTCATGTATACACAAAAGGCATGGAATTTCTTCTTTCTCCACTGACTTTTTCCTCCTTCTGACAAGTGTACATGCCCTTGGATTGTGCATATTTGACCCAATTACAACACATTTTTTGCCTCTATCCTTCCATTTACAGACTGTTACCTCTCCTGCTGCAGCAAAATCACTCTCTCCCATTTGTAGATCAGTGTCTTTGCACAAAATATGTTTTGGATAAAATTTTCTGTTTGTCTGCATAGTTCCACATGCAAACAGGCATGTGAAAGTAGATTTTGAAACAATGGTATAGTTGAAAAAAATCTGTCAAAGAAGACACTGTAACCATTTGACTGGAACTCACTTGTCAACCTTACCACTACTCCTTCACCTAAGGTAAATTTATTAATTCCTGCACTTTACCCTTCATATACCTCAAATGCTAATAAAACCCCTGTAACTGCACAAGACAGTGCCCATACTTTGAACCCATGTGTGACAGTCTTCGGGGGAATATATTGCTTCAAAGAGGACCTACCTTTGAAACCTACCATGTACTCATCTACAAACAAGTACCGACTAGGATTGAAAAACTTTTGTAAACCTTATTCAGATGGTTTACCAACGACCTTACCTTGTACAACTTGTCAAAGTCTTGGTTACCTCTTTGTGGCATATTTTCATTATAATTGATGTGAAGGTTTCTCCTAATTTTGAGAAATCTCTTCAGTGACATTACCTTAGAAATTCTCGGCACACTAAAATCAGCATCAACTGACCAGTAGAGCCTAAAACTTGGTAAAACATGCTATCCCATCACTACCAATACCCCAAGTAAGGCCTTCATTTCAGCAACAGAAAGATACAAATCAACACCTCTATGATGAGCATACAAATTTGACACTTTCACAATTGCTTCCAACATTGGTCCCATACATGCTAGAAAAATCTGTAGTGGTGATGATAAATCAACTGGGACATTTGATCCATGTGGCTGAGTGAAATGAAATGAGGAAAATATTTGAGGAACTGCTGCAGTTTTTGAGAAACAAAAAGTAATATTGTTTTCATCACCAGAACCATCGTTAATAGTATCAGGAACATCTTCCTGAGTTTTAATTGCACTGTCTTGAGAAAGTTCAGATGCTAATTCTCCTTCACAGTCACTATTGGAATCCACTACTTCCATGTTATGCAGTACTGTGGAGAGAGTTGGCTCACACTGATCATCACTGTCATCTGGCAGTTTTGTGCTGACATTGCCTACAGTGACATTGGTGACATCGTCTGCATCACTATCACCATCTAAAGCTGAGTCGAAAGCTTGATCATCACTGATCACTTCAAGAAAGTAATTTCTGGCTTAATCACTGAGATTCTCCAGTTCAACTACCATATAATAATTTCTGTACATTCTGTGAGAAAAATGAATGAGAACTGAGCTTTTGAATAGCATAATTGCATTGCACATAACACAAAATGTACATAAGAATCCATAATTTGATACAAATACACAGAAAGTCACAACATGACAAAGTAGTTGTAAAGCCATACTCCTTTAGTTCAATTGAGTGATCTATTTGTGTCCATAACTTGTTAGTGCAGAATGTAAGAAACACCTATACACAGTAATGAATGGACATGATGATCCTATACTATAAGCAGCCGAAAATTTACTTCACAAACTGAAGTTGTTACTGTTATTTGTTCTGCGAAGTACACAGATATTTTCACAAACGTTAACACTTGACAGCACATAAAACAATTTTTTAGTATTCTATCAACGTAACACTGGAAATGACGTTATAACTTACGCAAGAACAACATCTGTATATTTACAACAGCATATAATTCATAAATAGAGTGTCTGCTCCATGTTTCTAAAGGTTTTCTGTGTAACATCAACGATAGGCGGCACCTCAAGTGGCGGGAGTGAACAGTGGACAAATAGTTATCCACATCTCTGATAGGTGGCAGCATTAGCTAGAGACAACTGTCTTCAACAAAAGTGGCGACATACTCAATCACAGAACATTCGGCTGCAGTATTGTAGATGATAAGGTTCAAATCTAATGTGTATTTGCAGATATATTCGACTGTAGTGGAAGTGTCCAAATACTTAGCCACCATTCATCAACTGCAGAATGACATCGAGTATTGATAGCATTAAAGGGTTAATTTTTGACTTTTTTCTACCAACCCATGGATGAATTTCTGAGTAACCAATACCTTTAATGGGTAAATTCTCATTATATGCCACTAACACCTGTAAAGTTAATATCAGTCTACATTAATTCATTTCACACTGGAGATTAGACATGTGCTGAAGTACAAGAACCAATATACCAATTATTATTTATGACTTGTCCTGCTGTAGCGAAGGCTGTATTGTAAACTGACATCCCTTCCAATGACTCAATGGATTGCTAATTACTGTGTTTTTGCTGCAACACTTCCTTGCGATACGCCTGTAGTTATTATTAGTGAAGCATCTCTGTCCCTTGAAGAAGTTGTGCATAAAGTTTCTGTTTTCTTTCTTGTTCACTTCAAGAGCTGTATCACTGTTTATAGATTATAATAGTGAAAGAAATGAACTTGAATAATTTCTTGAAATAATTTTTTTCAGAAGTTCATGTACATGGAAATAATTTTAAGGAAACTGTTGATGAAATTTCAGTTTCTATTATTGATTTATATAGAACCAGTCACAGATACAACACAATCACTTCTACTATTATCATAAACATCCTATGGTCCAATACTTTGTAGTGATACATACCACACCAGGAGTGATGCATATGCCTATGTCTACTTAATAACAAATGGTACTTGCAACTAAAAGTTATAAAATAACATTCATATTTAAAGACACAGACATTGCGTAAGAGTTTTATTCTCATTTTGCATATGATGAGCTATATCGAGGGATGATGCATGTCTTTAGCTTTGGATGAGGATGCAGAAACTGTTTGAATGTGCAAATAAGTATTCCACTGATCATCAGCATGCCCTGAAGAAGTGCAGACTTTCAAAGCATAGTTATATTAACAATGAATACATGTTGTCAGAGATTAAAAAGGTCTTGCTGGTGACTGTTGCTAACAGCTGGTTTTGTTGAACACTAATTGATACAACTTTGGTTAAATGAAAACAAATTAAAATCATTATGTCTCTAAGGGAAATGTAATCATGTAGTGAGTTAATCTACCTGTTGACATCTTCCAGTCAAGTCATGCATATTGTCGTATGTACTAAGATGGAAACAAATGTGTTCTGAGTTGAAACTTAGTTTTACTGCATACCTACTTAGGGAGATGAAAATATAATTTATATCAAAAAGGGGATTTAATGATAGTTCATATTCTCTGCATACATATAATTCCAAACAACTTGCAGAAGAATTTTGCAGTATGGTTCAATTTACTGAGAAAGCTATTGTGGTCTGAGATAAATGAGTATGGCACACATTTCAACAATTCTTTGGCTGATTACTGTAGAAATTAGTAAATTTTACAAGAAAAAATGAACATATTTTTTCCAATCCAGTCTCTTTCTGATAAAATATAGCTGCAAGTTCAACAAGGATGTGGCTGATGTGGTCGTAACTAAAGTCTGAGCACCCAAATTCACACAATGGGGAATATCACAAGTTAGAAAAAGTGGCTGTATTTGGATGTATAGAACATGCAGAGGACATAATTGCATAGGCTTCCGTGGTCAGAGTCAGTCAACATAAAAGTTTTCTGGGTATGGTACCGCGTTATAACGTAAAAAAAACTACTGCTGCTGGAGAAAAACCCTTGTTTTGGCCATGGTTGCAGTGGCCTTCTTCTGGGTCTAATGGTGCGTTCTAGCTATGCAGTGTCCATTATATTTTGTTGTTACTGTTCACTGTGCATGCCATTACATCATAATTTTAAAAAGGTAGTTATTTTCATTGATCACTTAAGGAAGGAGGAGAGGGAACTTTATTTTAATAGGTTATCGTGGTGGAGGGAGAATGTGACCTCTGTTGTCTATTGGCTCTTGTGTTGTGTACCATGATTGGTGGTCACTGTCAAATGAGAAGTTGGCTGCTGTTTACCAACTGCCGGACATCGGCTGCGCAACAGCAGTTACTCACCGGTAGTGCTCATGCCTCGTGTTGACAGTGCGGTCTCTTCGGGCTCTGATTGCTAGCAGCCAAGATGGGGCAGGCCTGAGTTCATCCTCCCTGTTCATGTTAATAGGGTGTTTAAGTATTTCGATGGCCTCTCTGATTTTGTGTTTCGTCATAATTAGCTGCTTGGCCAACACACAGGCTTCACTGAATTTTATTCCTTTTCTGCAGTAGACCCAGAAGAAGGTCGCTGCAACCGTAGCCGATATGTAGGTTTTTCTCCAGCAGCACTAGTTTTTTTTTTTTTTTTTTTTTTTTTTTTTTTTTTTTTTTTTTTTTTTACATGGTACCAAATCCAGAAAACTGTTATGTCGAGTGCAGAGGTCAGTTTACAAAAGTTCCCTAGTTTTCTATACAGAAGAGTCACCCTATTACAGACAGCAGCAGGGACAATGAGCAAAATGGGAACAAAACTGTACTAGATTTTCCAAGAGGTATGGGGGAGCCACTGGAACATGGAAAAATAGAAATGATTCACAATGTTTTCATCATACTAATGAGAATAAACCACGAAACTTCCTGGCAGATTAAAACTGTGTGCCCGACCGAGACTCGAACTTGGGACCTTTGCTTTCGCGGGCAAGTGCTCTACCACCTGAGCTACCGAAGCATGACTCACGCCCGGTCCTCACAGCTTTACTTCTGCCAGTATCTTGTCTCCTACCTTCCAAACTTTACAGAAGCTCTCCTGCGAACCTTGCAGAACTAGCACTCCTGAAAGAAAGCATACTGCGGAGACATGGCTTAGCCACAGCCTAGGGGATGTTTCCAGAATGAGTCGTGAGTCGTGCTTTGGTAGCTCAGATGGTAGAGCACTTGCCCGCGAAAGGCAAAGGTCCTGAGTTCGAGTCTCGGTCATGCACACAGTTTTAATCTGCCAGGAAGTTTCATATCAGCGCACACTCTGCTGCAGAGTGAAAATCTCATTCTGGAAACATCCCCCTGGCTGTGGCTAAGCCATGTCTCCGCAGTATCCTTTCTTTCAGGAGTGCTAGTTTTGCAAGGTTCACAGGAGAGCTTCTGTAAAGTTTGGAAGGTAGAAGATGAGATACTGCTGTGAGGACCAGGCGTGAACCATGCTTCGGTAGCTCAGATGGTAGAGTACTTGCCCGCGAAAGGCAAAGGTCCCGAGTTCGAGTCTCGATCAGTCACACAGTTTTCATGTGCCAGAAAGTTTCATATCAGCGCACACTCCACTGCAGAGTGAAAATCTCATTCTGGAAACATCTCCCAGGCTGTGGCTAAGCCATATCTCCGCAGTATCCTTTCTTTCAGGAGTTTCAGCAAGTTTCGCAGGAGAGCTTCTGTAAAGTTTGGAAGGTAGGAGATGAGATACTGGCAGAAGTAAAGCTGTGAGGACCGGGCGTGAGTCATGCTTCAGTAGCTCAGATGGTAGAGCACTTGCCCACGAAAGGCAAAGGTCCCAATTTCGAGTCTCGGTTGGGCACACAGTTTTAATCTGCCAGGAAGTTTCATATCAGTGCACACTCCGCTGCAGAGTGAAAATCTCATTCTGGAAAAATCCCCCAGGCTGTGGCTAAGACTGTCTCTGCAGTATCCTTTCTTTCAGGAGTGCTAGTTCTGCAAGGTTCACAGGAGAGCTTCTGTAAAGTTTGGAAGGTAGGAGACGAGATACTGGCAGAATTAAAGCTGTGAGGACTGGGCGTGAGTTGTGCTTCGGTAGCTCAGATGGTAGAGCACTCGCCCGCAAAAGGCAAAGGTCCCAAGTTCGAGTCTCGGTCGGGCACACATTTTTAATCTGCCAGAAAGTTTCATATCAGCGCACACTCCGCTGCAGAGTGAAAATCTCAGTCAGGATAAACCACTTTCACCAAGTGAATGGTTGGAAGATATTATCTTAGTATGGCATAATCATATGGCAAGTTGTTTCCCAAGTTTTAAACCAGAAGGAAAGCTACTGTATTTACTCGAATCCAAGCCACACTTTTTTTCTGAGTTTTGCTATCCAAAAAACCATCTGCAGCTTAGAATCAAGTGCAAAGTAAGTGGAAGTTCTGGAAAATGTTGGTAAGTGCTGCCACAACTGACTTCTGCAATCGAATATATGTAGCACTACACAGGCTTGCTTTGCAGGCACAAAGATAAATACTGGCGCCAAAAGATCTGCGTCAGTAAATAAATTAAAAGAAAAGATAGAACAATGTAAACATTTTGCCATGTATTCTTTCATGTTTGCTGCTATCTCATTTAAATTCTGTCTGCCTAATAATCTACGAAACTAGAGTGAGACAACAGCAAATGCAGAAGAATATACATATCACTTCATGTTTATATTTGTATTATTCTTATGCTGAATAGTGATGCAGTCAGAAATGAAGCATGGCAACTGACTAGGTTTTTAAATCTAAGATGACTCTAATTTCCTAGCAGAATGAAATGTACGAAAGAGGCATCTGCAAAGATTTTCAAATGGAGAAAAATTTTTGATAAACTCTTGTTCAGAACATCTTCTATCATACAAAGCCTATTATTTGGTTATTGTTGATCATTATCAAAGAAAGCAGCAGTGTCAGTAACAACAAATAGCAGTCTCTTGCTATTGTTTCACTAATGAGATAATTCCTCTCTTTTTTTATTGTAAGCTGCGGTAGTGCACACAAAAGCAAGCCATGCCACGAGTGGCGAGAGGTCATAAACACTCACTATCAGAATGCGCAAACAATGCATGACACAGTACAATAATGCATTTTCAGCTTAGAGCGATGTAAACACCTACAACAAAGAGAACGGCACTTATCAGATCAAAGCAAAATAAGCAATCAATTGAAACCAGACGAAGCCCATGAAAAAGGAAGGGAACCCATATAAATGCAGCCTGACACATAGCAATGGCTACCTGGTAAAGCTGAACTGCTAAGCTTCCATCTTGAACCAAACTACCATAGCTATATATTCATCGATTCGACCTAAATTGTGTCTCATGTTACAATGGACCAACTTTGTTTCCATTTGGAGGTGTGGTCTGAAACTTCCCTCTCCCCTTGAATTTCGAGTCTCAAATTTCAGGTGTGGCTTAGATTCAGGAATTTTTTTTTCCCTTGATTTTGAGTCTCATTTTTCAGGTGCAGCTTGGATTCGAGTGTGGCTTAGATTCGAGTGTGGCTTAGATTAGAGTAAATATGGTACTCTCAAGTTACATTTTTGAGAACCTTCTACATGAGAAGATGAAAAGAAGGTCCATCTTGTATAGGTTCGTTAAATAGCATGCAAATATATAAATAAATAGTTGTAATGACTCTTACACATGACATACCTCTGTGGCAAAGATATCAAAGGGATGTATGATCATATCAGACTAACCTGACAGAAAATTGAAAGCTATACTATCAATTTTTTTACATACCCCAATTGAGATGGTGTGATAAAGATGTAAGTATTTGCACTCTCCCAATATTGTGTTAATTTATAATATGTGGAAGTTGCAAGTTTTCATTCTCTTATTGAGCTACATACTAATCTCCACATCCTGATGTGAGGACTTGCATTTTTAAATGATCCTTTTTGGAGATGAAGTCAACATGAACAGAGAATAGCCGAAACAGCCACACTGGCTTTGTTGTACATTGTTGGGCAGATGATGTAAATATCAAGCCATACACCAAGACTAAAAGGAATTAATTTTCAATCAATGTTCCAGAACTGCCACAATGTTTCTTAATGTGTATGAATCCACACCTGCATACGTTCCTGGGGTTACAATTTCTGGTGCAGCTAAATGTGCATTAGCATAATTACATCAACTTTGCACAATTCACATTCTCTCTCCCTAACCACAATATCTGGTGACCATGACAGGACGTTGCCATTAGGATAGAGTTAGCACATTCGCAATAATTTAAGATAATTATATAATTTTGTAAATTTTCTATTTCCTAATTGTTGTCTTTCTCTGTTTCATGAATAGGATATTATATTTTCATGATTAGGATGGAAACTACATGATTTGCAAAAGGTCAAACATCATCAAGGAGAATTAATTCTGGAAAGAGCAAAAAAAGCCAAGGAAAAGGTCAGAAAATTCACACTCCATTGCATGTATGGCTCCACTTAGTAGCATCTCTGCCAATAGTGGCTGTAATACCTTTCATAATACAATTCCCAAATTGAAGCATTCTCATAAAATATGTAGACATTTGGACAGAAAATTAATTATAAGAAGAGAAATATGTGCATACAATTGGGTTATGCTGACAATGTATTTTGATACATGTCAGCATGGCACAACTAAATAAGTTTCGTAGTGGTATCATCATTACTACAAACAGAATGTTTCATTTTTGAAAGTATTCATTTATTTTGTCATTTTGCAAAATTATAAAAAAATGAGTACACAAGATAGACACATAGTTGCCAGTCCATTGCCACGTAGCCAGGCACAAGATGTTGGTGACATGGGTGCGACAACAAATTAAATCAAAACTGAAAATGTCAGTCACAGTGATGACAACCAATTACATTTTTTAAATAACATGGACACAGATGATAGTAACATTATCATTCAAAATAATATGATGATGACAGTAGGTGCAGCAGGGTAACAGTTTTCTGTAGGGAGTATTTTTTCCCTGGTGAAAATGTAATGTGCAACAGCACAGACTTATTAAATCATTATTTGCCTGCAACACTTATGCCTAATGCAAACGTAATTAGACTGGGTGCACTGTGCACACCAGAAATGCCAATCACAATGAGAATGTTACAAGAATTATTTAAACAAAGCTTCAATGATATCCAGAATGAGTTTAAGGAACAAACACATAAACAGAATATTGACAAAAAATTTAATGATATTTCAAAACAATGAAATGAAAAATTTACTGATTTTACAAAACAACAGACAGATACACAAAAGAAATTACTTCAACATTAAAAGAAACCTCTTGATGCTTTCAAAAATGACACAACACAACAGTTCAATGACTTGGCAAAACATTTGCATGCTGATCTTTCAAATGAATTATTGGATAAACTTGTTAGCATGGGGAAACACATAAAATCACAATCACTCACTGATTTGTCACAAGATATAAGTATTTTAAGCTGAAAAGTGACACCAGCAGCTGAGACACAAGTATCTGAGGCACAGACAAAAATGCAGTAGGAGCAATCACAACTGTGCCAGTATATAAATACACTTGCAGGTACCACTGACTTGTTGCAAACAGTGTACAAAGGTCTACCTGAACAAGTACAAGGCCTGTCATTGCAACTAGTTTAAATAATCAGTTCATGATAAAGCAGCAAGAAAGGATAAATAAAGACATTAAAGAAATAAAGGTTAGAGCTGAGGCTTGAATGCTGGACCAAGGCAGTACTCTGGCTCAGAAGGTAGTCCAGGAATGCAAGGGGTATGTAGATGCAATCGAGGAAGTGATGAAGGTGCAAAAGACAGAACTAAGAGCTGAAATAGATCAGAGGTTGAAAGCAGTGGAGGAAAAACCATGGATTAACACCATTAGCAACACTAAAAAGTAAAGAGAACATTCAGTCTCCAGCTGTCAGGTGTGAACAGACAGGATAAATAATCGAAAAATGTATCTGCACTTGGATCCTAACATGTCAGGTGACATAGATTACAACTATAACATGCAGCAGGTGCTGCCAACTTCTGACCCTGTTGTACAGATGTATTCAGAATACAATCCAATACATCAAAACAATGCCACGCCGGGAACGGACAGTGCTGCATGCCTTTCTACTTTACTCACTGATGAAAGCTTATTACAGTAATGTGGTTTCCAAATTTTTCTTCAAAACGTAAGTGTACAAATCCAGTGCTTTTCATAAGAGCCTTCTGGAATGTTTTGCCAAGGAAATGGATCGGAGCGCAGAAGATACACAAGTTCTAATCCATCACAGTACTAGAGAGATTGAGGCATGAAGCGACTAACCCAGCACCATGCAGCAGTAAACACAGAGGTCTCAGAAGATACCTCAGGAAGTACCTAAATAAATCCCATTACTGGAAAAACCTAATATTACATCTAGATGTCCTAAAAAATTTGAAAATCCTACTGCCAGCTAACATACATGAGAAATTAGTCACCACTCCTGAGAATGATATAGAGAATTTCGTCTCAGTTCCCAATTTCATTGATCTTATCTATGAAGAGAGACCTGTGCAACGACAAAGTGACAGCACACAGACAGACCCCATATGAACTAATGAATAACATGGCAGGAATGGCAATAACCATTAACATGGTTGGCAGCTCTATCCCCTTTGTAGAAATACCAGCCGAATCCAGTCTGGTAATGGAAAGGAACCAAAATTCAAGTGAGGATATAAAAATAACCAAGGACAGAGGTTCAATCGGTCAGGATTTAATGGTCAGAGATGTTATAGTCAGTAAGCGCACAATGAGTTACCGACATGAGGCAATGACCCAAACAGCAACTGGCAAATGGGTGACAAAATAATCTGCCACTGTCTGACTATAACCAGTACAATCAAAGTTACATTTCGAACATCCACCAGGAACAACAAAATTTTGAATCAAAAGTCATGCAAGATACTAACTGGCAAAACCAGACACATAATGTGCACATAGTTGATGTTCACCCTGATGAGGTGATCAGTGCCCAGGGTCATTCAGACAACTTGAACCAGTCTTGGTAGGCCCCTGTTTGGTGACCAGTAATAGGGGTTGGTTCAGGGAACTAGTGAAATCTGTTTTCATAGATATGACAACCGTGGTGATGTCAAACATGACCACTGTCAGGCAGTTATTACCAACTGCGTATATGGAAGTGAAGAAACAGTACAGGCAGTACCCAATGCACAGATATTTAGTTTAAGTATACCCATAGTACTGGACACTGGAGCTACCACAAATATAATTTCACAGGGTCTGTTTGATCAATTATGAACAGGACACATATCCATGATTCCAGCTCAGAATTTTAAAATCTAAACAGCTGTTGGGTGTGCATCTAAAGGCGTAAAATTTCAGGCATGGATTCCTTTTAAAATTGATGTCTTCCTTTTACAATGCATTTTTCTTGTGGTTAAAATGTTAATAGTAAACTGCCGTATTGGCATGGGCATCTTTAGGAAGTACCAACCACAACTTGACATTGCTAAATGTAAGTGTCACTTCACTGTGAATGACCAACAATATTCAGTAGACCTGGTCAAATCAAACGCCAGAGAAAGCAAACCACAGGGATGACTTTTGAATACAATTCTACCATCATATTTGTAAACACACAAAGAATTGAGGAATCATAGGAAGAGGATAGGCCCCATGATCATGCATGTCGAGGTGAGTGAGTCAATGTGTCTTATGGAAGAACAAAATGAAGAACTGCAAGAGCTTTTAATATTTTATGCTCATGTTTTTGAACAACACCCTGGCAAATATGAAAGGATACAAATATAAAACTGAATGTACCCACATGAAACTGTCTGCTTTTTGTCTTATCCCATTCCATGTACCCAGGAGGCTGTGAGGAAAGACAGCAATAGAATTCTAAACTGGGAAATAACACAACCATCCTTACCTCGATACTCTAGCCAAATTTTGGCCATCAGAAAATCAGTTGGTAGTGCCCCCTTCATGCTCAATGCATGAACAATAAATACAATTTTGTGCTGTCATGGTGTGGCCTGATAACTTAGAAGAACAACTTCTAAAATTCCATAACTCTACGAACCTCACTATAGTAGCTCTGTGACCCTCATACTGGCAATTTGCACTATATGAAGATAACTGTAAGTACACTGCCTTTGCATGTAGGGGTTCTGTGTTCTCCCTTTTGGTTTAAACATCAGTGCAGGTGTATTTATTTTTGCTTTATATCAAGTCTTAGAATGTGAATTGTTAAGTGGAGTCGCTTTGTGTGTTGATACTTTACTAATTGCTACCCCCATATGGTCAGAACACTTAAGGCTCTTGGCTCAAGTCTCATATAGGTTTTCAGAATATGGACTCACAGCCAAGCTAATGAAATTACATTTTGGTAAGGAAAGGGTTAAATTCCTTGGACATGTAACATCGCCTCAAGGCAAACTTCCAGACAAAAGGAGCTTCACGCTATCAGACACTGCCCTCAAAATAAGAAACAGTTGAAGGGATATCTCGGATTAATATCTTTCTTCAGAAAATTTTTACCACAGCAACTTTTGAATACTGATGCTCCATTGAATCTTCTACAGAAGAACCACCCCTGGTTACGGACCAAGCAATGCCAAACTGATTTTGACAATATTCAAAAAGCTCTTTTGAATGCCAACATCTTACACCATCCCAACATGACCCAGGTTTTTGTCTGTGTACAGACGCATCCTCCCAAGGGCTGGGCATTTATTTATTCAAAATTAGTGATACAAATGGGGAGCTTATCCCCAAGGTAATTAGGTTTGCTAGTAGGACCCTACCTGAACCTGAACAAGCATGTTCCAAAACTGAATTGGAACCTCTTGCATTAATATGGACTTTCAAAAATTTGAACACTACCTGTGAGGAAAGCATACTAAGGTGTTCAAATGGTTCAAATGGCTCTGAGCACTATGGGACTTAGGTCGCAGGTTCGAATCCTGCCTCGGGCATGGATGTGTGTGTTGTCCTTAGGTTTGTTTGGTTTAAGTAGTTCTAAGTTCTAGGGGACTTATGACCTCAGCAGTTGAGTCCCATAGTGCTCAGAGCCATTTGAGCCACTATGGGACTTAACATCGGAGGTCATCAGTCCCCTAGAACTTAGAACTACTTAAACCAAACTAACCTAAGGACATCACACACAGCCATGCCTGAGGCAGGATTCGAACCTGCGACCGTAGCAGTTGCGCGGTTCTGGACTGAAGCACCTATAACTGCTCGGCCACCGCGGCTGGCACTAAGGTGTATTGTGACCATCAGTCTCTGCCCTTCCTTCTTACTTGCAAACTCTTACACAGGAGTTTTGCTAGGTGATGTTTGTATTTACAGGAATTTGATTTTGAAATTGTGTATATCTCCGGTAATAAAAAGATAATTGCTGAAGCCTTGTCAAGGCATCCACAAGGTCTAGACAAATTCTTGGAATTCAGGATTTTGTTCATGAAAGATAAAATGGCCATACTACGTTAGGACATCTAAAAGCATGGAGCAACTAATGCAGAATGATCCCAGAGGGCAAAAGGTATGGCAGAAACTCTTGCAGAACAATGATGGCAGGCTGAAAACTTTCTTTTATGATTTACCAACGTGTATTGTTTCACCAACACTGCCCAGAGCAGAGCCAGTGGTGTGTTTTTTTACCAGAGGATCACAATACCGACCTTATATTACACCCTCATAATGTTTAGGACACTATGGCATCTCCAGGTGCCTTAGTAAGATAAGCAATTATTGTTACTATGCAAATTTAAGATGAAAATTTCTGCAGGTAAAACAGAAATGTGTTGTGTGTCAGAAGGAAAAGCATACAGATAGTCAAAACTAATTGCACTACACCAAATATTGCCTAAAAGGCCCTTGGAGATGCCCTTGGATGCAGCTGGACCATATCAACAAGGAAAAGGAGGTATAAAATATTTTGTTGCTCTATACAATGTTTTCTCCAAGTATGTCAAATTGAATGGTGTGTGGTTAGTGACTGGGAGCACCATCATCAGAAGAATTACAATGGATTGTCTATCCAGATTAGGCAAGTTGGAAATACTTACAATGGACAATGTGTCATACAATGCAGGCAACTGTTATGAAGAGTTCATGAACACACACATCATTCAACAAACAATGGAAAATCCAGGATGGAATGTAACAACACCAGAGAAGGAAAGTTGCTACTCACCATGTAGCGGAGATGCTGAGTCGCGATAGGCACACTGCAATATGGTCTCAGCTCTCTGAGACTGCAGAGATATATATATATATATATATATATATATATATATATATATATATATATATATATATATATATATATATATATGTGTGTGTGTGTGTGTGTGTGTGTGTGTGTGTGCGTGTGTGCGTTTGTGTATGTGTGTGTGTGTGTGTGTATACTGCTGACAAAGACTTTAATGCCGAAAGCTTTAATTGTGTGAATCTTTTTATTGTGCCTATCACGACTCAGCATCTCCACTATATGGCGAGTAGCAACTTTATAGTATGAAGGCTTTCACGACCGGATGACATATCTTCTGGTAAACTTCCGGGATGTAAGGTCGTGGTCCATGAAACTCTTCAGCTCCTAACGGTTCGTCCAGAGCTGGACATCAGTCGGCAAGACTCACCGGAGGAGAAACACCCCTCTGAAGATGTCCAGTGCAGCTCTGGACAAAACGTTAGGAGCTGAAGAGTTTCATGGACCACGACCTTACATCCCGGAAGGTTTACCAGAAGAGTAGCAACTTTCCTTCTCTGGTATTGTTACACACCATTAAACATTTACTTGTATCCAGGTTTCACCAAGAAACAAGGCCCATAGGTAGAATACTCAAGAAATTTAACAGATTAATCCAGACTTACAGCCCTCAAAAACACATACAGTGGATCAGGTACATTACCCCATTCTAACAAGTTGTTAACAATCTCTCACACAGCTCAACCAGCTTCACACCTGTGGAATTACAAGTAGACAGTTGGAAAAAACCTGTACCCAAGGTCCCTAGGAAGGAAATATTGCTTGAGGAGAAGACACATCAGGCACTGATTAGCATTGAAGATGAAGCAGAATACAGAAAACGATTGTATGATAAGAAATTAGGATGCACTGTAGAGTACCATGTAGTACAACAAGTACTCCTCAGGACTCATCCAAAACTGGCAAAGTATGGTAAGTTGAATAGCAAGTGGCAACTGCTGTACACATGTTTATCAAAAACTCGTCACCTCAGAGCTTATAGGCTAATATACTTAAACACTGGTAAGGAAAAAGGCATGTACCAACACAAAGATTCATGTGAATTTGTGCAGTAAACAAAATTTGACACTGATCAAGCATGACTGGAAGCAACATATATATGTGTATATAAGAGATGACATCCTTTCCATTTGAATACACTGTTTATGATTCAAGTTAATATTAGGGAAAGAGTTCATTTTGCCTGTTTCATGTGTGTTGCCTTATCAGGCTGTAAGTTTTAGTTATATATGATATTCATTGTATGTTTATTAGCCACAGAAGCTCAGGAAATAATACCCTCCCCGAGCATGACAAATTATTTAATTTGACATTGTACTATTTAAACATTCAGTAGGCATGCGATTGAGGCACAGCACATGGAAATGGAAAAGTGGAGTAAGGATAGAACTGTGCATGTACAGTAGCTAGCTTCAGGATTGACAACTTTCACACATGTGCACAGCACAGCGTAAGCAAATGGAACACTGCCAGATGATGATCGTAGCTTAGTAAAGAAACGCCAAGCCATCTACGAGGGCTATTCAGAAAGTAGGGAACATTTATGTCTGATGCTGCTAGGCATGCGCTGATCACTTATATTTTGATATGTGTGCACTTGGCAGATCAGTCGGCATCCTTCCATGA
Source organism: Schistocerca nitens (assembly GCF_023898315.1). Classification (NCBI taxonomy): domain Eukaryota; kingdom Metazoa; phylum Arthropoda; class Insecta; order Orthoptera; family Acrididae; genus Schistocerca; species Schistocerca nitens. The sequence continues at coordinate 386,146,287 of NC_064617.1, read as the reverse complement.
CAGTGGAAACATCTCTGAGCAGCTCGTTTTTTTTATATTCGAATTTGAAATGCGTGCTGCAATTGAAAATCCCGCCAGTTGTGAGGTGCAGTCTTTGATACAATTTTTGTTGGCAAAAAACCTAAAACCCATAGAAATTTATCGTGAACTGTGCAAAGTATACAGAAACAATGTAATGAGTGAATGTTCCATCTGGAAATGGTGCATTCCGTATAAAAATGGCTGAACCAATGTTCATGATGAAGAGAAGAGTGGATGCCCGAGCATTGTGACTGACAATCTTGTCACTAAAGTTGATGAAATGATTCATGAAAACCATCACTCACAATAACGAAGCTTTCACTTTCTTTTCCACATGTTTCATGGACTTTGTTGTCTGAAATTGTCACTCAAAGGCTAGGCTACCACAAATTTTGTGCATGATGTGTGCCCAAAATCCTTACAGAGCACCATAAAGAACAGCAAACTGGGGCAACGTTGACATTTCTGAAGGCCTCGCACAAACACAATGATTCATTACTGGATTGAATCATAACCAGTGACGAGAATTGGGTGAAACATGTCAATTGTGAGAGAAAATTACAGTCCATGGAGTGAGGGCACACAGGGTCCCCCCAAAATCCAAGAAAATGTTTGGAAACCTGGTCAGCAAGGAAATTGATGGCAACATTTTCTCAAATGTGTAGCAACCATAAATTCTGACCAGTACTGTCATACTTTGCACTACCTTAGAAGAGCAGTTCAAAACAAACGCTGAGGAAAGCTGACATCCAAAATTTTGTTTTTGCATGACAATGCCCAACTGCACATTGCAAACTGCACTAAAGAACTCCTTAAAGCATTCAAATGGGGAAATTTTTCCTCATCCATGCTACAGCCCCAATCTTGCACCAAGTGACTTTCACTTGGCTCCCAAGATGAAGAACTGGCTTGCAACACAGTGCTTTGATGACAATGTGGAACTCCAGGTGGGTGTGACTCACTGGCTTAAGTCTCAGGCAGCAGGATTTTATGACGAAGGTCTATCAAAGCCTGTCCACTGCTATGATAAGTGCCTCATTGTGTTTGGTGAATATATGGAAAAGTAGTATATCAGTCACTCTTTCAGATGTATATAATAAAATGCATTTCTTGTACTTATTTTTTTCTTTAATGCCAAAACGTTCCCTACTTTCTGAACACACCTTGTATATTTAGAGTAAATTGTATGATATGAGTTTACTACTAAGTAAATAAAAAATCTACACTACAGAACTAAACTATGATAAGAAATTAGGAAGAACTAAGCTAAGGAATATACATACAGAGGATGAAGTAGACACTATCTACAGAAAATGACACATGTACATGGTATTGGCATTTATGCAAGTGGCTATTTACACACTGCACGAAAGGGGATATCTACATGAGGAATGAAGTAATATAAACTAAGTCTTCAATATACTATGAGAGATAGGATTGTGCCCTGCCAAAGACAATACTTTTTTTTTTCCAAGTGCAAAAAGGTAAGTTAAAATGACAACCACAGTATGAACATGTGTGCTCTTACAACCCATAAAAAGTTGATAAGGAATGAGCTGATACTAATAGAAATTGAATACATGTATATTTAAAGGCTGACAAAGAAAATATTCATGTTTTTTGACAAGAACCCCAGAACCCAAATTACCTGGTTCAAAGAAGTCAAAGCAGACTTAGAGGAGATGGGTATAGGAAAAGATGATATAACCAACAGAGACTTAATGAGAGACAAAATTCAACATTTTGAAGGATTTGAAGTGAAGAAGAGAAGAACTGGAGGAACAGTGTGGACAGAAGACCGAAGGGAGCAGCACAGAGAGAGGATGAAGACATATTGGCAGAAGAGAAAAGAAGAGGAGCGCAATAGGAGAAATGTACATTGAAAAATAGTTGTTTAACGCGGTCCCTAGACGGCCAAAACCGAAAAAAAAAAAAAAAGTGTGATGCATTAATAGTCAGTGAGCAACTGTGCACTCAGTTTTAAGTTAGTATTTAAGTGTCCTTTCAGCGAACAATGAAGAGTCATGTCCTGGCTAAAATAGGCAATGAACCACTTAGGTGTTTGGTACCAAACCACAAGGGCCACACCAAAAATAAGTAATTATATGTGTGAGTGTGATGGTGTTGATTTGTGCATGAAAAATCTACAGAATGCCAGATGTATAAAGAGGCTGAACTTAGGTCTTGTGCTACCAAATAAAAATGGGTCAGACCAAGCATTACAACTTCATGTGACTGAGAAGAGCACCAAGCAAGAGTTATTACAGTTCATTTGCACATGAACACAAATTGTCTGAACATTTTTTTACACTTGTTCCTTGCAAAATTCTCCCAGAGATATATTAATGTACAACACAGTACAGAAGAGTGATATCAAGCAGCAAAAGAGAGTATAAATCCCCGGCACTGAAGTACACTGTTCACATTCAATGATGACACATGTATAACACAATATTGCATTGTCAGAATGTATTAGTAGATAGTAAACATGAAGTAAGTAGATTAACATGAGTAGATAGTCATGAAATGATGTACTCAATAGTTCACTCGTCATGAACAAAGGACTGCAGCAGTAAAGTAAAAATGAATGATTCTTCTTGTCCTTAACGTTTCCTGTAGACCAGTAGACACCTCCTAGTAAACTTGTCAGATGTGTACCTAAATGTAGTTATGTAGGTTTATCACAATTTTATGTTATGAAGCTTTCTTTCCTCGGCATCTATAACAATTTATATTCATGTCAGGTGCAATGTATGAACACAAAATTCTTGCACATCATGTAATGATGTTGTATGCAAATATTTTGTCAATACTAGAAAATGAGATTGAAAAAATGACAACCTGTGTAATGTTAAAGTAAGATGTGACTTTGAATACAAATTGTTCACAATTTAATATTCAAAATGGTAATTCCCAAGAGCAAAATGTGAGAAAAAAGATAATGTAAAATCTGAAAAATTTTATGCGACATAAAATCACAAGAAATGTACACAATATTAACAGTCTTGCATGTATAAGTTCTGTACAGTGTTTAAGTAAATTTTTGTAGAATATTAATGTAAAGAAATGTAAATGACATATGAAAATGTATACGTACAAAGTAAGAAATATGCAAACACAGCATGTCAATATATTTTAAAATGTAAATACTTAGGTTATCATATGAAATAATGAAATGTAAAAACAATGTGTATGTTGCAATGTAAAACTAAATATGTTTCCCAGGGCTCCACATGTGAAATAATAACTCTAAATGTGCTACAAATGTTTTGTGAAGGTTTGAAAGCAGTAATTCCACGTGCTCTTGTGAAAAACATGTGCTAGTGCTAGACAGTAATGAACATTTATATTCTCTGTAGACTTGGGTATTGGAAATACATTCTATAAAAGAGAGTGTATGAAAATGAATAAAGGCATTGGAGACTTGCCTTGTACCCATTCAACAAGTGTCCTCAGGAAGCTGAGAGTGTGAGCTGGTTCAACCACTGAAACATATGGATTATGACAGGACAAGTGCCTGGGTCATAAATGGTGAACCTCCTTGCCAAAGCATTGAAGGTTTGGTTTTGTTATGCACAAGCCTCAGCACAATACAGTTCAGCAATGGTATAAATACTTTTATTGACTTTGGGTAAATGAGAGAAATTGTAGCTCAACTTAACTACAGCATTAACGAACTCAACTGCACATGCAGAATATGTCATGTGAGGTGTGTGCACTGGACAATGCCATAATAGCAGTGGCTAGCTTCCAATAATCAAACTACAAACTGTGAAAATTGTAAAGTGTACATTAAATGAAATTAGGTATATATGTTGTGTAATAACACATTCTGGGAGTAAATGAGGTGAACTTGGTGATGAATAAAGCTCTCAGTACCCTGACAGACCAAGAGTATAAAGTACAAAAAAATGTGCAAATAGAGTAATGCACCACCATTGCATACTGCCATCCAGTCATATGGATTGTGCCAGTATACAGTGGGAATGGAGGCAGTTGCGTAGGTTCATTAAACAGTCTACTCACATTAATGTATATCCATGATAATTCTTGTCCACGCCACCCCATGCGGCAAAGATATTGTAGGGAGGTGTGATTATATCTGAGTAAGCTGACAGAAAATTAAAAGCTATAGTATCAATTTTTTATGCACCTCAATTGTTTTTTCACCAATCTTGGTACCTGTCAGTCTTTTGAGCTGGTGCAATAAAGACATATGTACCTGCACTCTCCCAATATTGTGTTAATTAAAAGTTATAATACACTATGTAATCAAAAGTATACAGACACCGCCAAAAACATAAGTTTTTTATATTAGGTGCATTGTGCTGCCATCTACTGCCAGGTACTCCATATCAGTGACCTCAGTTGTCATTAGACATCTTGAAAGAGCAGAATGGGGTGTTCTGCAGAGCTCACGGTCTTCGAACATGGTCAGGTGATTGGGTGTCACTTGTGTCATACATCTGTATGCAAGATTCCCAAACTTCTAATCATCCCCAGTTCCACTGTTTCCAATGTTACAGTGAAGTGGAAATGTGAAGGGACACATACAGCACAAAAGCGTACAGGCCAAACTTGTCTGTTGACTGAAAGAGATCACCGACAGCTGTAGAGGGTCATAATATGTAATAGGTAGACATCTATCCAGACCACCACACAGGAATTCCAAACTGCATCAGGATCCACTGAAAGAACTATGACAGTTAGGCGGGAGGTGAGAAAACTTGGATTTCATGGTTGAGTGGCTGCTCATAAGCCACACATCACACCAGTAAATGCCAAACGACACCTCACTTGGTGTAAGGAGCATAAACATTGGACAATTCAACAGTGGAAAAATGTTGTGTGGAGAGACGAATCACAGTACACAGTGTTGCAATCTGATGGCAGAGTGCAGGTATGGTGAATACCTGGTGAAAGTCATCTGCCAGCATGTGTGGTACCAACAGTAAAATTTGGAGGTGGTGCTCTTATGGTATGGTCATGTTTTTCACAGAGGGGGCTTACAGCCCTTGTTTTTTTGCATGGCACTATCACAGCACAGGCCTACATGGATGTTTTAAGCACCTTCTTGCTTCCCACTGTTGAAGAACAATTCAGACATGGCGATTGCATCTTTCAACATGATCAACCACCTGTTCATAATGCATGGCCTGTGGCAGAGTGGTTACATGGCAATAACATCCCTGTAATAGACTGGCCAGCACAGAGTCCTGACCTGAATCTTATAGAACACCTTTTGGATGTTTTGGAATGCTGGCTTCATGCCAGGCCTCACCAATCTCTCCTCAGTGCAGCAGTCTGTGAAGAATGTGCTGACATTCCCATAGAAACCTTCCAGCACCTGATTGGACATATGCCTGCAAGAGTGAAAGCTGTGTTTAAGGCTTAGGGTGGGACAACACCATATTGAATTCCAGCATTACCAATGGAGGGCGCCACGAACTTGAAAGTCATTTTCAGCCACGTGTCCGGATACTTTTGATCACATAGTGTATGAGGAAGTCACAAGTCATTTTCCTATGAAGCTATATCCTAAACTCCTCAACTTGTCATGACAAGGACTTGCATTTTTAAATGGACCTTTTTGGAGAAGTAAACATGAAAACAGAATAGCTGATGCAGCCATGCCAGCATTGTTGTACGTTATTGGGAAGACAAGGTAAATATCAAGCTGTACACCAGAACTCAAAGGAATTAATCTTCAATCAATGTTCCAGAACTGCCTTAACATTTCTCAACTGGCATGCATTCATACTTACATGCATTTCTGGACTTGTAATTTCTGATGTGGCTAAACGTGCATTAGCGTAACTAAGTCAGCTCTGAACAATTCAAATTATCTCTCTCCCTTACAAAGAAGGTGCAGAATGGGCAGTCCTTTATAAGCAGGACTTCAAAAACTGGGCAGATTTCTCACAGCAAGATAAAGACAAATACTGGTAGGAAGGCAAACATCATAAGCTAACTCTAGAATTACTAGATCATGGTCAATATACCAAAAAATAAAGGTGGTTTAGAAAACATTTTGAGAGGCACTTGAATCAAAGTAAATTTGTAGATGAACCTATCAGTAAAAGGCATCTTACGTGAGAAGACTGCTGGTATATGTGAGTTAGAAAATTATTGGAAGGGTGTGGTCAGAGGTTAGTGCTATACTGAACTATGTAGAGCAGTTAGATATTTGGAACAAAACTAGAGAAGATGACAGTTTTAGAAACAACAGAGAAGCATATGTTAAGGAAGGTAATTCAGAACAAATGAGGAATACCTATAAAAGCAGCCAATGCTGCCAGGTTAAAAGATAGAACCCTGATACCTGGGCAAAAAGATATAGCATAGACCAAGTGAACCCTTCTTCATATGAAGAATGGTGGACCAGATAAATGTGATACTGGTCAGTAAGGTGTTTATACTTTTTCATCCCTGTTCTGGGCAGTAGATTTGTGGCTTTTATTTACTGGATGATCGAGATAAGTCTTTGCTGATAAGCTAATCAAGTAACAGTAAACAATTTATTTGTATAAAAAAAGGTAACATGCTATTGCCATCAACTTGGACAGTCAAACGAAGATAAATAGTGATCAAATGGTTCAAATGGCTCTGAGCACTATGGGACTTAACATCTGTGGTCATCAGTCCCCTAGAACTTAGAACTACTTAAACCTAACTAACCTAAGGACATCACACACATCCATGCCCGAGGCAGGATTCGAACCTGTGACCGGAGCGGTCACGCGGTTCCAGACTGAAGCGCCTTTAACCACACGGCCACACCGGCCGGCAATAGTGATCAGAGTTAACTATTCTAACCTGAACTTGGGCTATTTATGATGACAGGTATGAGGGAAAATTGTGTGCTGACAGAAAATTGTGTGATAATAAGGTCTATTTTGAACCACACTGGGCATTCTTTTGTATTTGATACCTGGGGAACGAATGAAGAGCAAATCTTTTCTAATGTGCTATGTTAGGCATAACTGGGAGTCACTTCCTACAAGGGGAGAGGAAATACAGACCAAAAATAAGTTCTGAAGCAATAATCTTGGTAAACATAAATATCTAAAATTTGCTAGGCAGTTACGATGTAGTTGGTATCTTTATTGAAAAAGCAAAATATTATTAAAAAGGGTTCATGAGGATGCAGAAGAAGAAACCACTGAAGCATTGACATCAAAGGATCAGGCATCAGTTTCATGTGGAGGCCTAAGTGGATGCATTTACAATGGTTTTTGGGACCATGGGCTGAAGTGACCATGTTGGTGTTGTGTTAATCATTTTTACATTAAGTGACGAAGCAAGTTCATGTTTCAGCACTACCTAGGTGCTTTTATACCAAGAGCTGCTAGGGTATACCACTCTGAACATGGTGGTGTAACACAGCTTCACATATGATAGATTGGTATATTGCATTGCAAAGATCTTGAATATTACACAGGTTCATAAATGGAAGTTCTGTATGACACACGGCTATGTTCAAAGAGTGGGTATCCGGTGACTAGAGGATGCAATGTGGTGGTGGTGTGCAAGATTCGCACATCCCCTTCATCATTGGACTTACTTGGAGGTGCTTTGCCGATCTTCTTTTCAGGATAGTCGGCTGCAACGATCTGCCCAACTTCTTCTCCGAACATATGATGCTGTTTGGAGGAATTTTCTCTACTCTTAAAATGATTGCATACATTCAAGATACTTTTAAATCAATCCTACTATATTTCACTTCCACAAACTGAACACAACATAACAGTTTTCACATAAATGAATCACATTTTGTAAGCCCCATGATTTGCGGTCGTCAGAAACTATTATGCACTTTTACAATAAATACAGTTCCAAAAACCTCTCAAGATTCTTGCAAGTCCATCATCCACAACTCTAGAGAGTCAGTAAGTAAGTAAGTAAGTAACAAAAAGTGTCTTTTCTTTTCTTTTACATAATTCAAATGTTCACAATAATGACTGACGTAGCGCCATCACAGAGTAAGGCGTGCTTACTCCTTGTGCTGGACATGTAACTTCTGTGATGAGTGCAGTAACCACTTGCCTGCATTGATCAACTGTCCACCTTGTAGCATTCTCTTGACAAACGTCCACCCTTCGCATACAGAAAACCAGCACGAGGTAGACACTCTCCTGTCTCTCACGCTCGTATGTAAAATACTGAGTGTTCGAGATGGTGGAAAGCTAGAATTTGTGTCGAAATTCTCAAGGCACTACATATTTTCTTGCCCTCCAACCATAAAACACACACACACACACACATACATTGTCTTTGAGATCGAATACCATTTCTGCCTCAATATGAGTACTCTGGGAAATGTGCCCTGTCTTGGATTATCTTTTCAGATAGCCCTGTTGTCCTCATTGCAATAATCATGCAAGAAGATATATGGAAAGCAAAGTTAAAGAGTAATGCTTTCAAGCTGACAATTCTTGGCTTTGTTGCAGTGTTCAAAATACAAGGTGACCATAAAGTCCCTTTACAACTTCAAAATTTTATTACAACGGCAGTTAATTGGAATCACTGTTTACTAAAGTTTTTATATATACTATAATTTTATGTTTCAGATACTCTGTTGATGGAAGGAACTGCACCTCTATAAAACAGCAATTCCTCAAGAGATGGCACAATATGTGTCCTGGTTTATTGAGACAAAATTGGATGTTCAGACTCAACGAAACTTCAGAACAAAGTATGGAAGAGATCCACCATCACACCCTTCAATCCATGCATGCCACAAAAAATTTATGGAGACAGGGACAGTGTTGGATAAAGGAAGGAGCAGGAAACCAAGATCATCTGAGGAAAACATCGATCGCGTTTTAAATGTCTTCACTTGTTCTCCTAGGAAGTCTATCCACACTGCTGCCAGACAGTTGCAACTACCACGTTCAACTATGCATAAGGTCCTCCACAAGAACGTATGGTTGTGTGCTTACAAAGTGCAACTGTTACAGATACTCGAGCCAAATGGCAAGCCAAAATGGACAGAGTTTGCACTCAACATGCCGAAACGCCTTTCGGCAGATGAAGCATTCCTCAAGTGAGTTTGTTTCAGTGACAAGGCAAATTTTCACATTTCTGGGACATCAATGAGACACATTATGAGAATCTGGGTTATCTGAACACCCCCTTGTAACTAGGGATAGTTCAAAAGTGAATGTGTGGTGTGGAATCAGGTGCAACCAAATAATTGGTCCATTTTGCTTCAACGAGCCAACAATTACTGCAGATGTTTTCCTTGACCTTCTGACTGAATATGTAGCACCACAACTGGTTGAATTACGACCAACTATCATTTTACAGCAAGATGGTGCACCACCACATTCGGGACTGCATGTTTGTCGGTTCCTCAATGAAACATTTCCAGACAGATGGACTGGGAGGGATGGGCCAATTCCTTGGCCACTGCATTCACCACATATCACTCCCTTGACTTTTTTTATGGGGTTATGTAAAACATATCTTGTATCAAACACAGATACAGGACACTGCTGACTTGAAGCCAAGGATTTGAAATGCCATTGCAACCCCTGATGACACTATGCTACAGCGAACATGGCAAGAAATCAGGTACCATCTTGATGTGCTTTGTGCAACTAAAGGCGCCCATATAGAGATCTATTAAACACTGTCAAAAAACACTTTTATAAACACTGATTACAATAAAAGAATTGTTGTTAAAATATTTCAACAACTGCCATTGAAATAAAATTTTGAAATTTGATACACAACTGCATGAAAATAATTTCTCACCAATGCAAGAAGAAATTATATTATCTATGCTATTTACACAATAAGTGAATAATCTAGTGCAAGAGGCATTTATCTGATCTTTATGTACACAACTTCCACTGAACATTCTAACTAAAAGACAAATAGCATAATAGAACTGACTGGTTCTATGTATCACATAGAAGCTAATGAACTGTAAGAGTGAGTACTGCTGAAGTTCACTTTGCAGTCATGCTATGAATATGACCTAGAGTTGGAGTCACAAACAATGCCAGTCAAGTTTAGGCTTGTTCTGTGCACCTAAGTCAGTGTTCAGTAGTGTTCTGAGCTCTCTGCTGTGAATGTTTAGCTAACACGAGCATTAAACATGATTGTAGTGAGTTTTTTAGTGAATTAAAATTCCATTTGATATGAGTTGTCATAATTAATTGTGGTGATGAATAAGAGCATAAGCAAGTGAGAAACATAATTTTCAGGATATATGCTTTCCTCAGGCAGAAAACCGTGCATCCACTTATTGCAACTGTCACTTAAAATTGCCAGCAATGCAATCTGCATTCATGCCTCAACATGCACAAATTGCCTTCGTTCAAGGATTGGACTACAGACCCACATCCATGAATAATTTATCTGGAAGTTTACAATTACAATTAAAGGACAGCAACTTTACTTGCACATTATGCGTAACATTCTACCATTCTGATGACTTAAAGTGTGAATGTGGGTGTGGGTTATTCTGATTTATTTCCCCAAACCACATTCCACTTCTTTACGAGGTGACTAACTTGGAATTTTGCAGCACCTCTTCTTAATTGGATAGTTGGCTGCAGGAAAATCTCTTGGTTTCTTCCCCATTGAATAGAGATAGGTGCAGCCTCTTTCTACTTACAAAATGAGTAGACATACAAACTTTACTTTTTGTCAGTTAACGATGTATTTGACTTTCATGCACAACATAATTCACACTTTCAACATACATTTGCATTTTTCTGTAAGTACCTCATACTGTCGAACATTAGAAACAAAATGAGTTACAGTTAAAAGAAAGTTGGCTTGAGTACCATGACTTTCGTAAAATGAATTAGATAATATGTCTTGCCTCTACCAATGCTGAGTCAGGAGTCTATATGAGTACTTTTTCCTACTTTCTTCCCGTGACTTTATTTTAAACCTGCATACACAAACATTTGATGAGCTGTGGGTAGGGTTTTACCACCCCACATTCTTATCTAGAATATCATCTGTTGGAGATGGCAGAAGACTGAGTGGTTCTAGAATTTACACAAAAATTCTCAAATCCCTACATATCCCCCCCACTCCCTCAGATTGAACACACAACATTTTATACATAATCATTATGCAAATAATATCACTCATAATAACATTTCATATCTTAACAGTATACATTTTGTTTACATATGTTTATATACATATCCCTCCTTTCCATAACAATTCTCTGTCCTCTCTGAAACAATCTTTCCCTCATTGTCTTTCTATTATTTTCTTATTTTACTTTGTTATTAAGGCATAAGCACTTATTCATTGTTTCAGTCAGGTTTACTAATATTTATTAATTGTGGGGACTTTTTCTTTTCTTTTTTTTTTTCAATTGGAAACTTCAGTTGTTTAGGACACATGAGTAATCTTCCTTCTGTTCACATCTTTTGTACTGCCTTTTTCCTAGTATGTGCTATTTTCATTATTTGTAAGATGGAGGAACTTTGGGTGAAGTGAAAGTGTTCTTTTGACACTTATTTACTTCCACAAAACATAATAATGCTAGTCATTCATATAATTTACATTTTCCAGAATAATTCCTATAAAATATGTGACTTTTGTCATGATACTGTCCCCTTTTCCTAGGATCAGCACCTATTCCATGCTTGTGGGTTGACCTTATGAGAGCACTTCCTCTTTCCATTCTGGCAGGTACGAGCCTTACAAAACATCTCTATTTTTTAGGCCACAGATCGTCCTATCTCCACATAGGTATGTCTGCCCTTTATACTTAGTGAATGCTAGGAATGGCCCACCTTATCCTTTCTGAGTAGGCCTCACAGTTCATTACCCTAATATACACTTCTATGTATACCATAATTAAGTATCTTCTAGTAAAGCTATAAATCTATTTTAAACTTCTCATTCATTCTTTAATATATCATTCACTCCCTAGAGTCCTCCTCTACTTATCAACTTCTATACTTGCAATAGATATTATGTCTATATAGACTACCTCCCCCCCACCCCCCCCACCCCCACCCCCCCATGAACCATGGACATGCTGTTGGTTGGAAGGCTTGCGTGCCTCAGCAATATAGATAGCCGTACCGTAGGTGCAACCACAATGGAGGGGTATCTGTTGAGAGGCCAGACAAACATGTGGTTCCTGAAGAGGGGCAGCAGGCTTGTCAGTAGTTGCAGGGGTAACAGTCTGGATGATTGACTGATCTGGTGAATGCTAGGAATGGCCCACCTTATCCTTTCTGAGTAGGCCTCACAGTTCATTACCCTAATATACACTTCTATGTATACCATAATTAAGTTTCTTCTAGTAAAAACAGCCTTGCTGTGCTGGAACTTCAAACAGCTCAAAGCAAGGGGAAACTACAGCCGTAATTTTTCCCAAGGGCATACAGATTTACTGTATCATTAAATGATGATGGCATCCTCTTGGGTAAAATATTCCGGAGGTAAAATAGTCCCCCATTCGGACCTCTGGGGGAGGGACTATGGGGACTACTCAGGAGGACGTTGTTATCAGGAGAAAGAAAACTGGCGTTCTACGGATCGAAGCATGATATGTCAGATCCCTTAATTGGGCTGGTAGGTTAGAAAATTTAAAAAGGGAAATGGATAGGATAAAGTTAGGTATAGTGGTAATTAGTGAAGTTCAGTGGCAGGAGGAACAAGACTTCTGGTCAGGTGAATAAAGGGTTATAACTACAAAATCAAATAGGGGTAATGCAGGAGTAGGTTTAATAATGAATAAAAACAATGGGAGTACGGGTAAGCTACTACAAACAGATTAGTGAACACATTATTGTGGCCAAGACAGACACGAAGCCCACGCCTACTACAGTAGTACAAGTTTATATGCCAACTAGCTCTGCAGATGACGAAGAAATTGATGAAATGTATGATGAGATAAAAGAAATTATTCAGGTAGTGAAGGGAGACGAAAATTTGATAGTCATGGGTGACTGGAATTCAAGAGTAGGAAAGGAAGAGAAGGAAACATATTAGGTGAATATGGATTGGGCCTAAGAAATGAAAGAGGAAGCCGCCTGGTAGAATTTTGTGCAGAGCATAACTTAATCATAGCTAACACTTGGTTTAAGAATCATGAAAGAAGGTTGTATACATGGAAGAAGCCTGGAGATACTAGAAGATATAAGATAGATTATATAATGATAAGACACAGATTCAGGAACCAGGTTTTAAATTGTAAGAGATTTCCAGGGGCAGATGTTGACTTTGAACACAATCTATTGGTTATGAACTGTAGATTAAAACTGAAGAAACTGCAAAAAGGTGGGAATTTGAGGAAATGGAACTTGGATAAACTGAAATAACCAGGGGTTGTAGAGAGCTTCAGGGAGAGCATTAGGGAGTGATTGACAAGAATGGGGGAAAGAAATACAGTAGAAGAAGAATGGGTAGCTTTGAGAGACGAAATAGTGAAGGTAGCAGAGGATCAAGTAGGTAAAAAGACAAGAGCTAATAGAAATCCTTGGGTAACAGAAGAGATATTGAATTTAATTCATGAAAGGAGAAAATATAAAAAAGCAGTAAATGAAGCAGGCAAAAGGGAATACAAACATCTCAAAAATGAGTTCGGCAGGAAGTGCAAAATGGCTAAGCGAGGATGGCTAGAGGAAAAATGTAAAGATGTAGAGGCACATATCACTAGGGGGAAGGTAGATACTGCCTACAGGAAAATTAAAGAGACCGTTGGAGAAAAGAGATCTACTTGTATGAATTCAAGAGCTCAGGTGGAAACCCAATTCAAAGCAAAGAAGGGAAAGCAGAAAGGTGGAAGGAGTATATAGAGGGTCTAAACAAGGGCAATGTTCTTGAGGACAATATTATAGAAATGGAAGAGAATGTAGATGAAGATGAAACAGGAGATATGATACTGTGTGAAGAGTTTGACAGAGCACTGAAAGACCTGTGTCGAAACAAGGGCCTGGTAGTAGACAACATTCCATTAGAACTACTGACAGCCTTGGGAGAGCCAGGCCTAACAAAACTCTACCATCTGGTGAGCAAGATGTATGAGACAGGTGAAATACCCTCAGATTTCAAGAAGAATATAATAATTCCAATCCTAAAGAAAGCAGGTGTTGACAGATGTGAAAATTACTGAACTGTCAGTTTAATAACCCATGGCTGCAAAATACTAATAGGAATTCTTTACGAATGGAATAACTGGTAGAAGATGACCTCAGTGGAGATCAGTTTGGATTCTGTAGAAATGTTGGAACATGTGAGGCAATACTGACCCTATGACTTATCTTAAAAAATAGATTAAGGAAAGGCAAACGTAGGTTTCTAGCATTTGTAGACTTAGAGAAAGATTTTGACAATGTTGACTGGAATACTCTCTTTCAAATCCTTGTGTCTTGAAAGGAGGATATAAGATGAACATCAACAAAAGCAAAACGATTATAATGGAATGTAGTGGAATTAAATCGGGTGATGCTGAGGGAATTAGATTAGGAAATGAGATGCTTAAAGTAGTGAATGAATTTTGCTATTTGGGGAGCAAAATAACTAATCATGGTCGAAGTAGAGAGGATATAAAATGTAGACTGGCAATGGCAAGGAAAGCATTTCTGAAGAAGAGAAATTTGTTAACATAGAGTATAGATTTAAGTGTCAGGAAGTCGTTTCTGAAAGTATTTGTATGGAGTGTAGCCATGTATGGAAGTGAAATGTGGACGATAAATAGTTTAGACAAGAAGAGAATAGAAGCATTCAAAATGTGGTGCTACAGAAGAATGCTGAAGATTAGATGGGTAGATCACATAACTAATGAGAAGGTATTGAATAGAATTGGGGAGAAGAGAAATTTGTGGCACAACTTGACCAGAAGAAGGGATCGGTTGGTAGGACATATTCTGAGGCATCAAGGGATCACCAATTTAGTATTGGAGGGCAGTGTGGAGGGTAAAAATTGTAGAGGGAGACCAAGAGATGAATACATTAAACAGATTCAGAAGGATGTAGGTTGCAGTAGGTATTGGGAGATGAAGAAGCTTGCACAGGATAGAGTGGCATGGAGAGCTGCATCAAACCAGTCTCTCGACTGAAGACCATAACAACAACAACAACAACAACAACATGACCTTTACTGTAAATATCCTTATAACTATATTGTTTACTCAAGATGTGGCCCATTTCTTCATTTGGTACCTGCTATTCTCAACGTAATCCTCTTCTTCCGCACCATGACGATGTACTGGTCACTGAAAGAAAAAAAAGCTTACTAATAAACTAAAAGCTTACAACTAATTCATTTTTTAGCTGGATGGCCACTGATACAATTGGTCAGTGCATACACCCACAGATATTCTATTACCCTTTATGATCATTTTCCCTGCAAAGAAAATTATATGATATTTCTTACAGTATTTTGTCATTCGTCCTTAGCATACATGTCTCATACAGTTTTTCATAATGCTTCCTTTTGGTTGTAAATATGTTTTATATAGCTTAGTATTTAATTAAATCTCTGTTTACATATATCAATATGTTCCTTAGTTCTTAGACAGTAGATGTATTGATGTAGTAGTTCCGTTTACTTTGTATTTAAGATAGGTACACATTGCATTCCTTTTTTGGCTGCACCTTCAGCCAGTCTGTCGCATATGTGCACAGGTCAATGTCTCCTCTCCTGCTTCTGATGTCACCACATATTGTTTAGTGTGTGACAGCTGAGCCATAAGCTAATTTCATTTATACTTTCACTTTGAAGAAAGTGGTGTGTGTTGCTTCTCATTGCGGATAATTTTTATGCCTATATGTACAAATTAAAAGAATTTCTTATGTCTATACACATTACTTTATCTTGACATGCACTATAGAAGAAAAATTACACTTAGAATTATGTACACTATGGACAATTATCTTGTGAAAAAAAAAGTTACCATGCTTCATCATTTTATAAAGGATTTTATATCTTTGTGAGGGTAGAGACCCTTGTCTCTTCCTGTTTTTTTCATAGGCTAATCTGAATGTCCCAGGACATGGTATTTTGGAAATTACATATGGTCCTGAATAGAGTAATTTCCACTTCATATTCAGTTTACCAAATTTTGTCGATTTAGGGTGAGTCCATAAGAGGACTCATTGCCCTTCAAAAAACTTTGAACAAGTTTCAGTTCCTTGTTATAAATTTTCCTTCTATAGTTGGCATTGTTTCCTAGATTAACTATGGCTTGTTTGAGTTTAGCTTGTAGTGACATTTCTCTAATGGGTACCTCTGGTATGGAGGACACCCTTTTATTTGTTTGCTTTGTCTGGAACATCAACTGATTAGGTGTGAAATCTGTTGAAGAATGAGGAAGGTTATTGACAACTCGCATCGAAGGAGCTACATATTCTACCCATTGAGTATGTTTGTGAGGGGTGTATGTCCTAATAAACTGGTTAAATTCTTTAAAGACTTGTTCAAGATAGCTTGCTTCTGGGTGAAAAAAGGTTACTAATATATGCTTTATGTCCTGTGAGGTCATAAATTGTTTCCACTTCTGCCGAACAAAATGTGATGCATTGTCAGTTAGTAGTACCTTTGGTTTACCTACTATCCTCAAATAGTCTCCCTCAATTCTTTTTCTGTTATTTGTGGCTGTTACATTTTTAATGGCATACATTTTGATATGTTTCAAGAAAATATCATGTAGTGCTACTACGTATTTTACTCCTCCTTTACATCTTGTACATGGACCAGCTATGCCCAGGGATATAATATCTAGAGGGATTTTTGTGAGTATTGGCTGTAGCAGCTCAGTATATTTTGACACGTTGGACTGTTTTGATTTTTGACATATTACACACTTTCTTAACACCTGTAGGACTCATCTTCTCAAATTTGGAAAATAACAGTGTTGCAATTTTTGCAGCACATTTGTTCACTCTATAATGTCCCCATATTTCATGTGTGTGTCAAATAAATTCATTGATATAATCTTCCGGCATACACAGGTACCATTGATCAAATTTTTTCATGTTTCCTATGAAACAAAACGCCCTCGTACCCTGATACCATTTACTTACCTTTCCACCTTCATCTTGCTTAAGGTTTTGCATGATTTTACTCCATCTGCAATCTTGCTGTTGTATAATTTTCATCTGCTTCCAAAACGTATGGTAATCAGACTGTTGTGTTGTACCTTGCATTAATAACATTTTGATTTCTGCATCTTGCTCTGTTAATTCAATAAATTCCTCTAAACCTAGTGGTAGCCCAGACAAGGCATCTGCAATAACATTCTGACTTCCTTTAATATACATCATCTCATAATTGAATTCTTGTAAATATAGACACCACCTAGCTAATCAGTGGTGTAATAGTTTACAGTAAACTTTGGTATTCTTGTGCCACAAAAAATAGTCAAACTTTTTAAATGCCCATACTACCACTAAATTTTCCAATTCTGACACAGAGTAACACCTTTCTGCTTCTCCTACTAGCAAAACTGATGACATTGGGTACTTCCTTACCTTCTTCCTCTCACATCTGGAATAAGCATGCCCCCAGCCACTGAGATGAGGCATCTGTGCATAGGCAAAAACCCTTGGACATGTCAGGGTGGCTAAGAATGTTTTTGCATTTACCAATGCCTGCTTAATGTTATTAAAACTCCTCTTGACACTTACCATCCCATAACCAAAGCCCGTTTTTTCATAATAAGTTGAGCAATGCATCACTGTTCATCACTTGTTGTGGTACAAATTTATGAAAAAATGAAGCTAGACCTGAAAAGGCTTTTGGTTATTTTTCATTCCTTGGAGCTGGGCAATTGTGTATGTCATCAAGGTTTTCCAGATCAAGTAATACACCTTCTTCTGACACAACAAGTCCTAAAAATTTGACTTGCTCCTTACCAAAACTAGACTTTTTTAAATTGGCTGTTACTCTGTAATCTGCAAATCGCTGAAGTGCCTGTTCAATGAGCCTGGTATGTTCTAACCAAGTAGGTGTGGCTATTATCAGGTCATCTACATAGACAGTGACTTTGCTAAGCAATTCTGGTCATGAAACCTTGTCCAATGCAGATATAAACACTCCTGCACTAATGTTCAATCCAAAAGGTAGAACACAGAATTCGTAACTTCTCCCCCACAAACAAAAGCTGTAGATTTTCAACTTTCTTTGCAAAGTTTTATTTGCCAGTAGGACATATTGAGGTCGAGTACACTGAAATATTTTGTATTGTAAAACTTTAGAAGCTATTCATTCAAACTGTCTGGCCTTATGCATACTGGTATTATAATCTTATTGATACCTCTAGCATCTAGAACTAATCTTACAGAACCATCTGGTTTGCTTACTGGTAATATTGGACTACAATAGGGTGAAAATGAAGGTTGTATAATACCCCATTTAATCATACAATTGATCTCTTCCCTTACTGGCTCTCATTTTGCCTGTGGAATAGAATATGACACTACACAAAATGTCTCATATGGGTAGACTTCAAATTTATATTCATAGTCTTTCATTACTCCTGGCGCCTTACTGAAAACAATGGCATACTTAAGTAACAAGTCAGAAAGCTCTTGTCATTGGATATCATTTAGTATATGTGATTCACTTAGTTTCTGCTCTACCATTTCGTAACTAACCTCAGCATTCACTTCTTGCTCAGTATCAAACTTGTTTGTAAAATATACAGTTGGAAAGGAATATTGTACTACAACATTTGACTCTGGTTTGTTTTTCTTACTTTCATCAGGTATTTTGACTAACTCAATAGAAACTTCACATGAAAGTGGCATTTACCATTCATTACCTGTGTCACTGTGTGTTTTGTACATTCTAAACATGTCCATGCCAATAAGACAATTAACTACGAGTTTGTCAGTAATAAGAAAGTTGCGGTTCACTGTAAAATGTTTAATTTGTACAGGAATAAGTGCTTGATCCTTAACCAATTTAGTCTTACTGCCTGTAGCAATTTGCACCTTGGAATTTTGTACAGGAAATGTTGGGAATTTGTCTCTCTTCTGCAATTCACAAAAAAATGCATTTGGCATTAGGTTGGTAGTTAAACCTGTATCTACAATTAACTGTGTGTCAATGTTAAATATTTTCACTTTAATGATTGCTTGTACTTGTTCTTCCTTGACTTCATCTACTATATCTAACTCATACTGATTCAAATCATCCTTGATGTCACCTCGTTTATCAAATCTTATGAAACATGTTTGTAGTTCTGCCTTGCCCCCGCTCCCTGAGAGGTCAATAGCCTGGGCTTAACTATGACCGGTTGGTGTTTTCCGACTTAGTTCATTACCTGGAGAAATTTCAGTGAGTTGCACTGTGTGTGTTCTTCGCAAATTTGTGTCACTAGCTGCTGTGCAGTTAATTTGCTTCCCAAATGCCGGCTGCAGTACAGCATAAGGCATGGCATTATTGCCGTGCATCGGCCACTGCTACAGCTGACAGTTTCCATTCATATTGTCGGAGAAGAAGGCGAGCAGTGCAGTCACCGTAGTGTAGTTGTTATGATACTGGATTGTTGCAAGGAGGGTTGTGAGTTCAAAAGCCACCTGATCTGAAACATTTTAATTTCTATATTCGGATCAAATACATTTAAGAAGTATCCACAAATGGCAAGAATCATTGTACTGGAATGTTCTGTAGCTGCATATATAACGTATGTGTTCTGGCCAGAGGGAGTTAGCTCCTTGCTCTTGTACGTGCAAGTGCTGAATAAACCTTTGTTAAGTGAAGTTAGTGTTTGTCATTCATATACTTAAACCATCCTCTACATGGCATTATACTGGTGGAGGCGCTGGGCATTGGAACTTGTGACACCGCACATTATCAACGACACAGTGGCTCCCATCAGGCCATGACAGAGCCGCCGTTTACGTGGCAAGAAACCAGAGTTCCAGTCATATTCAACAGATCGCAATATATTGGAGACACAAGAAGAAGAGGATGTCATGATGACAGCAACCGTGTGCCACCACATGAGACATCCTTCCGGGTTCTCTGGTGATGATGGCCAAGTTCCAAACAAATGGCTGAAGGTATATGAGCATATAGCCAAATTTAACAAATGGGATGACACCGTGTGTTTGGTTATCATATTTTTCTACTTGGAGGGCACTGCCAAGCAGTGGCATGAGAACAACAAGGAGAAGTTCACAAGCTGGTGGGTATTCCAGGTGGAACTGCACAAGTATTTCAGCGACACACAATGACAGAAGTGCAAGGCTGAAGATAAATGAAAGTGGAGGGCACAGTGTCCAAGAGAAACAGCAGCATCCAACATTCAAGACGTCTTGGAGCTGTGTAAAATAGTGGATCCTTGAATGAAGGAGGAAGATAAGGTTGCACATCTCACGAAGAGTGTTGCTGAGGACATGTATCAAGCCCTACTCCTGAAGGAGGTTTCGACAGCAGGCGACTTCATAAAATGGTGCCAGTATGTCAAGACAATGCACCAAAAAAGAATTACACACGAGAAGTTTGAATGGCTTCCAAATGTCGTATTGATGTCTGTGATAGTGGAAGAAACTGATTTCACAAGTGTTCTTCGTCAGATAGTGAGAGAGGAAGTTCAGAAGGCACTTGGATTGCACAGAGAGCAAAAAACTGAGATGCTTCAAGAGGTCATAATGGAGGAAGAGAAACAAACATTGAACCCAATCTCTCGTCCTTCATTTCCCTTTAAAATGGTAAAAAAGTCAAGACCCAAGTGAAGTTACATTCCTACAATGCTACATGATGAACCTGTTTGGACACCACAGAAGACTGATGTCTGGAGGACCCAGGATAATCCACCAGTATGTTTCCACTGCAGATGACCGGGACATGTGGTGCACTATTGTCGAGAAAGGTGGCGGATAATTGATGAAGCCTGCGCCAGAAGACAGCAGACCGATCTTAGCCAACACCAACTCCAGGACGCCGAAGATGAACAAGAAGATGTGGGTGCAGGACGATGTAGGTCACCATCACCGCAAGCTAGCTGCTGAAGAGGATGCTCCCCAACATGCCGATCAAGTTCTCCATCACCGTTTAGAAGCTCCAGCTGATCACCTAGCCACCACAAACTGGAAAACTAAAGGGTCAACCTTCCTTGGAGGTGAGGCCGCCGAAGAGAAAAATCCTCCGCTGTCAATCACTACAAAAATGACAGGAAACTATGTTGATATCCTCATGGATGGCTGACCAGTCCAAGCTCTTGTGGAATGGAAGATGCAAATCCAAGTGTATGGAGACTATGTGTGCTGGATGTAGTGATCATTCCTGCGGTCAGCACTACAACGGTAGCTGTCATGTATCATGCCATGCATCAACTCTTGGATCTTGTAGTGGAATGTAAGAGAAGCATACCACTGAAGAATAACTTGGTCATCTCAGCCTCTGTCATCTCGTTTCAGAACAGATTTTGTAAATTGTGGATAGTTAACTGTCGCTGAGAACCACAGATCCTTCCAAGATGCATGTGCATAGAAAACACTGAGCCGTTAATTGCAGAACAGCTGGGTGTCATAGAATCCTCCCATGCCGAGCCTGTGGGCGAAATTAGCACTATCACTATGAGACAAGATCTTTTAGCTCAACTATCACCGGATCTCACTGAGGAACAACAGAAGAAGCTACTTGCCATTCTTCATGAGTTATCTGAATGCTTCAATCCACAGGTGAAGAGTAAATTAGACAAATCGGTGGTGAAGCACCAGATTAGCACTGGAGACCATCAACCAATAAGCCAGAGAGCATACCGTGTGTCAGCAATGGAACATCGAACAATTCGTGACGTGGTAGAGAAAATGATGAAGAATGACATCGTTCAGCTCTTGCAGAGCCCATGGTCGTCACCAGTGGTTCTCATCAGCAAGAAGGATGGCAGTTGGCACTTTTGTGTTGATTACACGAAGCTTAACAAGATAACTAAAAAGGACGTTTACCCTCTTACACGCGTTGACGATACACTACATTGTCTGAAGGGGGCTATGTTTTCCTCAACCATGGACATGTACTCAGGATACTGGCAAATGGAAGTAGATGAGGCTGATTGTGAGAAAACTGCATTCATCACCCCTGAGGGCCTGTATGAGTTTAAGGTAATGCCACTTGGTTTGTGTAATGCACCAACAACTTTTGAATGAATGTTGGATACTCTTCTAAGGCACCTGAAGTAGACGTGTCTTTGTTATTTAGATGACATTACAGTGTTCTCAGAGACATTTGATGAACACATAAAAAGACTGAGGGCTGTTCTTAAGTGTCTCCAAAAAGCCGGACTGAAACTTAATCCAAGAAAGTGTCTCTTTGGAACAAAAGAAATCAAACTACTTGGGCACCTTGTGTCAAACAAAGGTGTGTGGCCAAACCCAGAAAAGGTTAGATTAGATTAGATTAGATTAGATTAATACTAGTTCCATGGATCATGAATACGATATTTCGTAATGATGTGGAACGAGTCGAATTTTCCAATACATGACATAATTAGGTTAATTTAACAACATACTTAAGTTAATATAACAACTTTATTTTATTGTGTTTTTTTGTTTTTCTTTATTTTTTTCTTTTTTTTATTTTTTATTTTTTATTTTTTTTTTTTTCCTTAATTTATATCTAAAAATTCCTCTATGGAGTAGAAGGAGTTGTCATTCAGAAATTCTTTTAATTTCTTCTTAAATACTTGTTGGTTATCTGTCAGACTTTTGATACTATTTGGTAAGTGACCAAAGACTTTAGTGCCAGTATAATTCACCCCTTTCTGTGCCAAAGTTAGATTTAATCTTGAATAGTGAAGATCATCCTTTCTCCTAGTATTGTAGTTATGCACACTGCTATTACTTTTGAATTGGGTTTGGTTGTTAATAACAAATTTCATAAGAGAGTATATATACTGAGAAGCTACTGTGAATATCCCTAGATCCTTAAATAAATGTCTGCAGGATGATCTTGGGTGGACTCCAGCTATTATTCTGATTGCACGCTTTTGTGCAATAAATACTTTATTCCTCAGTGATGAATTACCCCAAAATATGATGCCATATGAAAGCAATGAGTGAAAATAGGCGTAGTAAGCTAATTTACTAAGATGTTTATTACCAAAATTTGCAATGACCCTTATTGCATAAGTAGCTGAACTCAAACGTTTCAGAAGATCATCAATGTGTTTCTTCCAATTTAATCTCTCATCAATGGACACACCTAAAAATTTGCAATATTCTACCTTAGCTATATGCTTCTGATTAAGGTCTATATTTATTAATGGCATCATACCATTCACTGTACGGAACTGTATGTACTGTGTCTTATCAAAATTCAGTGAGAGTCCGTTTACAAGGAACCACTTAGTAATTTTCTGAAAGACAGTATTGACAATTTCATCAGTTAATTCTTGTTTGTCAGGTGTGATTACTATACTTGTATCACCAGCAAAGAGAACTAACTTTGCCTCTTCATGAATATACAATGGCAAGTCATTAATATATAATAAGAACAACAAAGGACCCAAGACTGACCCTTGTGGAACCCCATTCTTGATAGTTCCCCAGTTTGAGGAATGTGCTGATCTTTGCATGTTACGAGAACTACTTATTTCAACTTTCTGCACTCTTCCAGTTAGGTACGAATTAAACCATTTGTGCACTGTCCCACTCATGCCACAATACTTGAGCTTGTCTAGCAGAATTTCATGATTTACACAATCAAAGCTATAACAGAATTTCCTAATCCTAAAAGTATTAGAGATGTGAGAAGCTTCCTTAGATTGTGTTCTTATTACCATCGTTTCATCAAAGACTTTTGTATCAAAACCAGGCCACTCCAAGAGTTGTTAAAAGCCGATGCTAAATTTATCTGGAGTGGTGCTCAACAAGATTCTTTTGATGTGCTGCGAAAATCTCTGACGACTGACCCTGTACTTGGTCTGTATGATGAGAGAGCCACCTACAGAACTACACACAGATGCCAGTGGGTATGCGATCAGTGCTGTTCTGGTGCAGATTTTGGATGAAAAAGAGAAGGTTATAGCCTATGCTTCTAGGACACTTACAAAAGCCGAGAGAAACTACACAACTAAAGAAAGAGAATGTCTTGCTGTGATCTGGACCATGTGCAAATTTTGACAGTATCTCTATGGAAGGCCATTCACAGTTGTTACAGACCATCCTTCTGTTTGTTGGTTGACAGGTCTTAAGGATCCAACAGGACGATTTGCCAGGTTGGCACTACGTCTTCAAGAGTATGACATTACCACAGTGTACAAAAGTGGAAGAAAACACCAAGATGCTGACTGTCTCTCAAGAAACCCTGTGCAAGGCCGTCAAGACTCTAATGAAGATAGTGGCTGTCTCGCTGCACTCCAGGATCTCTCTGCTGAGCAGAAGAAGGACACCAAGGTATCTCAAATTATGATTGCTTTAAATTGGTCAGAGGATGTGAAAGGACAGTTTAAGGTAGTTAGTGGATTACTTTGCAAGAAAAACTTTGATCCATTTGGAAAGAGGTGGCTACCAGTGATTTCTAAACACATGCACTTAGATGTTCCACAGAAATTCCAGACATTTAGGATTTATTAAGACACATGATAGAATCTGCAAGAGATTTATCTGGCCAGTTTTATTTAGGAGTGTTCATCACTATGTGTCACACTGTCAAGAGTGCCAGAGGAGAAAGGCAGTTTCTCAGAAACCACCTGGCCAACTCATACCAATTCCACCAGCTGAAATGGCTTTCCAGCATGTTGGGATTGACCTCCTCAGATGATTTCCAACGTCTGCTAGTGGCAATAGATGGATTATTGTTTGCACTGATTATCTGATGTGCTATGCCATTACAAAAGCTGTGAAAACAGCCAAAGCATTTGATGTAGCCAAATTCATCATAGAAGAAATTGTATTACAACACGGTGCCCCAGGGTCATTAATTACAGAGCAAGGGAAAGTTTTTCAATTGAATCTTGTGACAGAGATAAACTGTCAGTGCAACATCACTCATCACATGACGACTGCCTACCACCTGCAAAGTAACGGGGATACTGAATGTCTTTTTCTCAATGTTGAGCAGAGCAACTGGGATGAGGTGCTACCTTTTGTGATGTTTGCCTACAACACTCCCAAACGAGACACCACAGGATTTACACCATTTTTCCTGGTGCATGGGTGTGAGACGACAACGGCGATGCACACTGTGTTTCCATTACATCCTGATGACGTTGACGATGACTTCATCACGCAGGTGTTAATCAGAGCTGAGCAAGCTCGGCAGTTAGCTCAACTCTGCATGCTGCAGGCTCAAGAAAATGATCGTCAAAGGTATGATGCGAGCCACAGCCCTGTTGTCTACCAGAATGGTGACCTTGTCTGGATCTTCACTCCTGTTTGGAAGGTTGGTCTGAGATGCTCCTCAGGCACTAAGTTGGACCTTAGAAGGTTGTAAGACAGTTGCCTGATGTTACTTATGAAGTTGAAGACTTTGACCCTGACACAAGATGATGAAAGATCAGAGACACAGTCCACATCCTTTGAATGAAGCCCTATAAGAATCCTGCAACCCAGGGTAAATTCTAAGCTCCAGTGACAGTCAACAAGCAGAAAGATACTGAAGAACGTTGTGGCAAGGGGAGTTCTAAGAAGATCACTGCCAGGGCGAACATCCGTCATTGGAAGCTGAAGTATGCAGGACCGATGACTCATTCCCGGACTAGGAGGACGTAACACCAAGATGCTGTTCTCTTAAGGAGGGAACAATGTCACAGAAGAAGCTGAGTAGCACAGTTGCCATAGTTGTAGTGCTTATGATAATAGACTGTTGCATGGAGGGTTGTGAGTTCTGAACTGAAACATTTTAATTTCTATATTCAGTTCGAGTAAATTCTAGAAGTATCCACAAATGGCAAGAATCATTGTACTGGAATGTTGTGTAGCTGTATATATACCATATGTGTTCTGGCCAGAGGCAGTTCGCTCCCTGCTCTGATGTGTGCAAGTGCTGAATAAACCTTCATTAAGTGAAGTCAGTGTTCGTCATTCATCTACGTGACAATATTTGGCATAGGGCCTTGTGATGGTGAATTGTAATTCACTCGTGCATTGAAATTACCTCTGTTGCTTAGGAAATTTCTTTTAAATTGTTTGTATTTCCATTCCCCTTACCGTACTCATTACCTCTGGGTACATAACTTTGCTGTTGTGTGTACCAACCTTGCTGAGTGTTTAAATCACATTTTACTGACTGATTTACATAATTATGTTGTTGTTGTGCCTGCTTTTCTGTTGCTGTATGGGGTACCGGTCTTCCCTCATAGATTAAGTTGATAGAATCGAGCACTGACAGAAAATATTCAGAGTTGTG
Source organism: Schistocerca nitens (assembly GCF_023898315.1). Classification (NCBI taxonomy): domain Eukaryota; kingdom Metazoa; phylum Arthropoda; class Insecta; order Orthoptera; family Acrididae; genus Schistocerca; species Schistocerca nitens. Next base: position 386,119,973 of record NC_064617.1, on the reverse strand, counting down.
CTTGGGCATTGTGACTAATTTTTCTCTAATGTGTGATGGTAAATGACTTTACAAAATTTTTAACACATCTACCTGTGATATTGGGTTTGTCCAGCAGCGTTTCTTCTTCAGGTATTTTTCAAAGTATCCACGTAGACTACCATATTTGCCATTGAATAGTGCAGGGTTGAAAACCTCGTGTCTGAGTCTTTCTTGCACTGCTTCAGACCAATATTTGTTGAGTAAAGCTTGTTCAAATTGGATATAAGTGTTGCAACATTTGGCCACTTTGGTTGCCCATAAGAGCACATCACCTTGTGTATATCCCACGACAAATCTGATTTTCTGTGCTTCCATCCAGCTGAGTGGAAATATTAGATGAAAAGCACTAATAAATACTATGGGATTCATTCTCTTACCTTAGGTAGTAAATGTAGGAAATTGTCGATGTCTCAGAAAACCTTTGTCTGCAAAAACAATTGACATACTTGTGGCATTTTCAATTGTAATTATGTTGTTATTGTTGTTACCTGTAATTCCAGCTAGTAATTGAACAATTATTGGGGTTGTGGGTATGTTTATATTTTGCAATCTACAACTGTCAGTAGTACCAGCTGTGGGACTGATCACAATTTGTGAATAGATACCAACAGGTTGTGGTTTGTTCACTGTAGCCTGTGTATTATTTACATGCATATTTCAAGATCCGGTAATATTTTCTTCTAAGAGATTGCAAATCCTATTTTCTTTGGCTTGTAGGTTAATGTTTACTTTGTTCACGACTTCATTTTCTTTTTTCTGAATGGCCTTTTCTCCTACATCTGTGTATAATTTAGAATCAGTTACTTACTTCTCTGCAATGGTGTTACCCTTATCTAGAATACCTGCTTCAGCTTGGATAATGATATCACTCAGATTTTCATTAATCTTCTCACTCTCCTTCTTAGCACATGCTGAGTCAACTTCTGATGTTGCTACCCTTAGAGTAAGCTCTTCTACAGCTAGAGGTATGCCTTCATAGTCTTTATTTAGTTTGTTAATGACAGTGGTTACTTTTTTTTACTGTCAAACGAAATGGTTTAGTATAGCTTCAATGTTTGTGTTTGCGTCTGTGATTTTCTTTATCTGTTGTTCTACTAGATCAAGATGGCCATTGAAAGAATCTACATTCTATTTTACATCCGTAATGTTACTGTAAACTTCAGAAAGTACTTCATGCTTTACCTGTGTTTTCATATCATTCAATTTTTCATCAATTTCAGTCCAAAAATTTTTGGTTAAGTCATCAAATTTCTGTGAGACTGTGTCTTGCAAATCCTTGAATACAAGTTTTTGGTTTTGCTTCATTTCATTTAGATCTTGTGTAACAGTGTTTTGTTGCTGTTGTGCCATGTTCATATCTTGAGTAACAGGGTTTTGCTGTTGTTTTACAGTGTTCATATCTTGTGTCAAACGACTGAAATTGGAGTTTATATTGTGTTTCATTTCATCAAATTTCACATTTATGTTAGATACTAGTTGCCATAGCAGTGCTCCAGTCGTCCTATTGTGATTGCTCTCTGCTGTATTTCCCAAGTTAATGTTTGTCTTGTGACAAAGTGGTGTTTGTAAACGTGTTGTCAAGATTCATATTTAGATAGTTCTCCGACATTTCATTCATCTACATCTACATATATACTCCACTAGCCACCAAGCGGTGTGTGGCGGAGGGCACAATTCGCAACAAAGTCATATTTCTCGCGATGGCTAAATGTACCAGGCACAAATCTTGCCGCTCTTCTTTGGACTTTCTCAATCTCTTGAATCAGACCCAACTGGTAAGGGTCCCATACAGACAAACAATACTCTAAGACTGGACGAACTAATGTACTGTAAGCAATTTCCTTTGTTGAAGGACAGCATCATTCAGGATTCTACCAAAAACTGCAATCTAGAGTTCGCCTTACCCGTTACTTGTGTAATCTGATCATTCCATTTGAGATCATATTTCCCCCCCCCCCCCCCCCCTTCTGTTCCACTCATGGATGGTGTGAGGGAAAAATGACTGTCTGAACACCTCAGTACGAGCTCTTATTTCCCTTATCTTTGAATGATGATCATTATGCGATTTGATAGATGGTGGTAATAATATATGCTCTACATCCTCGCAAAGATTGGATTTCGGAATTTAGTGAGCAGCCCCTTCTGTTTAGCGCGTCATCTATCTGCAAGTGTGTCCCACTTGAAACTTTCTATGAGATTTGTAATGCTCTTGCGATGGCTGAATATACCAGTCACGAATCTTGCCGCTCTTCTTTGGACCTCCTCAACCTCTTGAATCAGACCCAACAGGTAAGGGTCCCATACAGACGAACAATACTCTAAGACTGAATGAACTAACGTATTGTAAGCAATTTCGTTTGTTGAAGGACTGCATCGCTTCAGGATTCTACCAATAAACCGCAATCTAGAGTTCGCCTTACCCGTTACTTGTGTAATCTGATCATTGCATTTTATATCATTTCGAATAGTCACACCCAGATATTTGAATGATGTTACCGCTTCCAAAGACTGATCATTTATTTTATACTCATACATTAATGGGGATTTTCGCGTTGTTATACACAGTAGGTTACACTTACTAATATTGAGAGATAACTTTCAGTCATTACACCAGGCATTTATTTTCTGCAAATCTTCATTGATTTGTTCACAACTTTCATGTGATATTACTTTCCTGTAGGCTACAGCATCATCAGCAAACAGTCTAAGGCCGCTGTCAATACCATCAAGCAGTTCATTTATGTAAATCGTAAAAAGCAGAGGACCTATTATGCTGCCCTGGCGCGCACCTGAAGTTACTCTTGTTTCTGTTGAAGTTACCCCGTTCAGGATGACATACTGCTCCCTGTCTGTTAGAAAACATTCTATCCAACTGCATACGTCATTAGATAGACCGTAAGCATGCACTTTTTGTAGCAAGTGATAGTAAGGAACTGAGTCAAATGACTTTCGAAAGTCGAGAAATATGGCATCAACCTGGGAGCCGGTATCTAGAGCCTGTTGTATAGAGGGCCAGCTGCGTCTCGCATGAGCACTGTTTCCTAAAACTGTGCTGGTTTCTGCAGATGAGCTTCTCAGAGTCTAGTCCCGATGGAGGTTAGATTCCTCCCTCGGGCATGGGTGTGTGTGTTTGTCCTTATGATAATTTAGGTTAAGTAGTGTGTAAGCTTAGGGACTGATGACCTTAGCAGTTAAGTCCCATAAGATTTTACACACATTTGAACATTTTTAAACAGTGTCTTCAATTTCGGGTCCACATGTTTCACCTATCACAGTAGTTTGTTTGGGTATTTTATAATATTTCTTATGGAAGCCTTCCATGTTCCTAGCACTTCCTCTTTTAATTATATGTCACTGAGTAAGTTGGTATTTAGTTTTCGATGGCTTCCCACCAGAAAGTTCTGTTGTTTGGTCAAATTAATTCTGATGATATAGTGACAGTGATCCGAAATGTTTCCCAGCCATATTTCAGCAAATGTGTCAGTAACAGCTGTATTTGTTGAGGCATAGATCATATTGGTTCTACTTGCCGAGGTGCTGATTGTGTGGGTGTAGGCTATTGTCACCGTTTGTAACCTCCCAGGCAACATGCATATTTAGCGTTGATATTATCCTGCAGTACTGCACACCTGTTGTTATTTGGCACATGGTTTCTCCGATTATTAACACAAATGAAATCTTTTCCATTCACATCAGAAGCAAAACAGGCACTACTTCTTGAACTTCTTGAACTCTGCCCTTGTGGTTTTACAGTTGGTTCCAGATGGGCCGTATACATTCATGAGATGTGTGCTTGCTATGGACATTGCTGTTGACCTTCCATTTAGTAACCTCCGCATTTCTACATCTGGTATACCATCTTTTGTTAATAAAGCTGTGTTAGCATTTTCAATTCTAAAACGCGTTACATTGCTACTTGAAATTGAGACTAGACTGTCCGTATAAACCTCCTGCATTCCCGTAGACAAATGTCTATTTCAGCTACATATAAAATTTTAAATGTTACAGATGTTTCTAACTTTAAAAGTATAGATTTTACAGTTTTTAATGCAGATGTGGCTTCCCGACTATGCCGATATCCTGTTAATTGGTTATAAAATTTGTCATAAAACTTCACCTCTTCCATTGATATATTAAATACTCTAACATCAGCCAAGTTACCTTCTGCCACACTGAAAGAAAACTTGACCACAAACCCTGAAATTAATACCGTTTCAGTTACCTGAACATTTCTGAACAACACGTTCATAAACTAGATTGGAAAAAATTCTTAAATAAACTGTCGGATCATTACTACTGAATTGTGTACTATCTATTTGGTCTATATTAAGTCTCTGATTCGTAGTTAATCAATGCAGGATTTCTAAGGCTGTTGGCCGTTTGTTATCCTTTATAAATTACATTTGGACAGTATTCTTTCTTGGTTATGTTTCCATTACAGCTGCACTTCTCCTTTTGTGTCATCCTAGGAGTTGCTATAGCCGTCTGGATCCAGTAGATAATGGTAAGGATCTGGCAACTTTCCGCTCTGCCTCGAAATGGTGAAGGTGGCACCTTGGTAACCACCTTGAGGTGCAACTGGTTGCGATGACAAATCCACCCCAGATCTTAAGAGGAGACAACATTCATATGTCGCCATTTCCACATGTTCTACATCTACATGAGTGGTATGTCGCTCTGGGAGATGTGCGACACTCTCTCATTAGTTGTAAACATTGTGTCATCAAGGTTATTCTGTTGTGGAATGTAGCTATCATTTGTCACTCCTGCGACACTCATCTCTGATCTACTTAAACCTTCGGCAGTAGGCAAGCATGGCGCCTGAACTTCAATTGTTCGATCTCGCAACTCTGCACCATCTTGGTTGATTGTTTTTCACTATTGCTATCAACAATGGGCATATATTTTTTGGGCATGTTATATTAATTTGCAAAAAATGGAAATTTCGCAGAAATGTTAAAATTTTCATACACTAATTATTATACTTGATAAATGTAAATCACATAATATCAAATCCTGTTTTACATCTGTTATGATGTTCAAACTATTGTGTCATAAATCTTTATGTTTTACTGACAATGTGTATAGCACTGAAAAATTTCCGTAAATTTTTCGCCAACAAAATCCAAAGAAGGAAATAATGAGGAAAAGGTTTTTATCTACATCAAAAGAGGCACTACCAAGCGTAACCATGCAAGAAACTTGCGTGGCCATCCTACCTTTCCTGCGCAGAATAAAACAGCTTCCTATGGAAAAATTTTTACATAACCTGCATCCATTCTTATTCCTTTCAAAATTCTTCTCAATTTTTGCATTTTTGCATTACTTGCTCCCTGTTCCCATTGTGATTTTTGCAAACAGAAAATACAGGCAATTGGTTTTTATAATTCATAACAATGTCATAGAAATTTCTTACTATAACAATAATTAACAAACACCAGTAATGAACGATGCCCAGAAATCCTGGCACACGGGTTGACAGTTGTAATATATATAAAAAAATAATTTTTTTAAATGAATTATAATAGTATATGATTGCGCTGTTAAAATGTTTTGTGTTTATTGGTATTCTTTTGGGCATCGGACTACCTTACATTTTTGTCAAAGCTGCAGGTGGCGGAGGACTCCGGGAACTCCGACACTTGTCATAATCATGAAAATCCTCTTCCTGTAATTTTCCTCTTCATTTACTTCAATAAATAAAATGTTTGATACAGTTCTTTAACATTATATTATTCACTCACACATATAATACATCAAGATCGCAGTACGTCATCTCTGAAATCGCACATCCTCATTGTACTTCTACATACCAGACACTTAGACTGAGTCTCTCTAAACCAAAAAACTGTATGACAAATTGAATGAGAATATGTTTTTTTTTTTTTTTGTCTGTGTCTTACTAAGCATTCATAATTAATGTCTTTGCCAACTTTCTGGTTACCTGATGTTTCAATTTTTTGTTTTTAATTTTTTTTTATATATGTATATATACAAATCTTAATTTTATGGCATCCTGGGGGCCTTTCATCATGTACTTATACAAATATCAGCCAGATTAGATGACATATCAGCATGTATCATAATCAAGATTGCTTCACAGATTTCAAGACATTTTGGCTTACATTTTTAACTTAGCATTTCATAAAGTAGAATTTCCTGAAAGTTTTAAGTAATTATTTAAAAACAGTGATAAGATCAAGAAAGAAAACTGTCACCCATTATTATTCCTTCTAGGATTCTCTATAGTATTAGAAAAATTGATGCTGCACCACACCAACAAATATCCAAACGATTGTAAATTACTGAACAGAAATCAGAAATTGAAGGGGGGGGGGGGGTGTTAAAATAGTGTGGTATGAGTTAATTTAGATCTTTCCAAAGCATTTGATACTGTCCATGATGTTATCTTTCAGAAAAATTTGAAATTCTGGATACTTGAAGGTTAGGCAAAAATTGGTTTGTTTCGTACCTGCCAATTTGATCCATTTTGTATATAGGTCTATTGTCACCTTATTCCAGTCACCAAATAACTTGAGTATCAAATGCCAAAAAAGGTGGAAATAGTAGTGCCACAAGGTGATATTCTAGGCATAATGTTACACACCACAGATAGTGTAGTAAATATCAGGCTAACTGCAGATGATACTGAAGGGATAAGAAGAGTGCCAGAACAATTGCTCCCTACAACCACTGATTAAATCATCAACTATGTCAATTCGTGGTTCAATGCAAACATGTTGACATTAAACATAAATAAAATGAATTGCATGGTATTTGGGAAATTAAGTTAAATATAAATCTTGATCTTATTTTGGGTGACCAAGCGACAGAGCTAGAGTAAATCTACAAAATTGCTGGAGATTTATGTCAATGAAAACTTAAAATTTCATGAACCTGTAATAAAACCAACACAGAAACTCAGTTCAGTCTGTTTTGCTCTCAGAATTATCACAAATGTTTTAACCTCAGAAAGTGGCAGGTTAGCTTACTTTGGCTATTTTCAGTCTCTTGCAACACAAAGAATAATATTTTGGTGTTTCACCATATGTCACCTAAAACAATTTTTTTCATTAGACTGAATAAATAACACACAGTGCTCCACAGATACTAAAATCCATATTCAGAAAGTGTAAAATACTAACAGTACTGCACTGTATATATTCAAACGTGATTCTTATATCAGGGCCAACATTCAATATTTTCAGATGAATGCTGACTTTCATAGTTACAACACCAGAAATAGCACATCATTCCATGCACAGCAAACAAAAAGAAAAAAAAAAAAAACACTACAGCACTTGGGCCATATGAGGCTAAATTTTACTACAGACTGCTCATCTACATCAGAAAGTTAGAAGATATTAGTAAATTTAAAATAGAATTTTAAAAATATCTACTTGAGCAACTTTTCTACATGATGACTGATTATGTCAGCCATCATCATTGTGTGTCAAGGAGTTGCTGGTTACGGATGACTAAAGCATAAGCCTTTGGAGAACTGACTACAAATTATAGTAACACAAGCATACATATACAGACAGGTGACAAAAGTCATGGGATAGCAATATGCACATGGTGGTGGTATCACATACACAGAGTATAAAAGAACATTGGCAGAGCCGTCATTTGTATTTGGGTGATTCAAGTGAAAAGGTTTCCCATATGACTATGGCCACATGACAGGAATTAACAGACTTTTAAAATGTAATGATAGTTGGAGATAGATGGATGAGGCATTCCATTTTGGAAATCATTAGGGAATTTGATATTCCGAGAGCTATAGTGTCAAGAGTGTGCCAAGAATAGCAAATTTCAGGCCTTATTGGTGGCATTTGTGTAGAGTTGTCAGTGCTAACAGATGAGCAGCATTACATGTAATAACGACATAAATCATTGTGAGTCAAATGAGGAACTTATCCATTAGGATATGTTTTAATAATCTGTAATAATATGCTTACAAGTTAGCTAAAACAAAATTGTCAAATACAAAAAAATTATAACTGGATTTTTTAGTATTGGTATTTTCATAAAAATTATCATTTGAAAGTTCAAGACAATCAGCACAGAAATATCAAGACTGTTTAGTACTGTATAACATAAAATACAAAGTGACTTGCTCAATTAAAAAATGTAATTCTTGAGTGAGAATGTGTGTAAATATTAGTAATCAAAATAACTATGTTGTTTAGTATCACTAAACATTTAGAGGTTTTAGAATTAACTGTTACAGCTCATATTTTACCAAGTTTAGCTTTGGAAAACTGTATTTTACAAAACTACATATGAAGAATATGTTTATGCTTTCTGCTGAGTCTACTGTTACACATAGATAATTTTGTACAAGTTTTTCTCAATTATAAATTAATAAAATACTGACTGTAATAATTTATTTCACTGCTGAGGCTTTATATAAGTGTACACAGCTGCTGCAAAGTGGGTTGTGGCAGTTGGTAGTTGTCAGAAACAGTTCGATGCAGTACTAGTTGTAAAAGTTTGTTAAGGGCAGTAAGCTGGGTTGAATAAACGAAGAGGTTATGAGTTAAGTGGTGATGTACCTTTCCATTTCAAGAGGTTACCCTCCATGAATTGCAAAAAAGGATACAGCATTTTTCAGAAGTAATGACAACAGGATTCCTGGAGCAAATACATATGGACAAAAGTAACATTTCCTGTTCTAAGACGTATATGATTTGCAATATGCCTCAGGTGGTAGGTGAAACACTTTTACTCTAAAACCTGAATTTTGTAACTTAATTCTTTGTTTGACTTGCATCAGAACATGAATTTTACAACTGTACAATTTACATTATCTCATGTGTATTATTTTGTATGTATATCTGATTGTTCCCCTTCCTTGTAATGATATCACACAAAAACTACTTGTACATTTGGACAACAGCCTTACAATATTTATTGTCTACACATAGATAAAGAAATGTATAAGAATAAAATGGAATAGGGAATGAACCCTCTGCCACACACCATCAGATAGCTTTCCAAGTAAAGATGCAATTATAGATGTAGAACTAGATGGAATGACTCACTTAAAAGTGAGCAATACAGACTTTCACTTCTGTGATCCCTGCAGCCTGTCTGTCCTCCCACCCATTCCCTTTAGTCCTTTTACTCATTCTTTCATTTTTTTATCTCAAAAATACATACAAAGATGCCCAGCATAACAACAAAAAGAGGTAAATAGGTAAACAACTGATACTGTAGCTTGATGTTAAACAGATTACTCTCTTGATTTAATTACTGAATGAAATAAAGTGACATAGATATTCTCAGAAAAAATAGTTCTTGTAGGTGTGCCCAAAACTAAATCAGTTTTTATGTCAAATACAAGTCACAAACAGAAGTACATACTCATCAAAAGAATAATGGAGATGACGATAGCAGGATGGATAGGAGTCATTACAGATCAGTAACATTTATATTCAAAATAATTTATGTAATTTCAACAGATTTTGCAAACAGATCAACATAATCTTTATGATATACACTTCACATTACAACAAGATTAAAATTTTCTATGCGCCTCTCATAAAAGTATCACTTTATCTTGGATTTGGTATATTATGAGGTATAGTGTGTTTTGTTACTGTGTTGACTGCAAACTTTTGAGGGAACTTCATTTTCTTCATTGTGTAGTTGTGAGAAACTAATGCACTGGCTGCTGGCTTTTGGTGAAGTGTTTGATAAAATTCTATCCATTTCCTGTATGATGCCAAGCAAACGCGTGTCAGTGTTATCTACTATATCACTGCTGTCTCCAATTTCCTCAGAAGGCGGTGATTGTAAATACTTAAGATTTTCCACCTGTTGATTCCTTTTTAGGAATCTCATATTCAGCAGAGAATCAGACAATTTACGCATTCCTTTTGAAGCAGAAAGTGATGTGAGGCTCCTCTGAATTGGATCATCATCATTATAACTATTGTCTTCATCATCAGCTCCTCTTGTAATATAGGCTGCACTACAGTCCCTGAAGAAATGAATTCCTAATGTATTGGAATGTTCTTGTTTACTGAATGAACACAGCAGGATGTGGGAGAAAGAACTATGTGATGCAAATGCCACTATGTGATCATGAGGGTGATATGTTACAGAACTGACTGCACAACTTCCACTGCCACCAAATTTAAGCTTCGTGTATATTGCTGCTTCATCACCAGTATCTGCATTCCACACATGAACAGTGCCATCTTCACTGCCACAAAACACTAAACTCCCACAAGGTGTAATACATGCTGCAGACTGAAACCTGTGAAATCAGTATCATAAGAATTACATTCACTATTATCTATCATTTTAGCACACATTATCATCCTACGGTGCTACAGAACACATTAATCATTCATTAAATAAAGTGGGATACAATGTTTCTCACTGAACAGAAACAACATTGAGCAGCAGACAGGAAAAAATGGCAATATGTGCACACACACACACACACACACAAACATCTATCTTTCAGTACTCCAGCCAGTCTGGAAAGAAGTGAGAAAAGGAAAGTAGCTTGACATAAATAGATCAAGGAGGAGGAGGAGGAGAAGGAGCAGGAGGAAGAGTTTAGGCTACAAATTACTACTTGCATGCAACATGTACATGTGGCTGTTACCTACACAAGGGAGCAGTGGAGTCTCTTCCAGAACAAATGCAGAGAAAGAGAGATGATCCAAAATGAAACAAAGAGATGTGGAAATGAAAAGAGAGGTGAACGAGAGTGGAATACTTTATTTTATGTATTGATTTATTTAGCTCTACAAGCTAAGCTGCAAGCACTGTGTTGCATTCTACATGGGCATGGCAAACAACAAGATGCCTGTCCACGTGAATGGCTACTGACAACTGTGGCCAAGAAACAAGTGGACCACCTGGTTGCTGAACAACCTGCCAAACATGACATCCTTCACAGCCTGTGCCATATGGATCCTTCCCACCAACACTAGCTTTTCTGAATTGTGCAGGTGGGAACTTTCCCTGCAATTTATCCTACATTCCTGTAACCCTCCTGGCCTCAACATTCATTAGTCATTGTCCTCGCCCAGCCAGCCTCCTTGTTCTCTTTCCAGCACTATACAGCCCTCATTCCACCATAACACCCAGTCTTTTTACTTCTCTCCTTTTCCACTACCCCCTCTCCCCACCTCTCCCCTGCCCACCAACTAACCTTCCGACTTGCTGAAGCATAGTAAGGTCGATTTTGTGGCTTCACCGTTTCCAAGCCACATTTCAGGTTATCACTTACATTAATAAGTGCAGTTTTTGCACTATAGTGTTTACCATGTCAATATTTGTCATAACAGTTGAATACATGTAAGTATTCAGCAATAGATCCCAGGGCTTTGGATACAATAGGTAATACAGTTGGTAAACATAAGGTGATTGTGGGTTGTCAATTTCAGGAATAGGTCACTCTATGCATCTTTTCTCATGGAGGGAGATATGTCCCCTACATGACAGAAAAATTAAATATGCTGTTAAGACAGGTAATAAGCTATCAGTGAAATTAATTATGCTGCAAAGATAGATACTTAACTATCAGTGACATTCTCAATTATGGTTACACTGATACCATCATTGTCTTTTGATTTCAGAAGAGATTCTCATTTTTGCTTTTCTTGTTGTATTTACTGTTACACCTTTTAGGTGCAAAATTTTGTAGTTAGTAATGTAATTTGGGGATTCTTTTGGGAAATAATTCCTTGCTGCAAGGGAGTTGAGTAACACTGAGAAAATTCATCCAGTTTATCAGCTGAAACCTGAAAATAAGTTCATCAGCTATAATCTGAAAGGCAGTTTCTGATTTTGTCTTTCTTATACTCAAGCTGTGGAGACTCTTCCACAGAGCTGCAGGTGCCATATTGCTGCATACAAATGAACAAGCATGCCTGAATTTGACACTGTGAATACATTGCTTTACCTTTTTTCTTAACTTCCTTTATTTTTTGTAATGTTTGGGTTTCAGATTTGTCTTGAAATATATATGAGTAGCATCCCTGTTGTGTATCATGTGACATAATTCAGTTTTCAGCAAAGAAGCAGGAAATTTTCATCCACAGATAGTACTTATAAGTTTATTACTAAGTCCATGGATTTTGCAATCAATCACAGACTCTGATTAACTGATGCCACAAGGTTTCTGAGTAATCAGCTGTTACAGCATCATGACCTGTGTGTTTAATATTCCTAGAAATTATGTAACTTGATTTAAGCTTTAGGGGATGTGAGGCATACGCCAGGAATATTACTCTGAGGCCTGGAGGAAAAATTTGAATAGAACAGAATAGAAGTTTATTGTCTTGTAACATGCAATTTCAACCCACTGAATTAATGTACAGGACACTTGTCAAAACACAAAAACTGGTTTACAGTTTTCCTTATAATATCAGTAATATAATATGCAATACTGAATAATTAATTAAGCAATTAATATTTTTTCTTCAAAAGTAACAAACTGTTAAAAATCAATGGTCCTATGTACTTGATCTCTCCTGCTCAAATTTTCAGGTTGTCATTTATAAAATCTTCTACTGAATAAGTAACACCTGCACTCATATAAGGTTTTTTGAGTGTTTCTAAATTTATGCTGAGCAATTCTCTTTCTTTCAATTTGTTATAAATTTTCACATCCATATAATGTGGAGTTTGAGCATAAGGTTGTAAATGGTGGGTGGGCAGCATAAAATTATTTTGATTTCTGGTGCTATAATCATGTTGAAAATGATTTGCTACAAATAAATCAGGATTATTGTGTACAAAGACAATCAGCTCATATATGTATAGTGAGGGAACACTTAATATATTTAGATTTTTTAGGAGTGGGCAACATGATTTTCTTAGCCCTATACTGTGCATATTTCTAATGATGGTTTTCTGGAGCTTTAGAATTAGACATATATGGATTGAGGTAGCCCAAAATACAATTCTGTAGCTTACTACTGACTCAAAGTAGCTGTGATATACTACTTTTCTTGTGTCCATACTGGTACCATTGTATAGTATCCACACTGCAAATGCTAGGCTATTTAATTTATTTGCAAGGTACTGTACATGTGATCCCCATGATAGATTTTTATCTAGTTGCATTCCTAGGAAATTCACACAGCTAGCTTCCTGAAAATCCTGGTTTCTGTGAATGACCTGAATATCATTTAATTCTGCTTGTTTTGTTTTAAACTGCATTAACTGAGTCTTTTCCAGGTTTAATTTTAACCTATTTAAATCAAACCAGGTATCTAATTTTTCTTAAGTATTTAATACAGTTTGTGGAATTTGGTCAGCATTGTTATAGAGTCCTGCATGACCGAGTAAGTGAGCACAAAATACAAGATGGGTTGCACACACCCTAACTGGATAGGCTGCCTGCACTAGTTCTAGTGACCAAGCATAGAAGCTGTGACCGAATACGTAGCATGTAACTTCAAACACATTACACGTGTAATTATCCATGTGAGACTGCAGCCAGTATGGGCTTCTCATTTGTGGTGTCTCTCTCTCTGTAAACATGCAGTGTGAAGCAGCCAGTGCAGTAAGGCATAAGATTGAAACCAATGTCTACACATTGAAGAAATGGGAAGGTCTAAAAAGCCAAGTATTGGAGTACATTTCTGCTGGTTGTAGACGAAAACAGTGTGTCTACTGGGTACGTATCATGCATAAACTGTTCGACATTATTGCATTTCCAGTTGGGAACCACTCATTTAAAGAAACACAGTTGCAAGAAACCTCACAAAGATACAGCTCCTTCAGGGATACCGGCAGTAACAAAAAATAGTATTACAGCAAAGTGTGTTGCACTGTGTGCTAAAGATTTCAGACCTTTTAATGCTGTTTCTGGTGAAGGTTTCAGAGAACTAGGCCAAGAATTAATACATCTAGGTGTGCATTATGGAGAAAACATGGCAGATGTCATGCCACATCTCTCTATTATAAGCAGACATGTCAAAGAACAAGCTGTTGCAATATGAAACAGCATAATGCCTTCTGTTATTGCGGAAGTTATTAGTAAAACATGTGCTGCAACAATTGATATGTGGACTGATTTGCATAATCAGGTGCACTATTTCATGCTTACAACACATTAAATTAACACAGATTGTTCTCTTGTGAACAATGTTTTATTTACAACAAAATACCCGGACGTTAATACAATGGGAGTAAATATTATGAAAGAAATTGAAGAGAGGATGGCTGATTGGGGACATTGGAATCATGAAAGGATTCCTTGTGCTGCTCATTGTATAAACACAGCACTTAGCCATACTTTCGATGAAAATAACTTCTTGTTAAATCATGTCCCGAAAATCGCATCAACAGTAAATACTGCAAAATGCATTGTAAGGTACATTAAGAGAAGTGGCCTCTGCTCGTCTTTGAAATCATTGTTGAAACAAGAGGTCTGCACATGCTGGAACAGCTTGTACACTATGCTGGAATCCTTACACACTCAGTACAATGAAGTTGCTGCTTTGCTGACAGAAAAGGACTCCACTTACAGATTGCAAGGATATGATAATGAGCTTGCAGGACAAACTGCGCATTTTCTGAGACCATTTAAAGAGGCCACAGATGAATTAGAAGGTGAAAAAGAACCGACACTCCAGTTAGTTCTTCTTTGCTTTCACAATCTGTAACAAATTTGAAGTGTCAATGACACTGACTCTCAGATGAGTAATTATTGCAGTTAAAAGCATTATTTCATTATGATATGTGATAGATTTATAATTAACTAGCGTAATTGATGTGTACTAACAGTAGTTTTTAGGCCAGCAACAGTGGCCGAGCATCTCTAGGCTCCAGTCTGGAACTCTGCGACCGCTATGGTCACAGGTTCGAATCCTACCTCGGGCATGGATGTGTGTCATGTCCTTAGGTTAGTTAGGTTTAAGTAGTTCTAAGTTCTAGTGGACAGATGACCTCAGATGTTAAGTCCAATAGTGCTCAGAGCCATTTGAACCAATTGTATTTTTTAACAGGAGATACAAAGGATTAAAAATTGAGCCCTGACTTTCGTTTGTGAGAAGACTGTAATCACTTCCAGACATAAAATTGCTATGTTTCTTTGGCCATCTTTCCATGATCTTAATATGCTTGAAATAAATGAAAAGCACGAAATTCTTAGCAATGTGCGACAAATGTGTGCCACTTACGCAGGTACAACATAAATCATTAACATAATCGTTTTTGCATAGTTAGTGGATAGTGTATTATAGAGAAATGGGAATGTTATAATTCGTATAATATTTCATTAACGTAAAACACCTCATTTTTACGGGATCGTTTCGACGATTTCCACATCAGTTCTGTATTACTTGTCTCTTTTGTTTATTATCATAGATCTTTCAAGAACTGTGTCATCACCACCCAAAACAAGAGATCGTTTCAAGGAATATGAAGTAGATCTCTACATTATAATGCACCTAGGAGATGATGATGACATCTTAAAGTGGTGGAGTAGACTTGAAACACATCTACCAGGTCTGGCTCCAGTTGCAAGATGTATTTTATGTATCCCAGCAACAAGTGCACCTAGTGAGAGATGCTTTAGTAAAGCCGTCATGTTATTAACAAATTGACGCAGCCAATTAAATCTGGAACACGTTAGTGATTTACTGCTGATTAACAATAACTATAATTTTGTTTCTGTTGCAAACAAGTGAAAAGTATGACAAGTTATGTCTGTAAATGTTTAATGTTCTTTGTATGCTTTCTTTATGAAGATGGTTGTCTTCTAGATTACAGGGACAGCACTTCTTTAATGTTTCCTATTAATGAAAGGAAAAATATATCTTCTGTTTGGAAATGAGACTCGTCTTCTATCCATGATTTTATTGAAATATCATTTTACTTTCCAAGTGCTTTATGAATTTAGCTGTGTCACGTACCCATTCTTGGAAACGTCTTCAGACAGAGATAAATACATTGTTTGTGTGTGTGTGTGTGTGTGTGTGTGTGTGTGTGTGTGTGTGAGAGAGAGAGAGAGAGAGAGAGAGAGAGAGAGAGAGAGAGAGACAGAGAGAGAGAGGCGTTGGATTTGTAAAGTACAGCAGTGCAGCAAGGCCAGGTGAGACGTCAGCGGTGACCAGTCATGCTCGGTTATCTGCGAGTCCGGAGTCCGGACAACAGACATGGGGCAATTACGTGACCGAGCCAAGTCGTGTGGGTCCGGACACAAGCAGCTTGGTCCCCCCCGTCAATAGGCGAACTGTGACCGGTCAAACATTGGGCGTTGCAGCACTCTACATTGTTACTTTCAATGCTTACAGATGTGTCATCTGCAAATAAAACTGAGTGGCACTCAATATTAAGTGACAAATCATTTATGTAAAACAGAAACAGAATGGGACCTCGGACAGAACCTTGGGGTACTCCATGTGAAACGGTTTTCCATTTTGAAGTATAAGTTCCTCTCTCTGATGATATAATCACTCTTTGTCTTCAGTAGAACTCAAACAATTCTAATACCATGCCCCTGATTCTATACTTTCTCAGTTTACAGAGTAGAAAGGAGTGATTCACACTACCAAAGGCCTTTGATAGGTCACAAAAAATTCCTGCAGCATGCAGTGAGCTGTCTAGAGATGAGCTAATTTTATCAACAAAATTATTTATGCCATATATTGTGGTTTTGCCTTTTTGAAATCCATACTGATATTCTGAGTTTATTTTTAATTTTTATATGAAATTTTGAATTCATATGGTGACTACCTTTTCAAATACTTTTGATATTGATATAAGAAGAGACACTGGGTGATAGTTTCCCATATGTTCTTTTGTGCATTTTTTGAATAGTGGCTTAACTACTGTGTACTTCAGTGTGTCTGGAAAATACCCTTCTTGAAGGGACTGGTTAATTATTGTAGTTGGTGGCTGTGTAATTATTTTTAACACTTTTGTTGGTATGGCATCCCATCTTGCTGATGTTTTACCTTTTAGCGACAGTATCATATCTTCTATACCTGTTACAGTAGTTTTGGTAAATGTACTGAAAAGTTCACCATCAGATTGCTCACTGTTGAAGAAATTTACCTTGTCTGAGTTATCTTCTACACTGATTTTTGATTTGTTTACATTTACAAAGAACTAATAAAATAATTCAGAAATTTCAGCAGGATTTACAATAGTTTCATCCTCTACCTTGATTTCAGAAATATCATGGCCTCTACCTGTGGCACCTGTTCCACGTTTGATCACTAACCATAATGCCTTTGATTTAATATTTTTTAAAACATATTTTTGTAATTTTTTACATAGGTAACAAAATCAGGACTTTTATTATGTTTTAGTTCCCTATGTAGCCATCTTTTTCTTGCACTAGAGATTTTTATTCCTTCAGTAATGCACTTTACTTTATTTTCTACTTTATTATGATGTGCAATAATGGGGAAAGTTTCATTAAAAACATGTAGGAAGTCTTCCAAGAAAGTAGCAAACTTTTCAGCGCATGACTTATAGCCCACTCCACCTTATTTAATCTATGGTGGAATAAGTTCATATTTTCTTTACTGAACTGGCGTTTGGTGTAGGTTTTTTTCGAGGAAGGTTCTATGGTTCTTGTTAACTCCATAAACAGAGTACAGTGATCAGAAAGTCATAAATCTAAACAAAACGTATTTGCCTCATTATAAGTGTAAGTGATTAAAATACACAGTGTCCGAAAAGTCTTTCCCTGATTACATAAATTGATAACTCAGGCAAGAAGTAATATACAAATCTTAAACTTGTGTCGAATTGTTTACAATTATCAAAGTTTTTTCTGTTTTAGGTTCACAGTATGTAAATAGTGGATGAGGTGCAGTGCCCAAGGAGCCATGTTAACCAATCAGGAGAAGGCACAGTGTGTCCTGTGGTACCATGAGACACGATCACCAACCACAGTGCAGAGACACTTCCAGACAACATTTGGAAGGAATCCTCCTGATGTCAAGAGCATTAAAGCCTGGTATGAGAGGTTCAAGAACACAGGATTGGTTGCTGACCTTCCAAGGTCTGGTCGACCAAGAACCTCAGCAGACAGGTTGGAAGCTGTAAGGCAGTCTTTTCTGCGAAGTCCGAAGAAATCAGTGTGCAGGGCCTCACGTGAATTACAGATGCCAAAAAGCTCTCTCCATGACATTTTACACAAACGTTTATTGTTTCGTGCATACAAAGTGCAAATTGTTCAGGCCTTGTTGCCCAATGACAGTACATGTCGATATGACTTCAAAATGCTATCACATATTGAGGACAATGATGGTTATCTCAGACGAATTGCTTTTTCTGATGAAGCAACCTTTTTTGTCAGTGGAGTAGTGAATCACCATAATGTGCGCATTTGGGGTTCACAACCCCCTGGTGCGAGGTCATGGAGTGCACCAGAGGCAGTCCAAAGGTGAATGTTTGGTGCGCACTATTGCACGATCGAATTATCGGGCCATTCTTCTTTGCTGAGGCTACAATCACATCTGCAATGTATCTGGACATGTTGCAACTGTATGCTGTTCCTCAGCTGCTTCAGTATCACCACAATGTCTTGTTTTAGCAAGACGGTGCACCGCCTCATTGGGGTTTGGCCATCCGTGCCTATCTCGATATGACCTTTCCTGGGCAATGGATTGGTCATGATGGGCTCTCCTGACATAACCCCATTAGACTTCTTTTTATGGGGTTATGTCAAGGACAAGGTCTCCCAAACACGTGTACCAGATCTTGAAACCCTGCGGCAACAGATAACCACAGTAGTTGAATCGATCCCTCCAGTGATGTTGGCTAATGTGTGGATGCAAATTGAATATCGCCTAGATGTGCTAAGTGCTACCAAGGGTGCTCATGTGGAAGTTTACTGATGTGTGAAAAAAACTTCAATAGTTTGTAAACAATATGACACCAGTTTCATATTTGTATCTAACTTCTAGCCTAAGTTATCAATTTATGTAATCAGGGAAAGACTTATCGGACACCCTGTATTATCTATGCCTGTTGCAGACATTTTGTTTACTTGAGAAAAATCAATGAAATTTGCAGTGAAACCCAATATTTGAATCATATCAATGAATTTTGTTGAGTTGTTGGCTTCACTGGCTATATCTATGTTGAAATCAGCAGTTATTGTGACTCCTTTCTCTCCCTCTATCTCTTACTTCATCAAACTTTTTGTTGTGATTACATCTATAAGAACATGACTGTGTACTGTATGGTGATTGGGTTGTTAAGGAAGTTCATATTGTTGTGACTAAATTATCTTCTTAGGTTTATATGGAGGGGGTATCTCTCAAAAGTCCATTTTTGTATCTCCCATTACGATTCTATGTTTCCATTGACACTGAAATGAATGTAATCCATTGAACTGATTTTTGGTGGCTTGTAGACAACATCAGGTTATCACTTCTGACCCTGTACACTTATCTCAGTCAACAAGAATTCATCCTTTCTTGTTCTGATAGGGTTCGATGCATTTAAGACTTCAAGTATGAGGTCAGATCTGACATATGAACTGATATGTCCACCATGCTTGTTTGGCCTGTCGGCCGTAAGATAAACACAGCAGACCATTTGTGATGTTTTAGGGACATTTTTGACAGGACAATTACATGGAAGTTTAGCTGGTGGAATCTGGGCTTCAGTTCTTTGCCATGTGCAGATAGGGATTGGACATTATGTTGTGCTGCTAATGGCTCTGATGCATGGTTCCAGGCAGCCTGCAGGAGGCCATTTGATGGGTTCATTCCAACCTGCATTGAGGGACAGTTAGCAACATTTCTGGCAGACGGCATAACTCAAGGGTGGCCAAGATTTTCTGCATCTGAGTGATTCTTACAACTGCTAAAGGAGAGGAGAGTTTCTGCATCTGGGTGATTCTTACAACTGCTAAAGGAGAGGAGATCACAAAGTTAAGATTTTCTGAGATTACAAGTGTATGAAAAATAGAGAAGGAGTAATCACTGTGAGGAAATACAGCCAACATAGTGATGACTCTGAGACAGTTAACCTTCTACCTTAAAGAATTAAATGTAACTAAATAATATTTTGTACAGTTCACGGTAGAAATAAAAAGAGGGCTAATCGACAAAGCTAATGGTGCCAGCACAGGAAGACAAATTTAATAACTACAAGATTAGCATAGAGAGCTGTGAAGCCATCCTACAAATGTCTCATGATCAGTAGTGAGAATGTTACATAGCAGTTGTCAAATATGTGGAATATTTACAACATGTTTCGGTTTTACATTATCCCATTATCAGGTACTTAAAGCTTCTATGCCATTTGGCACCACCAAAAGTAATGGTTTGACAACTGGAGCATAATACTCACAGTACTGATAAATTAGAAATTATTATAGGAACACTGGTTGTGATTTTTGTCATTAGAAATTTAGTCCAGAGCCAACTAAGAAGATGTGTGAATAACAAAACCAAGGAAAAGGATAATCACTGCAGTGCTACTATTATAAACAGCCAGAGAATTTTTGGGGTAAAAGAAAAATATTTACCATTAGAAGGAATTAAAATTAAGTAATAGCTGCAGTTATGGATAATGTAGTAAGAACAATAGGTGAAGGTATTAATACAAAAATAACACTGTGCGACAATGAAAATGTAAATTGAATGAAAATAGCCAATTCCTATCAGTTCTAATGTGCCAATCGCAAATATCACAAAGACTATTCAAAATTAGCTGTAGTTTGCATTTCACACTGTTTTATTACAGTGAGATAATTATACACTCCTGGAAATGGAAAAAAAGAACACATTGACACCGGTGTGTCAGACCCACCATACTTGCTCCGGACACTGCGAGAGGGCTGTACAAGCAACGATCACACGCACGGCACAGCGGACACACCAGGAACCACGGTGTTGGCCGTCGAATGGCGCTAGCTGCACAGCATTTGTGCACCGCCGCCGTCAGTGTCAGCCAGTTTGCCGTGGCATATGGAGCTCCATCGCAGTCTTTAACACTGGTAGCATGCCGCGACAGCGTGGACGTGAACCGTATGTGCAGTTGACGGACTTTGAGCGAGGGCGTATAGTGGGCATGCGGGAGGCCGGGTGGACGTACCGCCGAATTGCTCAACACGTGGGGTGTGAGGTCTCCACAGTACATCAATGTTGTCGCCAGTGGTCGGCGGAAGGTGCACGTGCCCGTCGATCTGGGACCGGACCACAGCGACGCACGGATGCACGCCAAGACCGTAGGATCCTACGCAGTGCCGTAGGGGACCGCACCGCCACTTCCCAGCAAATTAGGGACACTGTTGCTCCTGGGGTATCGGCGAGGACCATTCGCAACCGTCTCCATGAAGCTGGGCTATGGTCCCGCACACTGTTAGGCCGTCTTCCGCTCACGCCCCAACATCGTGCAGCCCGCCTCCAGTGGTGTCGCGACAGGCGTGAATGGAGGGACGAATGGAGACGTGTCATCTTCAGCAATGAGAGTCGCTTCTGCCTTGGTGCCAATGATGGTCGTATGCGTGTTTGGCGCCGTGCAGGTGAGCACCACAATCAGGACTGCATACGACCGAGGCACACACGCCCAATACCCGGCATCATGGTGTGGGGAGCGATCTCCTACACTGGCCGTACACCACTGGTGATCGTCGAGGGGACACTGAATAGTGTACGGTACATCCAAACCGTCATCGAACCCATCGTTCTACCATTCCTAGACCGGCAAGGGAACTTGCTGTTCCAACAGGACAATGCACGTCCGCATGTATCCCGTGCCACCCAATGTGCTCTAGAAGGTGTAAGTCAACTACCCTGGCCAGCAAGATCTCCGGATCTGTCCCCCATTGAGCATGTTTGGGACTGGATGAAGCGTCGTCTCACGCGGTCTGCACGTCCAGCACGAACGCTAGTCCAACTGAGGCGCCAGGTGGAAATGACATGGCAAGCCGTTCCACAGGACTACATCCAGCATCTCTACGATCGTCTCCATGGGAGAATAGCAGCCTGCATTGCTGCGAAAGGTGGATATACACTGTACTAGTGCCGACATTGTGCATGCTCTGTTGCCTGTGTCTATGTGCCTGTGGTTCTGTCAGTGTGATCATGTGATGTATCTGACCCCAGGAATGTGTCAATAAAGTTTCCCCTTCCTGGGACAATGAATTCACAGTGTTCTTATTTCAATTTCCAGGAGTGTATATGGATTTTTATCTTAAGATTAAGATCAAATATTATAATGGTTTGTCAAAGTCATAATAACTAGTACAATGGACTGTATTATTGTCCCTGGTCTTATGTGTTGCAATATTTTGGATATAAGCATTTTGATACCAATTTTAGTGATCTTTTTGTCTCCCTCCTCTTCAACTTCAATGACTTTATTAATGCATGTAATAATGTTTGCACATTTGTTTCCAGATTAATTACCAGTTGGTCAAGCTGGCTGCTATTGAAGTGAATAAAAATGCCACAAATTTGTGTTAACAGTGCTGACACATTTTGCTATCAGTATGGAGAAGTGATACTTGCTTCGGTTGTGTTTCAAGAATTTCTGCATAAATTCTAGAGCCACTCGGCCTTCCACCGTCTCGAACACATGATATTTTAGATGTGAGTGGGAGAAAGGAACCCTATCTACTGTGCGTCACCTGTCTGTGTGTGCAGGTCCAAAGTTGATTGTGAGAAGACGGTAGACACGGCGGTTGAACAGCACCAACAAGTACTTGTCAACTGCACCATGGAAGTTGTAATGCAAGTCCATGGCAGAACCAAGGAACTTCTGTGTTATTCTGTGCTGTTTTATAACTGAATATTGTTAGTGACAAAATAACATTTTAGTTGAGAAGACTTTTAAGTAAATTTTACCTTGAACTTGCTAGAGGCAAGGCATGTGTATGATTCCTGTATAATAGAGTCATGGTTATCAGGCCAACTCTGTTGTAAATGTAGCTTAATTGATACTAATGTGAGATGACACGGGTGACTTACAAGAAGTCTAATATTTATATTGAAAGTGCAAATTTGTTATTGCACATGGAGTCCAAATATACTGTCAGTGTTGCCCAAAGAGCACAGTTTTAGAAGAGAAGGCCTATTAAGAAAGTCATCACAAAAACATTAGAACATGGCGACCAGTGTGAAGGGGCTGAAGAAAACAGGAATTTTGAGATGAAAAAGAGAGAAAAAGCTATCAAGTGTTGCCATAGCAACTGAGCATAGCATGACAAGAGAACCATTAAGAGCAACTGGATTATGCTAGAGTATCCAGGGAAGAAAATTTGTAAAGGCAAATAAGAAAGAAGATGTAAGAAAGTCACAATGTGAAAAACCAGAGAGAAGATCTCGATGTATTAGACTAAGAGGTGAGCCTAGAATGATACGACTAAGAAGATCTAGTGTGGGGAGTATACAGCTCTCACATGCATTGTGGGGACGCAGATATGGAAATCAGCCTACATCCGATGCCGCCGGCACCAGCTGTTGTTCATTGGTGCCGAACTGCCGTCACAACTCCTCACCAAGCTGCAAGAATTCTACGCTGGGTGAGTGCAAAACAGAACTTCAGTACCTTGGCAAGAAGTGATACAAACTATTTAATGAACTTTATTAATGTATTTATTATACTTAAAGTTAATTTTTAAATGTTCACAAAGTCTAAAGCTTGTAAAATCATGGATCACGTTCAGCAAACTGGAGAAGCGTCAGAACCGGCCATGGCTATGAGAAATAATAAAGAAGGGCCTGACTGGTCTGAATTAGTAAATCTAATCAAAGCTCAGTGTATACAATTAGGCTTACTGAATTCTTGATTAGATGATAATAGTAAAACTTTAAATGCTAAGTTAGATGACCAGAGTCAGCAGTCAAATGCTCAGAATGAAACTCTAAGAAAAGAAATAGGTTTGATACATTCTAGTTTAAATACTCAGAGTGAAGTTCTAAATAATCAGATTAAACCTTGATTAGCCAAGCAACAAATCTAGGTTTTTTAAATGTCAAAGTGGACTCACAGAGCAAAGAATTTGGTAATCTATGCGAAGGCATGGGTGCTTTAAAGACTGTATTTGACACCTTAAATAAGTATAAGATTTGAAATTAGACTTAAAGATGAAATTAACCAGTTCCTTGGATATTCATGTAAATCAACTGTTCACTGACTTTAATCAGAAACAGAATGATCAATTACAAGATTTAGCAAAAAAGTTAGAATTTGAAATTGAGGAAAAATGTAATACTGTAGAATGAGAAATCAATGAAAAGTTATGATCTTTTGAAAATGTATGCAATATTAAGTTTGATGCTGTAAAGCAGGGATTGTATACTTTAAAAGAGAGCGTTGAAAAGTAATATAAGTTAATGCCAACAATCATATCGCAAATTACATATGTAAGTATGCGAGTGGATAATGTAGAAATAAGATTCCAAGAGAAGATAGCAAACTCTGATATAGTAAATATAAGTAGTTTGGGGGAACAGTTTAAAGGGATCATAGATCAAAAAGTCACTGAAAGAATGACATCCATGAATGTGTCACCTAATGTTTCTTCCGAACTTTCGGATACACGAAAGGTTATAGATGACTTGTGGAAAGAATTCAAACTTATCCAGGACAAAGAGGAAAAATGGACAACTTCACCCAATGTTGTGTTAACTAGTGAAGTGGTGACTGATTTGCAGTGGGGGGACTTTCAAAAGAAGTTTAAAGAGAAATACTGGTATGCCAGTGCACAAGAAAAGTTAATATCAGATCCATGGGACCCGGGCGGAGTCATATATCCCCCAGGGACGTTAACACTCTGAGTTAACGGGCGGAGTGACAACCATCGGATCTCGAGTTGTTTTTCGTGTTTCTTCCAAAATAGTTTTCCTGCACCAAATTCCTTTAAAATCTTAAACTATTCTGTCATCTATTCCTAAAATCTTAAACTATACTGTAATCTTATATCTTAGGAAACTGGATATGACAGTCCAATAAAAAACAATCCTGGAGAATCACAGGTAAAAAGTGATATTTAGATAAAGTGAACTGAATGGAATATTACGTCTGTAGAAAATATAATATTGTGTGACTAGTTGAACAACTAATGCACCGTAGTATATA
The DNA here is from genome assembly GCF_023898315.1 of Schistocerca nitens. Lineage (NCBI taxonomy): Eukaryota > Metazoa > Arthropoda > Insecta > Orthoptera > Acrididae > Schistocerca > Schistocerca nitens. The sequence goes on along the minus strand of NC_064617.1, from coordinate 386,094,917 downwards.
GATTTTCTATTTTGTATAGAATATTTTATACCTTTTGTGAGATATGATAGAAATGGGAGGGTTTTGTAGATAAAAGCATGGTTTACAAGAGCAAATAAACCATGGCTAACACAAAGCACACATCACACCTTTCAGACAACCCTTGCAAACAAGTATGCCTCATTCTTCATCACTTGCCGTTTCCATAGGATTGCTAAGATTTCCTTTGGGGACCTAAAGGGTGAAGGTGGGAATGTCCATTCTGTAGGAGATAATTTAACACCAAACCTCCTTTGGTGTCTCACTCAAGTACCTGAGGGGTAGGGATCCTGAGGAAGGGGGGTGGTGGGGTGGTAAGGGTTTCCTGTCTTTGGGGCTATCTTCTTTCTCTTCTTCAATCTTAGCAACCACTTTTATTTATTTCCTTTCTTACTTCTCATTTGAGTACCTACCTATTTTTCCCTCTTTCCGTATTCACCTACTTCTATTGCAGAAGTCCTTCCTAGTTTCCATGGTTTCTAATAACCTACACCTTATCTTTCGAAAAGAAGGCCGAAGAATCAGACTACATGAACACACATCCGCATACACACAAGAAGAAATCTAGACACAAACACTGAAGTTACAAATTGTAGGATCATGGGACTTGAAGAATAGCCTAAGTAAGCATATTATCTATTGAAAAGTGTATACAGAAATTGTATCTACTGGAAAGTTAGAAGGTGATAAGTAGAGGGGGGACTCCAGGGATTAGATGAAGTATTAAGAAGTATATGTGAAGTGTAGAGTAGATTTGTAACTTTACCAGAAAATACTTAATTATAGTATACATAGGAACATATACTGGGGTAATGAACCATGAGGCCTACTCAGAGAGGATAAGGGGGGCCGTACCTGGCATTGGCTAAGTATATGGGGCAGTCATACCTACTTGGAGGTAGGATGACCTGTGGCCTGAAAAAAGAGGAATGTTTTATAAAGGGGTATACCTACCAGAATAGAAAGAGGAAGTGTTCTCATAAAGTCAGCCCACAAGCATGGTATTGGTGCTGATCCTAGGTAAAAGGGACAGTATCATGACAAAAGTCACAAAATTTTGTAGGGATTATTCCGGAAAGTTTGAATTCTATGCACAACAAGCATTATTACATTTTATGAAAGTTCACGAGTGTCAAAAAGAACACTTTCATTTCACCTAGAGTTCCTCCAAACTACAACAGATAATGGAGCTAGTACATACTAAAGAAAAGGTAGTACAGAGGATAGAAATAGAAAATAGAATACCCAAGTGTCATGAATTCCTGCAGTTTACAATTGGAAATAAGGAAAGAGCCCTTGCAATTCTTGAGTATTATAAAAGATGACTAAAAGCAACAAAAAAATGTCGAGGTCTTGATGGCAAGGTGAAATAAGAACAGAATAAACGAATGGTCAGCTAAAGATTGTTCTAGAGAAAAATAGATTGTTGTTGAAGTGAAAGATGTATGTAGAAACATGTATGAGGAAATTATATTGTTATGATATGAAATGTTGTTGTGAGTGATGTTACGTACATAGTGATTATGCATAAAATATTGCGTGTCCGATCTGAGGGGGGGGGGGGGGGGGGGGGGGGGGGGGGATACGTAGTGTTTCAAGAATTTCCACGTACATTGTAGAACCACTCGGCCTTTCACCATCTTGACCACATGATATTTTAGATGTGAGTGGGAGAAAGGAACCCTATTGACTGCATATCTCCTGTCTGTGTGTGCAGGTCCAAAGCTTATTGTGAGAAGACGGTAGATGTGGTGGTTGAATGGCATTGACAAGTACTTGTCGGTCGTGCGATGGAAATTGTAATGAAAGCATATGGCAGAACCCAGGAACTTCTGTGTTATTCTGTGCTGTTTTATAACTGCGAATATTGTTGTTGACAAAAGAACATTTTAGTTGAGAAGTTTTTTAAGTAACTTTTAACTTGAACTTGCTAGAGGCAAGACATGTGTATGATTCCTGTCTCATAGAGTCGTGGTTAGCAAGCCAACTCTGTTGTAAATAGATCTTAATTGTTTCTAATGTGAGATGACATGGGTGACTTACAAGAAGTCAATTTTTTTATGTGAGAAGTGTGAATTTTGTTCTTTGTGGAAGTTCATATATACTGATAGTTGTTGAAAAGTATTCTTCGAGTACCTCATTATTTCACAAAGAGAGAGAGAGTCTTAAAGGTTCCTGTGACTAGCATCATTCTTCAGAGAAGTAGTTTGTAGAGACTCCAGAAGCTGGCTATCCATTCCCAAGTAAGTCAACTTGTGTAAGAGAAATGGGGAGTTTGCACATACACTTCATGCAATCTTAGTCATCAAAAATGTTAGACATCACACAAACAGCAAACAACTCCATTGATTAAAAAAGTTTACAGTTGTTATTTTGGGTGCAAAATACATGATCAGGATAAACCCTGGGCTCCACATGTGATCTGCAACACTTGTGCCAGCAACCTCAGAAATTGGATGCGAGGAAAAAGACGTTCAATGCCCTTTGCAGTGCCCATGATCTGGAGTGAGCCAACTAACTCTGTCAGTGACTGCTACTTTCATATGGTTCCTCCTATCAAGAAGGGAACATCTAAGAAGAATAAGCGGACAGTGATATACCCTAACATTCCATCTGCCATACATCCAGTTCTACATGGGGAAGGATTGCCAATATCTGAACCACCGACAGAGTACGAGATTATTTCTGATGGGGATTCTGAATGTCCTGAACCATATACATCAAAAGAGTTCCTTCCAAACATATCATCAACTGATGATCCACAGAAATTGTTAAGCAATCTCATTAGAAATTTGGAGCTCTCTAAAGGTAAGGCTGAGATTTTAACATCAAGATTGCAGTAGCGCAATTTTCTGGAAATCAATGTAAATGTTTCATTCTGCCACAGAAGAGAGCAAATTCACCCCTTTTTGTAACATGCAAGACAGTCTTGTGGCATGTATAGACATAAATGGTCTAATGAAGGCTCTCAGAATTAATTACAACCCTGATGAGTGGAGATTCTTTATTGATTCATCAAAGTTGAGCTGGAAAGCAGTGCTTTTACATATTGGTAATCAGCTTCCTTCTATTCCAGTTGGGTGTAGTGTGCATATGAAAGAGTCATACCAAAACATGAAAATTTTACTAAAAGCCATCAAGTACAATGACTCTAAATGGCAGATTTGTGGTGACTATAAAGTGGTTGCACTGCTATTAGGTATGCAGTTAAGGTGTACTAAATATTGCTACTTTCTCTGTGAATGGGATAGCTGAGCTTTGGCATCTCATTACAGTAAACATGAATAGCTCACCAGAAAATCTCTTTAACCAAGTATAAAGAACATTAAGAGTGAACCTAAAGTAGACCTTGAAAAGATTCTGCTCCCAGCCTTGCACAACAAGTTGGGTCTCACGAAAACTTTGTTAAGGGAATTAAAAAAGATGATGATGCATTTAAGTACTTAAGGCAAAAATTCCCTTACTCAAGTGATGCCAAATTAAAGGAGGGCATCTTTCTAGACCCATAGATTCGAGAGCTTTTTGGAGACCATACTTGTGGTGGAATCGTACAAGGTGATGAGAAGCATGCATGGGAATGTTTTAAGACAGTCTGTTTACAGTTCTTAGGGAACAAACAAGCAATAAATTACAAGAATATATTAGGTAACATGTTTTCATCTTATGAAAAGCTTGGTTGCAACATGTCATTGAAAATGCATTTCTTACATAGTCATCTTGACTTCTTCCCAAAAGATTGTGGTGCAGTAAGTGATGAACATGGGGAGAAATTTCATCAAGATATTGCCACATTTGAGAACAGGTATGCAAGAAAGTGGAGCCCTACTATTTTAGCAGATTACTGCTGGACTGTCATAAGGGATGTTCCTGAGTATGTGTATAAACGTCAAGCCAAGCGAAAAGAGTCATCTTCTGAATCTATCTCTAAATAAAATATGTATTTGTATGTACTGTATTTATGGACATTTAACATTTGTAATCTATCTGTGAGCAGTTAATTTATATATTTTCTTTTGTGCTTTACATAGTTCTGGTACAAAGTAGACTTACAAAGTATTTTCATTCATGTAATATTATCTTCACTTTTCTTAATATTTTACTTTTGTACTTCCAGAATAGCACTGAAATTTATCAATGCATAACACATAACATAAATCAAGTAATTATTCACTTAAAATTTATTATGCTTAATCTTGGAACATGAATGCATATTTAGTTAGAATGAATATAATAGAGGGAAACATTCCACGTGGGAAAAATATATCTAAAAACAAAGATGATGCGACTTACCAAACGAATGTGCTGGCAGGTCGATAGACACACAAACAGTCACAAACATACACACAAAATACAAGCTTTCGCAACAAACGGTTGCTTCATCAGGAAAGAGGGAAGGAGAGGGAAAGACGAAAGGATGTGGGTTTTAAGGGAGAGGGTAAGGAGTCATTCCAATCCCGGGAGTGGAAAGACTTACCTTAGGGGGAAAAAAAGACAGGTATACACTTGCACTCACACACATATCCATCCGCACATACACAGACACAAGCAGACATTTGTAAAGGCAAAGAGTTTGGGCAGAGATGTCAGTCGAGGCGGAAGTACAGAGGCAAAGATGTTGTTGAAAGACAGGTGAGGTATGAGCGGCGGCAAATTGAAATTAGTCGAGATTGAGGCCTGGTGGATAACAAGAAGAGAGGATATACTGAAGGGCAAGTTCCCATCTCTGGAGTTCTGACAGGTTGGTGTTATTGGGAAGCATCCAGATAACCCGGACAGTGTAACACTGTGCCAAGATGTGCTGGCTGTGCACCAAGGCATGTTTAGCCACAGGGTGATCCTCATTACCAACAAACACTGTCTGCCTGTGTCCATTCTGCGAATGGACAGTTTGTTGCCTCAAAAAACTATCCAATCTCCTGGTTTCCCACCTCCGGAAAGGGAACTCACTCACCCTTCACAACCTTTCCAGCAAACCTCAACCTCCTCTCATTGCACACAGACTCAGTCTCTCCCATCTACTCAATCTCCCACTTCCAGCTCCACTCCCTCCAAAACCTCAAAATTCCAAGAAACACAATCTGGAACCACAACACCCTAATTCAGTAGTTAACCTTTCCTCCAAACCTCTCTCCCAATCCGAAACCTCTGTCCTATCCAAAGGCCTCACCTTCAGCCCCACTCCCAGATTCAACCAAACAGCCCTTGTCAAAGATTTACTGTCCTACACCCATACTCTCTGCTGGAAATATCACTTTGCCATGAAGAAAAATGATCCTAATCCTACTCCTAATGATCCAACTCCCCAAGACACTATCCAAATTGAACCCTGCCTGGAACAGTTCCGTCCTCCGTCACAGTGGGACCCACCTCCTCTTCCTCAAAATCACCCTCTCCAAACCTTCCAGGAATTTCTGACTTCCAGCCTTGCCTCTCAATCCTTCTTAAAAAACCTTAATCCTACTCCCAACATCACCACTGCTGTAGCCCAGGCTATCCGTGATCTGAAGGCTGACCGATCCATCGTCATTCTTCCGGCGGACGAGGGTTCCACGACAGTGGTACTTGATCGTCGGGAGTATGTGGCTGAGGGACTGCGTCAGCTTTCAGACAACACTACATACAAAGTTTGCCAAGGTAATCCCATTCCTGATGTCCAGGTGGAGCTTCAAGGAATCCTCAGAACCTTAAGCCCTCTACAAAACCTTTCACCTGACTCCATCAACCTCCTGACCCCACCAACACCCCACACCCCTACCTTCTACTTTCTTCCTAAAATGCACAAACCCAATCATCCCAGCCGTCCCATTGTAGCTGGTTACCAAGCCCCCACAGAACGTATCTCTGCCTATGTAGATCAACACCTTCAAACCATTACATGCAGTCTCCCATCCTTCATCAAAGACACCAACCACTTTCTCGAACGCCTGTAATCCTTACCCAGTCTGTTACCCCTGGAAACCATCCTTGTAACCATTGATGCCACTTCCTTATACACAAATATTCCGCACGTCCAGGGCCTCGCTGCGATGGAGTGCATCCTTTCACACCGATCACCTGCCACCCTACCTAAAACCTCTTTCCTCGTTAACTTAGCCAGCTTCATCCTGATCCACAACTTGTTCACTTTCGAAGGCCAGACATACCAACAATTAAAGGGAACAGCCATGGGTACCAGGATGGCCCCCTCGTACGCCAACCTGTTCATGGGTCGCTTAGAGGAAGCCTTCTTGGTTACCCAGGCCTGCCAACCCAAAGTTTGGTACAGATTTATTGATGACATCTTCATGATCTGGACTCACAGTGAAGAAGAACTTAAGAATTTCCTCTCCAACCTCAACTCCTTTGGTTCCATCAGATTCACCTGGTCCTACTCCAAATCCCATGCCACTTTCCTTGACGTTGACCTCCACCTGTCCAATGGCCAGCTTCACACGTCCGTCCACATCACACCCACCAACAAGCAACAGTACCTCCATTATGACAGGTGCCACCCATTCCACATCAAACGGTCCCTTCCCTACAGCCTAGGTCTTCGTGGCAAACGAATCTGCTCCAGTCCAGAATCCCTGAACCATTACACCAACAACCTGAAAACAGCTTTCGCATCCCGCAACTACCCTCTCGACCTGGTAAAGAAGCAAATAACCAGAGCCATTTCCTCGTCTCCTCAAACCCAGAACCTCCCACAGAAGAACCCCAAAAGTGCCCCACTTGTGACAGGATACTTTCCGGGACTGGATCAGACTCTGAATGTGGCTCTCCAACAGGGATACAACTTCCTCAAATCCTGCCCTGAAATGAGATCCATCCTTCATGAAATCCTCCCCACTCCACCAAGAGTGTCTTTCCGCCATCCACCTAACCTTCGTAACCTCTTAGTTCATCCCTATGAAATCTCCAAACCACCTTCCCTACCCTCTGGCTCCTACTCTTGTAAGTGCCCCCAGTGTAAAACTTGTCCCATGCACCCTCCCACCACCACCTACTCCAGTCCTGTAACCCGGAAGGTGTACATGATCAAAGGCAGAGTCACGTGTGAAAGCACCCACGTGATTTACCAACTGACCTGCCTACACTGTGAAGCTTTCTATGTGGGAATGACCAGCAACAAACTGTCCATTCGCATGAATGGACACAGGCAGACAGTGTTTGTTGGTAATGAGGATCACCCTGTGTCTAAACATGCCTTGGTGCACAGCCAGCACATCTTGGCACAGTGTTACACCGTCCGGGTTATCTGGATACTTCTCACTAACACCAACCTGTCAGAACTCTGGAGATGGGAACTTGCCCTTCAGTATATCCTCTCTTCTCGTTATCCACCAGGCCTCAATCTCCGCTAATTTCAATTTGCCGCCGATCATACCTCACCTGTCTTACAACAACATCTTTGCCTCTGTACTTCCGCCTCGACTGACATCTCTGCCCAAACTCTTTGCCTTTACAAATATCTGCTTGTGTCTGTGTATGTGCGGATGGAGTGTATACCTGTCCTTTTTTCCCCCTAAGGTAAGTCTTTCTGCTCCCGGGATTGGAATGACTCCTTACCCTCTCCCTTAAAACCCACATCCTTTCGTCTTTCCCTCTCCTTCCCTCTTTCCTGATGAAGCAACCATTTGTTGCAAAAGCTTGAATTTTGTGTGTCTATCAACCTGCCAGCACTTTCGTTTGGTAAGTCACATCATCTTTGTTTTTAGTTATAGTGAGTTACTTATACAAAAATGTAGAGTACTTTTTTTTAAAAGATGATGATTTTGTATCATTTTATACTCAAATAAAGATAACTAACTCAAAATCATGCAATTTACACACTTTCACTTCAAATTTGTTGTTCAGTGTATTAAACAGTTAATACAATTGTAAAATAGTACTTCAGAATATATGGGATCTTACAATAGGTTAGTAGTAAACCAAGGCAAGTGGTGTTACACACTAGCTCACAAAGTTTCACTAGGAAAATACAGATGGAGTGTGAGATTGACATGGGGCAGATGAATGGAATGGAGTAACAACAGTATAGTGGAAAGAGGCAACTGGATAACAAAGATCAGAACAAACAGAGGGCAGGGGGAATTCACTAAAGCATATAATGGGCCTGGGTATGATTTCATCTTTATTTAGACATAAAAATTTAGTCTAAGGTAATTTTGTTGTGGCAGGCACAAATTTATCATTTCCATTGAGTCATATGTCTGCAATTTATAAGTGCTGTGATGCACTTTATTTACATATTTTACTATGCTATTTTTATTTATATAGACACAGATCAGTCAACTAAGATCAAGATTGAACTAATACAACTATTCACTATGAATACTTCAATAATAATTGTTCCATATGTCATTTTATGCTTTAACATTCAGTGCATCAGAATATCCGAGGACTAAGGGGTAAGCTTAATGAGTTGTTTATTTGTGTTGAAGAATTAGAGTTGAGCACACCAGTTGATATAATCTGCCTCTCTGAACATCATGTGAGCACCGGTATAGATATGTTAAATGTTACAGGTTTCAAGTTAGCTTCTTATTTCTGTAGAGGAAATATGCAGAAAGGAAGAGTTGCCATATTTGTCAGAAACTGTTTTGATTTCAAGAATATTCATATTAATAAATTTTGCTCAGAGCAGCACTTAGAAGCTTGTACAACAGATCTCCTTCAAGAAATTTTAACCTCTTCATAAAAAATCTGGAAGCTCTGCTGTGCCAGCTCATAGCAAAAAACAAGGAAATAGTGGCTGCTGGACATTTTAATGTGGATTTATTGAAAATATCTGTCAGTGAACAGTTATTGCAGTCAGTAACACTATCATTCAATCCAGTTCCTACTGTGAACTTTGCTATTAGAATATGTAAATGCTCTGAGACTGCTATTGATAATATCTTTGTAGACAAATCTAGGGAAAAAAAGTCATATCACAAAACCAATAGTAAATGGGCTATCTGATCATGACATGTAGCATCTTGTGTTAAATGTTGAAACTTGTCAGGATAAAAATTCTATTAAATCTGAGTACAAGAGGGTAATAAATAAGTCAAAAATTGAGAAATTCAGGAAATTGCTCAAAGACATGGACTGGATAGTTCTTTACAATATATCTGACTCAAATGGAAAATACAAAGCATTCATTAATAAAGTTGCCTCCACTTTTGAGAATTGTTTTCCCCTAAAGGTAACACAACTCACACACAAGTCAAAAAATAAACCGTGGATTACACAAGGAATAAAGATATCATGTGAGACAAAAAGGAGACACTATCTACTATCTGGGAACAGCTCTGAGTTTGGAATTGTAACGCATTACAAAAATTACTGCAAAATATTGAAGCAAGTAATGGAGAAATCAAAGCAGCTTTATTATGAGAAAAAGATAATTACATCAGGTAACAAAATAAAAACTGTACGGGATATTGTGAAGACAGAGACAGGTGGAGCCAATAAGGAAGAGGAACAGATAGTTCTAAAAATAAATGAAACTTTGGTAACAAGTACAGTTAGTGTTGCAAACACTTTAGACAACTACTTCATTTCTGTTACTGACAGCTTGGGGTTATCACGTTCAGTGAACAGTGCAATGGAGTATCTGAGACCAGTCTTTAAAAATAACATCAGTAAAATGGAAATGACACTAACATCTCCCAAAGAAGTAGCATCCATCATAAAATCCTTTAAATCTAAGTATTCCAGTGGGTATGATAACATGCCAACAAAGTTAATCAAAGAGTGCTCATGCAAGTTAAGTTCTATCTTAAGTTATTTGTTTAAGCAATCTCTTATCAGCAGAACATTTCAAGGCTGGCTAAAATATGCTGAACTTAAGCCTCTTTTTAAGAAGGGGGATAAAGAGATACCATCAAACTATCAACCAATTTCACTTTTGGCAGCTTTCTCAAAAATATTTGAAAAGGTTGTGTTAAAGTGTCTCCGTAAGCATCTGACTGTAAATGATATATTGTCCAAGTTGCAGTTTGGATTTCTGAAGGATTCTGATATAGAGAAAGCTATTTACACTTATCACGAGAATGTACTTAATTCATAAGATAATAAATTACAGGTTACTGGCATTTTCTGTGACCTGTCAAAACCACAGCATTCTCCAAAGTAAATTAGAGTATTATGGTGTCACTGGCAATGCTGCGAAATGATTTCAGTCTTATCTATCTAACAGGAAACAAACGGTGTTGTTGTGAAATACCTGTGCAGTAAGCAGTCAGTCTTCATCTGACTGGGAATTAATTACATGTGTTGTTCCTCAAAGTTCCATTTTGGATCCATTGCTTTTTCTTGTGAATATTAATGACCTATATATTATTGCCAGATGCTAAGTTTGATATATGTGATATGTGATTTATTCATCTCATTACGTACAATTTTCAAATCATTTGATTTGATGTACAGGAGACATGTCAAGGTTTACAAAAGAAACTTTTTTCACTTTTCTAAGAGAAATACAAAAGTTTACATTATATTTTACATTTCTAAGTTACAGCTACACATGTACATAAAATAATACATGTAATACAATCCCTGTGTTCAGACTGTGAAGCTGTCCCCAATGAATTCATCGACAGAATAATAACATTTTTCCACCAGAAGAGTAAAGAGCAATCTTTTCAGTGAACCAATCTCCATTTTAAATATATTACTGCCTTTTATTTTATTGAAAATTTTTAACCCCATATACTCTGGCGTTATCTTGTGCACAATTCCATACAGATACAATGTACCAAAACTGAACAACAGAATCTATGCTGCAAACGAATTCTCAATGAGGACAGCAAAAAATTATGAGCATGTAATGGTAGTGGACGTCCATACATTCCTCAGTAGAAGAGATTATACAAAGTGTGGACTTCACTTGCGAATGGATGGCAAAGAGAAATTATGTAGACATTTACAACTAGCAGTAAGTGCCAATCTGCAAATACCGGCTCTAACATACATACAATGTGAAAACCTTTCAGCAAATACGACAGTGAAAACACAAGAAAAATCAGCAGCAGAAATGGACTTATCCAACTTTATAGTTATGAAAAATAAATGAGCAGGCACAAAAAAGAACTGTACTACACCTTCATCACTCAAAGAAGACACAGCAAAACAAAACTACCATCGACTAAACCAAGCTGTGATACCGGCAAAAGCATATAACCCAAAAAAAGCAGCAGAACCAAGTTCCATGCCCAAAGATATTCAAGATACAACAAGAAGAACTGGGCACTGGAAACCAGAAGCAGTACCTACAGGAGACCCACTAAGGACATCAGCAGATCCAGTCTCAAAAGTATCACCAAGGATATCTAATTTTACATGTATCAGTGAACACCAACAATCAACTACTACCACCCCAGCAACAGGAGGAAGTTCAGAAATTCCAGTGAGAAGAAATGTAAGGCGACCATGTCATCTACAAGATTTTTATTCCCAAAAAGCCTCAAGACCAAATTAGGATAACTAGTGCACCTATCAACACCACCTCCAGTAGCAGTCCTTGCAGCAAAAACAGAAACCACCTCAACATTGACCACACAAGTAAAATGACCAGAGAGATGGAGAACTGCCCCTTTTCACCATCAGGACATTTTCTTATGACCAATGGAAAAAACCAACTCATGATGAGAACAAAGATTTCTCACACAATTTAAATTCAGGAATAAAGGTAAGTGGTCAACCAAGTACAATCAGAACAAACCTAAAATCTCACCAGGTCACTCTTCTTCATCAGACTATACAGTCACTTAGGAATAAAGTAAGAGAGCTTGAAATCTTGCTATCAAGTGAACTCAGATACGTTAATATAGTGTGCTTAACTGAACACTGGATGAAAGAAAATGAGTTAAAGACAGTGAAAATAACAGATTATGTGTTAGCAGCACAAACTTGTAGAAATAAGTTTACACGTGGAGGGAACTGCATATACACAAAGAAAGATATTGAATTCAATAACTTAGACAATGTTGAATCCTTAAACACTGAGAAAGATTTTGAATTATCAGGCATAGAAATTCCAGCATTCAAGTTAATTGTAATATGTTTATATAGATCTCCAGATACCCACCTAAAAAATTCAATACTCGGCTTGATACTTTACTAAATAAAGTAGTAACAAATCGAAAAACAGTTCTTATATGTGGAGACCTAAATGTAGACTTTAATAAGTGAAGCAATTCAAAATCTGAGCTGATGAACATATTGACAGCCAATAATTTTGGAGATTAAAATCCACTCCCCTACATGTGAAATGAATCATTCTAGCACTACCATAGACCAAATAATAATAAGCTCCAAAACAAAATATAAATCAGTTGTAATAAAAGCTGGACTGGCAGACCATCATGCACAGGCTATAAGCCTTTGTGTTAACACTAATCCATCGTATAATTATATGAGGAAGACTATGTACATGTGCAGAACTTTCAGTAATACTGCAGTACAAACATTCCAGAATTATCTCCAACAAGAATCATGGGAGATAGTGTATAGTACAGAAAATATTTCTGATAAGTGTCAGACATTCATGAATATTTTTAATATTATTTTGATCTTGCTTTTCCATTGAAAGCCAAAACAACACAAACCACAAAAAGTAACAAGTGGACTACTAGTGGTATAAGGAAATCTTGTGCTAGAAAACGGTACCTTCACAATATTGCAAGAAGCTACAACACAACTCAGGAGCTTGATAGTTACTATAAAAAATATAAATCTGTCTTAAATTAAATAATAAAGGAGGCAAAGAAACGAGACAATGACAAATACATAGAAGATGCTTCAAACAGAACCAAAGCAATCTGGCAAGTTGTAAAAAAAGAAACCAAATCTTACAAAAGAAGAGTTAATAATATGATAATAAAGGCTGGCTTGGAAAACATTAATAACCCACAGGAAGTATCTAATATGTTTAATAACTATTTTATAAATGTAACAGAGAAACTACTACAACAGACTTCTAATAGAAAACAGCATACAGAAACAGGGAACAAAGTCTCAAGCAGATCAATGTTTCTGTACCCAACAAATGTAGAAGAAGTTCAGGTTACAATAAAAAGTCTCAAAATGAAACACTATGCAGGTGTAGATGATATACCTGATTTCATTATAAAGAAGCGTGGGAACTTGATTAATGAGCCCTTAACCCACCTATGTAACCTATCTTTTGCTACAGGAATTTTTCCTTCATGTTTGAAAATAGCAAAAGTAAAACCATTATACAAGAAAGGAGACAAAGATGATGTTTCCAACTACAGATCACTGGCACTTATTTCTGTTTTCTCAAAAATATTAGAAAGACTTTTCAATAAGAGGCTAACAGACTTCTTATAGGTAAATGGCATTCTCTCATAATCTCAACATTGATTTAGAGCAAACCGCTCAACCGAATCTGCAGTTCACTCCTTTCTATTAGAGGCACTGATAGCATTAGACAACAAAAAACTTAGCATGGGCATATTTTTAGACTTGTCAAAGGCATTTGATACAATAAATCATGACAAATTGCTACATAAAGTAGAAAATCTTGGCATTAGGGGAACAGCTAACAACTGGCTCAGCTCTTATCTTAAAAACAGGGAACAATATGTGGAAATAGATTAAGAAAGGGACAATTTCATTAGGAAATATAATTCCAAGCTACTGACTGTTAAATATGGAGTGCCACAAGGATCAGTAATGGGTCCTGTTCTGTGCTTACTATATGTAAATGACCTAAACCTAAGCAATGACAGCAGTAAAATATTTCAATTTGCTGATGATATGAGTGTTCTAATTACAGGAAACTCAGAAGAAACTCTTGTAAAAAACATAAAAGAAACCACTGACAGGCTAACATGTTACTTTGATGACAATGACTTAATAATAAACACTGAAAAAACTGTAGCTATGGATATACACACAGCACAAACAAAAAATCTGATATCACCCAATCGAGAGCTATATGGACAGCCAATTGCGAAAACAGCCTGTACCAAATTTCTTGGACTTCATCTACAAGACAACTTGAAATGGAAAGCACATATTGAGCAGATGAACAAAAAATTAAGTACTTCTTGTTTTGTGCTGCGTACATTAAAAAATTGTACCAACTACAACACCCTTCAGTGTGTATATTATGCAGTTGTACACTCTCACCTCCGGTATGGGATTATGTTCTGGGGAAATTCTGGAGTTGCCATCAAAACATTCAAAATTCAGAAAAAAAAATTATAGAAGGGGTAGATAATCGCAAATCATGTATACCATTGTTTCCAAAAAGGATGATCCTGCCACTTCCTTGCATATATATATATACTTGAAAATTTAATGTATTTAAAGCAAAACTTACATGCAACAAGACCACTCATCACTCAAAATCACGTAATACACAGCTATGATACAAGACAAAAATTGGATGTACATGTTCAAAGCACCAACACAAAGTTATTTCAAAACAGCCTTATCCATCCTAGTATAAAACTACACAATGCCTTACCAAATACCATTAAACACATACAAAACACTGGTCACTTCAAATCTAAACTGAAGTCGTACTTGGTTGATCACTGCTTTTACACAGTAAATGAATACCTACAAAACTAAATTTTGGTGTGTTTACCCAGTGTAGTCTCATTCAGAAGAACATATGTATTTTATCTCTCTGTATATAGTGTAACAACATTTATTTAAGTATTCATCATTAATTGATATATTAATGTGTGTTGTTGTGTACAAAGTTATATTATATGTAAAACTGTTAATATTAACAAAAAAATCCAAATATCTCTTGCACATTGTGCATCTGTAGATGAAAATGGATTAATAAATCAATCAATCAAACACACTAATGAATAACTGACTCAAAGTGGCAGTGATAAACTATCTTTCTGGTATCCATGTTTGTGGCACCTCACAAACTGCACATTGCAAATGCTAAGTTGTTCATTTTAGTTGCTAAGTAATCTATGTGTACCTTCCAATTTAAATTTTTGTCAAGATTTAGGCCTAAGAACTTCACGTGGTTTGCTTCTGTGATATCCTGATCATTGCAAGTTATCTTTATTTCACTCCTTTCTACTGATTTAGCTTCAAATTGCATCATTTTGGTTTTAGTTACATTTAGTTTTAGTCCATTTTGATAGAACCAAGATTCAAGTTTTTCTAAAGTATTTTTGGCTTTTTCTGGAATATTTTCAGATACCTCATTTTCAATTAGAATTGATGTATCATCAGCAAATAAGACTGAATGAACATCAATAGCAAGTGGTAGGTCATTTACGCAAAAAAGAAACAGATAGGGAACCAATATCGAACCTTTGGGACTCCTTGGGGAACTGTTTTCCAGTCTGATGAATAATTGGTTCCATTTGAAGTTAAAATTACTCTTTGTTTCCTGCCTGACAGGTAAGAGCTAAACCATTTTAAAGAGCAGTGTTCCTGATTCCATACATCTGTAATTTGTGGAGGAGTAATGCATGGTTCACTGAATCGAAAGCTTTAGTTAGATCACAGAATATTCCTGTGACCTTTCCACCTTTATCTAACATGGAGAATATTTTTTGGATAAACTCACTTATAGCATTCATAGTGCTTTTACCCTGTTGGAATCCGAACTGGTTTTTAAAAATTATATCATTTACGGTAAGAAAGTTATTAATTTGTTTTGCTGCAATCTTTTCAAACACTTTAGAAAAGACTGGCAAGAGAGAGATAGGGTGGTAATTCCCCATATTTTCGGTCGATCCTTTCTTCAACAGAGGTTTGATCTCAGCATATTTCAATACATCTGGAAAGCATCCCTGTTCAAAAGATTGTTTTGTTTACAGATGATACAAACATTGCAATAAGTAGCAAGTCAAGAACAGATTTAGAAATTGCTGCGAATCAAATTTTCACTGGCATTAAGAAGTGGTTTAAAGCTAATTCTTTGTCATTAAGCTTTGAGAAGACCCACTATATGCAGTTCAGAACCAGTAAGAGATTTCCTTCCAGCATGAGTATAATGTATGAAGACATGCAGATCAAAGAGGTTAATAGTGTTAAATTTCTGGGATTACAACTCGATAATAAATTCAGTTGGGAAGGGCAAACCACAGAATTACTTAAGCACCTAAACAAGTCTGTATTTGCCATGAGAATGATGTCAGATGTAGGAGATATAAATATAAAAAAAACTTGCAAACTTTGCTTACTTTCATTCTGGGGCAACTCATCAAACCCAGCAAAATGTTTTAGGGTGCAAAAGCATGTGATAAGAATCATTTGTGGTGTAAATTCAAGAACTTCTTGTAGAAACCTGTTCAAGGAACTTTGTATTCTAACCACTGCTTCTCAGTATATTTATTCCTTAATGAAATTTGTTGCAAGTAATACATCTCTATTTCCAACCAATAGCTCAGTACACAGTATCAGTACTAGGAAAAAGAAGAAGCTACATAAAGGCCTAAAATCACTTACCTCGGTCCAAAAAGGGGTCCAATATTCAGGAACACACATTTTTAATAAATTGCCAGCAACCATTAAAAACTTGGTTTCAGATAAAGCACAGTTTAAACAGAGTTTGAAAGACTTTTTGATAGGCAACTCCTTCTACTCCATAGATGAATATCTTAACAGAGACTGTTAAGTCAGCTTAAGTAAAAATATCAGTTAGATTTCAGTATTGACAACACTTTGCCACAACAGTCAAGATTAGGTATTTTGTGTATGATGAATTTATTAATAGTTGATAACAGTGTTTCATTCTGACAGTGAATTAATTCTGTAAATATTAGCTGTCCCAGTTTACTGCATTGTATTAGCTTATTTTTGAAAAAATGGCTCTGAGCACTATGGGACTCAACTGCTGAGGTCATTAGTCCCCTAGAACTTATAACTAGTTAAACCTAACTAACCTAAGGACATCACAAACATCCATGCCCGAGGCAGGATTCGAACCTGCGACCGTAGCGGCCTTGCGGTTCCAGACTGCAGCGCCTTTAACCGCACGGCCACTTCGGCCGGCTTTATTTTTGACTATCTCCTGACAAATGATCAGGGTAGTAAGTATGATATTCAAATGTTTTACATTTTATGTCATACTTTCTGACATGTTCCACACCCACAAGAATCATCTCATTTTTTGGATCCATGGAACAAAAACTGAATCTAATCTAATCTAAAATGATTCAGTAAAGTGATCATGGTTTGCAGCAACCCATAACAAACATTTTATTGTACTAGTGCAAGTACATAATACTCAAAACATACATGCATTGAAGAGCCAAAGAAACTGGTTCTCCTGCCTAATATTGTGTAGGGCCCCCACAAGCATGCAGAAGTGCCACAACACAATGTGGCATGGACTCAACTAATGTCTGTAGTAGTGCTGGAGGGAACTGACACTATGAATCCTGCAGGGCTGTCCATAAAGTCATAAGAGTAAGAGAGAGTGGAGATCTCTTCCAAACAGCACATTGCAAGGAATCCCATATATGCTCGATAATGTTCTTATTTAGGGAGTTTGGTAGCCAGGAGAAGTGTTTAAACTCAGAATATCTTCCTGGAGACACTCTGTAGCAATTCTGGACATGTAGGGTGTCGCATTGTCCTGCTGGAATTTCCCAAATCTCTCGTAATGCACTATGGATGTGAGTGGATGCAGGTGATTAGACAGGATGCTTATGTATGTGTCACCAAACAGAGTCATAACTAGACACATCAGGGGTTCCATATCACTCCAACAGCACATGCTCCACACCATTACAGAGCCTCCACTAGCTTGAACAGACCTCTGATGACATATAGGATCCATGGATTCAAGAGGTTGTCTCCATATCCATACATGACCATCCATTCAATACAATTTGAATCAAGACCTATCTGATCAGGTAACATGTTTCCAGTCATCAACAATCCAATGTTGGTGTTGAGAGTCCCAGGTAAGGAGTAAAGCTTTGTGTCATGCAGTCACCAAGGTTACACGAGTGGGCCTTCGGCTCCAAAAGCCCATATCGAGGATGTTTCACTGAATGGTTCACATGCTGACACCTTTTGATGGCCCAGTATTGAAATCTGCAGCAATTTGTGGAAGGGTTGCTGTTCTGTCATGTTGAACTATTCTCATCAGTTGTTATTGGCCTTGTTCTTGCAGGATCCTTTTCCAGTTGCAGTGATGTTGAAGATTTGATGTCTTATTGGATTCCTGATATTCAAGGTACACTTGTGAAATGATCATATTCGAAAATCCCCACTTTATCCTACCTAGGAGATGCTGTGCCAACTAAAGCACCATGTTAAAACTCACTTAAATCTTGATAACCTGCCATTGTAGCAGCAGTAACTGATCACCAGACACTTGTTGTTTTATATAGGTTTTGCCAACAGCAGCACCGTATCCTGCCTGTTTACATATCTCAGTATTTGAATACGCATGCCTATACCAGTTTCTTTGGTGCTTTAGTGTATATAAAAAAGAAGAAAGAATGTACAAGGAAATTAATAACGAAGAGCATATATAGGATGCTACAAAATGATACTGACAAACTTAATGGGTTGCAGAGGGCCTTTTGAGGAACAAATTGGGGACAGCAATCTGTGACCAGAAACACCATCCAATGATGTTACAGAATGGCAAGTTACAGCCACCAGAACCTGCCACTAGGCAGCAAACATGACCTTGTATGCTGGTGGACCACAAGTGGAACATGTCACAATGTACCTGAGAGCATCCTGGATGTTAGATGTCACCACAAGTGTTTTGCCAGCCACAAAAACACAGTAAAGATGACTAACAGCAGTTGGTCGCAGAGGAGAAAGACTAACATATGTGGTAGCAACACAGTGCTCATTCATAATTTGCCTTGTGGTGTTGTGTCGCTTTGTGGAGAACTTCACTTGGTCTTAGCATAGAAATATTCATTTCATTTATGGTGAGGTGAAAGGAAATGGGCAGGCAGCTTATATGTCTGTCGGAAAAGTCATCCAAATAGGCGTCAGCCACACCATTCTATAGTTCCAGCTATTCATCAGTGTCTGGGTGAAATGGGTGGTTTCAAATGACATCACAATGGTGGAGGACATATATCACGCATATGAGAGTTCAAATTTGAAGAGGATGTCTAAGAGAGGTTCAAGCACTTGCACTGTGGCACATGCACTGCAGAGCAACCTCACAGGTGAATGGAGGGGAGCATGAGGAAATAAGGCATCCATTCCATTTTCAGAAGGTGCAGGTGCTGATGGCCCATGATTTTGCTCTGCATGTGGAGTTCGTGCAGTGGTTTTTGCAGCCATATAACAATGCATATGTTTTGTTCATAGATGAGGCTCCCTTTAACAGTGAGGGCATGTCCAGCACTCACAACTGTCATATTCAGATCAAAGGGATTTCTCAGATTACCCAAAACTTTTACCATATATTTATGGGCTAGCATGGTACATGATTACTTAATTGGCCCTCCATGCTTCCTCATGGACTCACACATGATAGTTATGCAATGCTCACTTGAGAATGCTGCCAGAATTACTGAAGCAGTTGCAGTCCTTCAATTTATGTGGGTCCAGCATGAGAGGGAATCCACACACTTCAGTATAGCCGCCAGAACCCAGGTCAGACAAATGTTTGGATATCACGGACTAGTTAACATGGCCCTGTAACTTGGTCATATTGGTCATCTGACTTCATCCCACTGGACTTTTTCTTGTGGGGCCATCTGAAGGATGTGGCCTATGAAACCTCAGTGAAGTTAGCAGAAGACTCAGTTGCAAGGTTACATGCAGCATTTGAAGATGTTTGCACCATGCCTGATGTCTTTGTGTGAGTGTGTGAGTGCATCAGACATGCTGCATTGCTGTTGGAAGGTATTTTGAATACCTTCTCTAATTTTATTTAATTTCTTGTAACAACACAATAAATAGTAACGTTCACTCAAAATTTGTCTTGTGTCATCTGCCACAATGAATACTGCTATGCTTTATACTCTTCTCTCTGCATTCATATTTTCTTTCCTTTAAATTAATGAAAGGACCAAATTTTCGAAAACTCTGCCAATATTTAACACAACTGATTCCTGCAAACTCCAAAGAGTTTGAAAGTGGTAGCTGTTGCAGACACTGAAATTAGCCCCTTAATTTTAATGCTGTCATTATCTTCCTGTTCCATCCCATATACAGAAAAACACAGGAGGCTTTAGAGCAGTCAAAAAGCCAAAAATAAACTGTGGGTGGAAACCCATTTCTGGAACCATCATCTGCCAAGGCAAGAATGCATTGCATTGATAGGAGAAAAGACTTGTCTACAAAGTGGCTACCTCCATCTCCTCCACTGGCAATCATGGCAATCAATCTCGATCAGTGAATATCAGTCAACTCGGTTCTTTTGTAAGATGTTGCACTTGTGGTCCATCAGTGTGCAACATGACACTGCTGCCGAAGGGGTGGCATAGTAGCAGGAGATGGTACGTGCAGCATCATTGCATGAAACTTTCAGACACAGATTCCTATCCTCAACTTCTTGCTCAATATAGACTTTACAATCCCTCAACATTTGTCAGTATCATTTTACAACATCCAGTACATCAGCAGAGACATACATGCTCATTTCTAACACTCCCACTAGAATCAATAACTAACCTAAAAAAATTACATCCTATTGGTCTATATTTCTCAATCATTTGATGATATTTTGTTCTTGCAGGTGATTTAGTTAACATATCAGCAATCATCAGATCCATCAAGATTCATTTGACTATAACTTGAGCTGAGTCTATCTTTTCTTTAATAAAATTATAGCTGATGTCAGTATCATTTGTTCTTCCACTGTTGCCATTTGTTTCAGATGAGTCAGACACACCTTTGTTATAGCAATCAAGTTTCATAGGGTCATTTTCAGGTCAAGGAGATATTTCAATTTATAACCTCTGTAGCCAGAGTGCCTCTTGACAGATGAGGCCAGGCCATACATTCAACTTCAGTAGTTGATGAAACTGCTGTGGGTTGTTTCTTTCTGCTTCAGAAAATAACAGCTCCTTGTGATTCAAACAGAAAACCAATGGCTGACTTGCTGTCATCTTTGCTTGTTCCCAGTCTGCTTCATTACATCCTGTGACATTTGGGTTCTCATGCTAGAAAATAGCAGCTACAAATCCTTTGCTCCATTTAAGTATCTCTTGCTGCTTCTAACTGCCTGCCAGTGAGGCATGCCTGTATCACGGTCAGAGGAACTTATATGTATCCAGCAGCCACTACGAATTAAGACTTATATGTATCCAGCAGCCACTACAAATTAAGACGCAAAGGTATAATAGACATTGGCTGTGAGTGGGCATTGATTTAAATCAATGGAGAAAGTTGAAAATTTGAGCCAGACCTTGATTCAAACCTGCACCTTCTGATTACTAGGCAGATCCTCTGACCACTGAGCCATCCAAATACAGTAGTCATTGCAACCACACAGACGATCCTAGCAAGCCTACCGTCAGACCCAAGCTCTCAACTTATTCACACACTACTAATGTAGTGCCTCTTGCCCATGATCCTACTACTCACAGCATTTTGCCAATTCCCGTAAGAGTTCAAGCCTGGTGTGCACCTGCACCGAAGAGACCATTAGCCATCCTCACCTTAATTATATATTCGTGGTGTCAGTTCTTTCAGACACATATGAAAGAACAGATACCATTTAGATCCAGCAGCTACATATAATTATAATTAAGGTGAGGATGGCCAATGATCTCTTCAGAGTGGATGCACACAAGGTTTTTACTCTTATGGGAATTGGCAAAATGCCATGAGTAATTAGGATAGCAGGCAAGGGTCATTACAGTAGTACTGTGTGGATAAGGTGAGAATTTGAGTCTGATGGGAGGTGGGCTAGGGCAGTCCATGCACTTGTGATGACCTCTGTGTCTGGATGGCTCAGTGGTCAGAGCACCTGTCTAGTAAGCAGGAGACCTGAGTTCTAATCCTGGTCCAGCACAAATTTTTAACTTTCTCCATTAATTTAAATCAATGTCCACTCGGATCCAATGTCTGTAATTCCTTTAAGGCAGCTTATAACTGACTGAGTATGTGAGGTAAGGTCTGCTTTGCAATTACACATACATCAAACAGCCTATAGCTTCTCTGTAGGTCACATTTCTAATAGCTTTTCTCTCTTTGTCTGTCTTGCAGCTCACAGTGTATGTAATTATTTGATTTTTGTCCAAAGTTATCAACACTAGATTGCAATTCTTCATGTTGTATTTATTTAATATTTGTTCTGTATAATGTAATTGATCCATCTGTAATAGTCCACTTGTGCAATCTCTGATGCCCAGTCAAAATGCAATTCCATAGGTCTTTCAATTTAAATTACTCTCAGGGTTTCTATTCAAAGATTTTTTTCTTGTGAGTTATCACTGAAAAATAACATTTCATCAACATAAACTGCAACAAGTAATATGTTATTTCCATTACTCTTCTGATAAATTCATGGATCAGCTGTATTCTTGTCAAGTTCATGTTTTTAAGAGTGCTGCATTTAGCTTAATGGTCTGGTTGTGGCTACCTCATTTTAATCCATAAACTAATTTCTTAAGCCTCATCATCTACATCTACACCTACATATACATATACCTTTGTCATGAACAGTTCTAGTGTTAAAACCAGTGTCTGGGATTTTGACACAAGTCTCCTCTTTCAAATTGCCTTGTAGGGATGCTGTAACAATGTCTAAGTCATTTGTATTACATCATGTTTTTCCCGAGGGCATGCAGCTTTACTGTATGATTAAATGATGATGGCGTCCTCTTGGGTAAAATATTCCGGAGGTAAAATAGTCCCCCATTCGGATCTCCAGGCGGGGACTATTCAAGGGGACGTCGTTATCAGGAGAAAGAAAACTGGCGTTCTATGGATCGGAGCGTGGAATACACTAAGCAGATTCAGAAGGATGTAGGTTGCAGTAGGTACTGGGAGATGAAGAAGCTCGCACAGGATAGAGTAGCATGGAGAGCTGCATCAAACCAGTCTCGGGACTGAAGACCACAACAACAACATGTTTAACACCTAAACCAAACAGATGACAAATTATAGCAGATTCCTGAGACATATGTCTCTTCATAGTTTAAACCCTTTTTGTTATTATGTGCACCCTTTAACAACTAGCCAGGCTTTGTATATAAAAAATGTGCCCTTGGAGATTCATTTCAATTTGGAAAATCCATTTGGTGTTTACTGACTTTATATCTAAGGGTAAAATTGCCCTTACCCAATCTGATTTTCAGCATGTGACAGCAGGTCTTCTTTAATTGCCTGAAGCCAATTTCATAGCTATTTACTTTGGAAAACTTCTTCTAATGATGACATAACTGAATTCTCTGAGTTTGTAATGTAATATGTCAGGCAATCATTCATCTTTATTTGTTTAGGGATTCTTGGTGCTTTTCTGAGTGGTTGACTTGGCTCAGAGAACGCAGAATTTTTATTTGCATCTGATTAATTTGAATCTCATCTGCTTTGATGGGTAAAATACAACTTGAGGCATCACTGTTCTCATCAGTAAAAGTCTCAGATTCAACTGTTTTCATTCACCTTGATTAATTTTGGGAATAATTTCCATTGCCTCAGGCTCTGTAGGCAATAATAAATTATTCTTACAAACAGTATTTTCTTTAAATTTCATATCCCTCAATTTTATTAATTTTCAATGGTTGAGCTTTGATAGCCAATATGCATTGCTCTCTTCACAATGCCCTACCAGCATACATTCTATGTTCTTCTTATCTCATTTACCTCTGCTTGCTTTAAGTAGATTTATGAAGAGCTTGCTGCCAAATATTCTTAAATGCCAAACTCTTGTTTATTCTGGTAAATGCTTATTCTGATGTCATGTCTTTTAAATATATTGTAGGTAATCTATTAATAAGGTAAGCAACTGTTCCAATTACCCCCACTATGCTTTGGTAAGCCTCTGTCAAATAATAAGCATCTGGCTTTTTCTACTAATGTTCTTTTATACCTTTCTGCTGTTCTGTTTTGTTCTAGTGTGTAGGGTAATGCTGTTTGGTGAAGTATCCCTCATTCTTTAAGAAGGGGGTTTTTTTTTACAAACAGTTTGTTTTTTCCACTAGCTTTTTGAAATTTCTAATAATTTCTGCTACTTTACTTTTGTCCGGCAACCATGGAGCCTGCCATGGGAGGGGGGGGAGGGGGGGGCTTGCATGCCTCAACAATACAGACAGCCATGCTGTAGGAAAAGGCACATTGACGTTACCAGCACGAAACATAGTAAAGTATGCTTCATGATTAGCTCAATAAGGATCGTCACTAACACAATGTACCATGCACTCTTTCACTCTGTACTTAACTATGGAATCATCTTCTGGGGGCAAAATTCTGAATCAATTAAGATATTCAAACTGCAAAAGAAGATAGTCAGAACAATTATGTTCAAAAAACAAAGAGACACTTGTAAACCATTATTTAAGAAACTAAATATTTTGCCCCTCCCATGCCAATACATACTAGAATTATTATTCTTTACCAAAAAAAAGTATCAACAAAATTAGCAAAAATATGGATTACCACGATTATGACACAAGATCAAAAACCTCTCTAAGAATACTTCCCCACTCAACAAAACTGTACAGTGATGGTGTCAAGTGCATGGGAATAAAATTATATAACCATCTTCCAACTTTTATACAAGAAATCCAAGAAATAAATAAATTCAAACACATAGTGAAATCTCTTTAAATAAAAGACTGCTTTTATACCATTCAAGAATATTTGGAATCAAAATTGTCTTAGTGCATGATAATGTATCAAAGCTGAATGTTGTTAAGTCAATTTTGTCACATCATGTAACAATTCTCTGTAAAGCTGTAACTTTAAGTAACATAATTTGTAGGTAATGTAAAATAATCATTCTTCTGTGTTCTTGTTTACTGTTTTAGACTCCTGTAAACTGTATATTTGTATTGACTTATCCCATATCAGTTGTACAAGCCATTGTACTGATTTGATCTATGGGACAAATAAATAATAAATAAATAAATAAAAGGTGTAACCACAATAGATGGGTATTTGTTGAGAGGTACCTGAAGAGGAGCAGCAGCCTTTTCAGTACTTGCAGGGGCAACAGTCTGGATGATTGACTGGTCTGGTGTCAAAACATCAACCATCATGGTCTTGCTATACTGGTACTCAGACTATCCTGATCCTCCACACCCATTTGGTGCTTTACCAGTTTAATTGCTTGCCTTTTGGAATCTCATCTGCACTGGGAACTAACTAATGGTATTTGGAGCAGTTGATTCAGGACATTTCCTGTTTTGTCAATTACCTTGATGATATCTGGGTCACTGACCCTACTCAGGAGGAGCATTTATGAGACCTGCAATTGGTTTTCCAATGCCTCCTGCAGAATAACCTTCCTTGCAGGCTGGTTTCTCCCCAAAGGTGAATTTTTTGGGTCATATGTGTAGTAAAGATTGTCTCACCATCACAGAATATGACATGAACACCACTGTCAACCTTACCAGCACCTGAGCACCTGAGAAGCTGAAGGAGTTCCAGTCTTTTTTGAATAAGATCTCATATTATTTGGGTAAGATTTCATATTATACTCAGTTCATTCCCCAGGCCTGTAAATGTGCCAGCCTCTTAGTCAGTTAGAGAGTAGACATTAAGTTTGTCTGGTCTGTGGATTGTCAATAGGCTTTTCAGTCTCTCAAGCAGCATTAGCGTTCTACTCCATGCCTGGCTTCCTTTCTCTGTGTAAACCTTTAACCCTGGTCTGTGACATATCACAGTATGGCATTGGTGCTGTCTCGTCCCATCAGAATCCAGATGGCATCAAACAACCCATCACTTACTAATCAGGAACACTTTCCACCAAACAGCTTAATTATTGATATGCAGAAAAGGAGGCACTGGCTATTATTTCTGGTGTTAAAAAGTTCCATGTCTTCCTGTATGGAGCAAGGTTCATCCCCATCACTGACCCCAAACCATTGATTTCCTTATTATGCCCTATTTCCAAGCTGCTGGGTTGGACTGCTGACTGGTGGCAGCAGTGGGCCCTCTTTCTCAGTAGAAACTACTGTTATGACATCTGTTACTGCTTCACTGCTCAGCATGCCAAAGCTCCAATGCACTATCGTAGCAACTGGTGATACATGATCTGGAGTTTGATCGGCAGGAGGCTCTCGTGTTCATGTTGGATGATGCATTCTGTTACTGCATTCCTGTAAATCCTGCCAGTCTTTTCACAGAAGGCACATGAAGTGATGACCACAACAGCCACTGACCTGCTTTTCTGGAATATCATTTCAGTAGTCCAGTTGAGTTGAGCGGAGCACATCTGGTTTGGGCACGAATTTTTCCTCCTACATAATCAGCTCAATATTGTGAATAGGGTTCTCATACTTGCAACGGAGGAGCAAAGCTGTTCTGTGGTCATTCTCCCCACTCTCTCCCCACTCCTCCCACTCCAGCATAACATCCAGGCATACTTCAGTTGCTGCATGTGTTGCACTGGGGTGCAATACATATGAAAGCACTGTTAAGGCTACTGACAGTGATCGATCACAAAAATGACACTGAACATCTGGTGCATACTTGTGTGGCTTGTGCACAGAACCAGTCTCCACCGCCATGCCAGTTCACTCTTTGGCCAGTCTTGGAGCGCCCTTGGCACATGTTATCTCAGTCTGACTCGCTGCTTTTGGGTAGCACGTGGCTGTTGGTGTTCGATGCATGCCTAGTTTCCCATATGTAGCTAAGCTGTTCTCCACATCAACAACTGCCACAGTTCACATGTTGTCATTTGTTTTTGCCATTGAGGGAGCTGTCAGAACTTTGGTATTTCCAAATTTGATTTTGTATTTCCAGCCCTGTGCTTACCTGACCCAGAAGTCCTGTTCATCTTGCCAATGAACTATTACATCTAACTTCAACTTATCTAATTCCCTTTTTAAAGTTTCTAACCTATTTTCCTGAATAAGGGATCTAATATTCCACTCTATGGTCTGTACAATGCCAGTTTTGTTTTTCCTGATTATATCCTCCTGAGTTGTCCCTGCCCAGAGAAGTGGGGGCCTATTTTACCCAAGACGATGCCATGCAATAGAGCTGCATGCCCTCAGGAACTGTAATGGAAGTAGTTTCCCCTTGCCCTCAGCAAATGGTTAGTTGACCATTAACAAGGGAAGTCACCATTCACATTCTTATAACATGCAAAGATGGTGGACAGCCCTGAAAAACAAATGCACTGTTTATTATATGAC
Source organism: Schistocerca nitens (assembly GCF_023898315.1). Classification (NCBI taxonomy): domain Eukaryota; kingdom Metazoa; phylum Arthropoda; class Insecta; order Orthoptera; family Acrididae; genus Schistocerca; species Schistocerca nitens. Next base: position 386,067,681 of record NC_064617.1, on the reverse strand, counting down.
CCAACTCAATGGGATGGTTGCTGCTGCTGCAACTGCAAGTACCCCAAGAGCCTGTACCTATCTAAATTAATTAGGCTTACCTTCACCCATCCCTTACCAATGTCAGCAAAATGCACCACCGTGACTCATGCATGGCATCAGAAGCAGTACCTGAGTCCAGTGAAAACACCAGGGTGTCTGATGACTGACTCATGGCCTAATGACTGTCACAAAATGTTGCCAAATCACCTATCCTCCAGCACACCTAACACATGGCCTCCATGAATGGGCAGTCATGGTGAACATGCAACAAATGACAGTCGGGACAGAACCACAGGCTCACCTAATTAGCAGAAGAAGAACAATGATGAAGACCCAAAAAACACTGCTGATGGTAATTATGATGCTGTGAGTACGATGAACCCCCTGAGCTCAGCATAGGAGAGGATAGGCAGCACTGCAATGCCCTTGCACTGGAATCAACAGCACCAACAAATGGCATCTCAGCAGGAGGCAAGGCCATCTGTGGTATCCCACAGGGCTCATCCAATTGAGCCATCTGTCAGTTATCAGAAAGTGTGTCCTTTCCCGCCACTGTAAACTCATGTGATTCTGCAATTTGGGCAATATTGGCTAAAAAAGGGTTGGGCAAGGCCAATGTCCTAGTCTGAACCTCATGATTGGAAGCTAACCTACAATCATATCCCCAAATTAGCGAGTCTGCATAAGACAAAGGACACTTCTTTCAAAACAACAATTGTGTGAGAGGCCCTGCAAATTGGCAGTCCAGGTCACATACAACTGGCCAGGGCATTGTGCTGGTTAAACTGCAACTGTGCCACCACAACATGGGTTTGATGTCCAAAATACTGCATAAGCAACTATAACCATCAGCAAATGGAAGTTTTCAGGCTCAGTGGAGAACTACAAATTTTGGACCATTTTGTATAAACCTGAGCTGTATAGCAATAAGGTAGCCTTATCAACTGTAATGACAATGTGCCTTACCTGGCAGTGCAGCAAGAACTAACACAGGCAACTCTCCCTCCTTTCTGTCAACTCAACAAAACTGGAAAAGGGTGCCATCAAACTGCCCCCCCCCCCCCCACCCCCACACCAGTGAGGCAAGGGTGTGAAGCAATTCCATATTCCGGTTTATCAGCACCTGCATCTGCTCCTGTTGTTGCTGCTACTACAGCATTGCAGAAATGCCATGGCCCAAGTGAACACTAGGATAAGGGGAAAGAAAATATACGGGTTCAAACAAGTAAGAACATCCTTTGTCACCACTTAAATATCTGCTTACGTAAGTTTGGAACACAAGAAGTTGTTATTCCACATGGAACAATACTGGCCAGCATACAAGAAATAGAGTCTCAGGAAATTTTTAGGGCTCACAGTTGTGTTAGTAGACATGGAAAGCTGTCCATGAAGAATCACAAACTGTTGTTGAACTGGCACATGTATATAATCATGCCACCTATACAAGCCCAACTGAGAGAGAAGTTAAAGCATTTGTCAGAACCAGACTGGAACCTGTTGTATCCAGTATCAGAGGAATTCATATAGCTGTCTGATAAAAGACCACATTTACTGGTAATACATCTAATATAAGTAGAAATTCAGACTGAGGATACAAGACCAGTAGCTCAAAAGACTTACCATACCCCCTATCATTTGCTGTCAGTTATGAAAAAAAGCATTTAACAGCAGTTAGATGCAACAGTAACTAAGCCTTCCTCTCATCTATGAGCATTGTACATTATCATAATACCTAAAAGGTGCATCAACAGAGAAAAACTTACTACCTCCATGAAGATATGTGAGCACTAAGCTGCATAACCACCCCAGATAAATATCCTTTCCCTTGTATCAATGAAATGCTCAACCACTTGGTAAATTGCAAAACTCCCCCCCCCCCCCCCCCCTGTATATGAGGCTACATTCGTCGTGCTTTCTGGGCTATAAGAATTCCACAGAATGCCTTTACATTTAATAAATGCACCCACTAATTTTCAGTGGTTTGTAGACTTATTATCATACGGATCAAAATGCACCATGTGTCTAGTGCATCTCAATGATATCAATGACTTTTTGTAAACATCTAAGGAAAATGCACAAAGTGCTAACTTGAGCTTAAAACTAGAGAATTATTCTTTGCAAAGTCTCGTGTGTAAATCATGGACCACATTATTAGTAGATCCACATTTCAGTGAAGCCACTGATGACTTTCCTACATGAAAAATATAAAAGAACTACAATCATTTCAGAGCCTTGTCAATTATTACCACAGGTTCATACAAGGTTACATCAGTATTATGAAGCCCTTGACTAGATTACTCAAAAAGAGGCTACCTTTCAACCACTGAATGTAATGTGGTAATGCAACAAACTAAAAATGTTTTGACTAAATCTCCCCTAGTAGTTTATCCAGATTTTAAAAAACCATTGACTATGTCACATGGTGCTAGTGATTATGCCATAGGCTGTGTTGTAAGTCAGGAACAATTTGTTATGCATCCCACAGCCTAACAAAGTGGAATTAATTTCAGTATTACTAAGAAGTAGCTGCTATCTCAGGTATTCAGTGCACATTATTTCATGTACTTTCTTTATGATAGACATTTCATTGTAATCACTGACCATGCTGCCTTACTATGCATCCCAAAATTTTTAAAAGACCCCAAGTAGTAGACTGGGCACTAACATTACCAAGTGAGTACAATTATCATCTATTACAAACCTGGCAAGTTGCACAAAAATGACAATGCACTGAGTAGAAAAGTTACAGGGGGCACAGTAACAGGATAAAAAAAGTTAGCAGTTTGCTGCCCTACCAAATATCATATGCAAAAACAGTATTTTCCATTGCAGAACCTCACAAGATAACCAATCAGTAATGCAAAAAGAACTTCAATGCCATGTCATCATACACTGTAATGATGGTGCTCAGGCTTGCCATAGTGGAAAACAAGCACCAAACAATTGAGCGGCAACAAGGTGCTGGTGGAAAGGTCAGCAGCATGACACTGAAGATTATATCCATATATGCTTCCATAAGCACATGAGAAAATAAGTACATATTATTTCTGGTCCTGTCTGTTGACATGATAGCAGAAACAGTGGCCTCTTTAACTTAGTCATAGCATGAATTTAAGTGCATAGAAGTTAATGATCAAGTTTTCAATACAAATGACAGTTGTGACTGCCTTCACAATTCTAATGCATGTGCAATGTGTGTAACCCCAACAAGAAAACTACTATGAGCCACAGATGTATCATAAATACTCTCTCACTATCTGTAATCTTGTATTTCAATTTTACTTATTTTCATGGCATAATTTTTCCCTAGTTGATAGTTGCAATTAGTTACAACTTAGAGAAATAACAATCCTCACATAGCAGTAATTTTTACACTCACTTTGGGACATTTATGACTCTTAACATCAATTATCTGCATCTATATGTTTCACAATTATTGAGAACCTTTACTGCCTCAAAATAATTTAGTTTAATCTTGTGGAAGCTCAAATTTTACTTTGAATTCTGATGGATTTCCCAGCAAATTTTGTTGCCAGTGGTTACTTACACCTAGACCAGAAAGATCCTGTAACTAAGACCCTGGGTTTATCACACTAGTTATGAATATGTGTATTTGAATTTACATTAGAAGATTAGTTTCATGAAATTATTTGAAGAATAAAGTGTATTTACTTGTGATGCACACAATTTTCGCATTGAGGTTAACTGTAATAAGATTTTAGGTGCTGACCATGAGGGTTGATCCTCTATTTTTTTGGAAAAAAATGTCATTTACCATTTACACTCTTCTAGCATCATTTCAGTTAATATCAAACTATGGCATTTATAATGTTTGATAATTTCTCTACTGTAGACAGCCGGTTCGCACTGTTATTGCAGTTTAATGTTTATACTTTGAGTTGCAAGCTACTCTCAGTGTCCAAGGCCTTGCCATTTTTAATATCTCCCCAAGGCTCCCTCTAATCCCATGTACTTGAGTGTCACAGGTAAATAACTGTACCTGCCTCTTGTGCCATCCAACTAATGTGGGGAATGATGGCATCACCATACAACGCTGCCACACCCAAGGTTCCATGGCCATCACCACAGCTCCATGCCCATTGTAATGCCCAGTCAAAAATATATTTCCCTGTAATTGTTTTGAAGCCAATTAGGAAATTTTTGCCTACTAAGCACTTGTTACCTGTAGCTATATGCCCTTGACATAGGCACCCCCATCACTATATGTGCAGACAAATTTCCATTACATGTAGAGCAAGCTTTTTCAGCCATCTAATAACACAACTGCATTTGATCTGACTGATCAACACCTGGCATGCCACTGTTGTAGTCTCTGACTACGTTTGGTTTCAAGGAAACTTTGCCATTTCAATTGCAAACTTCCACCATTTTGGCATGGTGCATATTGGAACTGGTCAGGAGTTCTGTTTTGTCCCTCCTCTCGCAAACAACAACATTGTAATCTCTTTGCCACAACATCTGACCTTTCTTTAATTTTGTAGTAACTAATGAATTTGGGTTCCTTTTCTGTTGTTATGTGATGTTCCACACGCATAGATTTTGTAAGCTGAGAAAAGTTTTGTAAGTGATACACAATTATAAAAATAGTCCATATGAAGCATATATCTTTTGTTCAAGAAAGCTTCCATCAGGAGTGAAACAACTTCAGGTGCATGACACTCCTCAGCCTTCTCTTGTGATGTGGCACAGTAGATTTTTATTTTGGGAAACATACCATTAGATTCACAGATTTCATTAAGTTTTACACCATAGTTGCGTTTCTTGTTCTTGATATACTACCTGAAAAGTGAGCCACAAAAACCACTGATTTGTCAATGTAGAGATTCTTGTCTGGAAAGTAATTATTGCTCGTGACGCTACTGAAATGGTCCAAAACTGGTCTAGTTTTATAGAGTTGGTCATTGGATTGCAGTAATTTATCTGAGATATGTATCTCTCAACAAAAGCTGAAATATGTCCCTACTTCTAACAGATCTCCAGAATGTGACAGTTTCAGAAGGATTTGTACTCCACTAATGTTCTATCGAAGGAAAACAACAAGGCACCATGTGCAGCATCATCCACAGAAGAAATACGTTCATTTCCACAAAATCTGTACCCTCCATCTCAACAGCCTGGATACTCTTCTCCTATCACTTTTTTCTGTTTCCTGGCTCGCATACAGATTTGCTTGTTAACATAATGACATTAGAAACACTTCAAGAGGGGGAAGGGGCGGATGGGGGGCAGCAAATCTGTTAGAACTTCAAGTTTAACACATATATTTCGGAATGACACAACAACACATATAAGTCACAGAGTAAGTTGACAAGTAAGACATGTGTACACGTTAGCATTTGAATGAGCACTGAGTCCCAGTCTAGTGGCCACTGCTCGGCTGGCTGCTTAGGTGGCACAGCTGCTGCATGGCTGGCAGACAGCGCCGCACGTAGAGGACACGCGTAATTGTGCGGCAGCACTTTGAATGATTGGCGAGCCACAACACTTTTCCCCCCTTTGAAATTGTTGCACTGGTCTTGATGGAGGTGTCCTGGAGATGGCTAACATCCATAGGCATTGTTTGACTCGCCGTAAAGTCTTGAGGAGGAGGATTCCCGTACAGACGGAAGTGCCCCGATGATAACGGGTTGAGATGACAGGAGACGTAGGGGTCGAATCTGCTGGGGCCCCATGCACCAATCTGCCCGTTGCGGCAAGTCCAGTTGATATGACAGGAGACATGGGCGATGTGTCAGCGTCCGTTGGAGGAGGAGGTGAGTAGATTTGCTCTGACAGAGGATGGTCCTCCGGTTCCTGCATGGGCACGTCTCCTGGTGGCATCCGTTCTGGTGCTGGCATCGCGATGACGGTGAGAGGGCTGCGTTGTGAGTATTGAGATATGCCAAGATCCCGAGCGTCAGGTAGAGCCAAAGGTGGTGTGGCGGCATTCGGAACAGGCGTTGCTGGCACCCGAGGCCGAAGCTGGTCTGAATGACGCACTGCAACACCCGTGTCCATCTGGATTTCATACAGGCGTCTGCCACGGTGTCTTAAGATGCGGCACGGGCTCCATTTTGGCCGCCTCTCATATCCCCGTACCCAGACGAGGTCGTCAGCGGTGAACCGGCCAAGTGAAGGCACCCGCGGCCGTGAGGTGGAAGGCCGCAGAAGATGAAGTAGCATGCGTGGCTGTCGGCCATGTAAGAGCTCAGCCAGGCTGTGGTCGCCCATGGGGGTGAAATGGTAAGACGCCAGAAACTGGAGATGCGCATCATCAGCAGCAGAAGAAGTCAGAAGTTTCTGCATCTGAGCCTTAAATGTGTGGACCAGTCGTTCAGCCTCACCGTTGGATTGTGGATGGAACGGCGGGGCCGTGACATGCGTAACGACGTGATGAGCACAAAAATCCGCAAATTCAGAAGAGGCAAATTGTGGACCATTATCAGTAACAAGAGTAGAGGGGAGGCCGTCCAAAGAAAAAATGCGGGCGAGAGCACTAGTGGTTGCCGTGGTAGTAGGTGACGTGCAACGGACAATGAAAGGAAAGTTAGAGTAGGCGTCAATTACGAGGAGCCAATAAGTACCTAAAAAGGGTCCCGCAAAGTCAGCATGAATGCGGTCCCAGGGCTTCTCAGGCGAAGGCCACGGTGACAAAGATGACTTCGGGGCAGCGGCCTGTGATGCACAAGGGCCGCAGGCAGCGAACATGTGCGCTATTTCAGAGTTGATGCCAGGCCAGTACACATGACGGCGTGCCAGAGATTTTGTGCGAGACACACCCCAGTGCCCTTGGTGAAGGAGGTGCAAGACCGAAGCACGCAAAGACGCAGGTACCACAACACGCGGCGAAGCATTGTCAGTGGAGAGGAGGTTAACACCATCCCTAGCCGTGAGGCGGTAGCGCAAAGTGTGGTAGTTCCGCAACGGATCAGAAGTCTTAGCAGACGGGCGATCTGGCCAACCCTTCTGAATACAGCGTAAAACCCGGGAGAGGGTAGGGTCAGAACCCGTAGCAGCCGCCAGCCTGTCCCCAGTGATGGGGAAAACGTCCACAACCCGCTGCTCGGCAACATCCAGGTGGAAACACAAAAGTTCGTCCCTATCGACTGCATGATCAGGACCCATGGGAAGGCGAGACAGAGCATCAGCATTCGCATGTTGAGCCGTTGGCCAGAAATGAATCTCATAATTGAAACGGGACAAGTAAGGAGCCCAACGCTGGAGGCGGTGTGCAGCCTTGTCGGGAAGTGACGTTGATGGATGAAACCAGGAAACAAGTGGTTTGTGATCCGTAACAAGATGAAATTTTGAGCCATAGAGAAAAACACCAAACTTATGAAGAGCATAAATGATGGCCAAAGCTTCTTTTTCAATTTGAGAATACTTTTGTTGGGCATCCATGAGCGTTTTGGAGGCATAAGCAATGGGTTATTCAGAACCGTCAGAAAAACGGTGCGTAACGACTGCACCGACCCCGTATTGAGAGGCGTCTGTGGCAAGAACAAGATGTTGGCCAGGTCGATAAGTAGCCAGGCACGGGGCCTGTTTCAGCATAGTCTTCAACTTCTGGAAAGCCGCTTCACATGACGCGGACCAGTGAAAAGGCACGTTTTTATGCAACAGGCGATGCAACAGCTGAGCCACCGAAGCCGCAGACGGTAAAAACTTGTGATAGTATGCTATTTTCCCCAAGAAGGCCTGCAGTTCCTTAACAGATGTAGGGCGAGGAAGGGCATCGATCGCAGCGAAATTTGTTGAAGCAGATGAATACCATCCTGAGAGAGTTGAAACCCCAAGTACCTGATAGATGCCTGAAAAAATTGTGATTTCTGAAGATTACACTTAAGACCGGCAGTCTGTAAGACATGAAAAAGTGTGTGGAGATTTTGAAGATGTTCTTCAGTGGTGGAGCCAGTGACAACAATGTCGTCCATGTAATTGATACACCCAGGGACAGGGAGCAATAATTGTTCCAAGAATCGCTGAAAGAGAGCAGGGGCGCTAGCAACCCCGAATGGCAAGCGTTGGTATTGATAGAGACCGAAAGGCGTGTTAAGGACCAGAAACTGCCGGGAAGCAGCGTTGAGAGGAAGTTGATGAAAAGCTTCTGACAGGTCAATTTTAGAAAAATACTGGCCTCCAGCAAGTTTAGTGAACAGTTCTTCAGGACGGGGCATAGGGTAAGTGTCGATGAGGCATTGAGCATTTACAGTGGCTTTGAAATCGCCACAGAGACGAACATCACCATTTGACTTAGCAACTACAATGACAGGAGAGGACCACTCAGTGGAAGTGACAGGAAGCAAGACCCCTGAAGCAGTGAGACGATCCAACTCCCGTTTTACCCGATCACAAAGGGCCACAGGAATGGGCCGAGCCCGAAAAAACTTAGGCCGAGCAGTGGGTTTGAGCGTCATATGAGCTTCAAAGTCGTTTGCATGGCCTAACCCAGGAGAAAAAAAGGGACGAAAATGTTGTCGACAAGGAATCCAGTTGAGCATAAGGAATAGCATCAGAGACAATATTGACAGAGTCATCTATGGAGAACCCAAAAATGTGAAAGGCATCAAAACCAAAAAGATTTTCTGCATTGCTCTGGTCGACCACAAATATGGGAACAGTGCGAACGACGGATTTGTAAGATACCTCAGCATTAAACTGTCCCAAGAGAGAAATCTTCTGTTTATTGTATGTCCGTAATTGCCGAGTGACATGGGACAGGAGTGGAGAACCCAGCTGAAGATATATCTGAGAATTAATTATAGTGGCAGCAGAACCGGTATCCACTTGCATGCGAACATCCCGACCTAGGACTTGGACAGTGAGGAATAACTTCCCTGAAAGGGAAGAAGTGCAATTGACAGACAACACAGAATCAGATTCAGCGTCATGTTCATAAACATCATGTATGCAGTCGGATTTGCAAACGGAAGACACATGACCTTTCTTTTTGCAGTTGTGACACACAGCCCAACGTTGGGGACAATCCTCACGTGAATGTTTCGTAAAACACCGCGGACATGAAGGAAGTTGCCGGGGGTTTTGCTGCAGTTTCTTAGCGGGTTGTTTATGGCTAGGCCAAGGCTGCGCATGGGAGCGCACGGTGGCCACGTCGGACAGCGGGGACACGCCGCACGCGTCGTCAACAGCGCACAGAGGTTGTATTTCCCTGACATCACCCCACGCCTCTATTTGCGCCCAAGCGGCGCGAGAAATTTCAAAAGACTGCACAATGGAGAGAACTTCATCTAGAGTCGGATTCGCCAACTGAAGGGCACATTGCTGAACTTCTTTGTCGGGCGCCGACTGAATAATAGCATCCTGTACCATGGAATCGGCATAGGATTCTTTGTGAACGTCAGTAACAAATTGACACTTTCGACTGAGGCCGTGAAGTTCAGCAGCCCAAGTGCGATAGGATTGATTTGGTTGTTTTTGACAACAATAAAAGGCAACATGAGAGGCTACCACATGCATTTGCTTTTGAAAATAGACAGACAGAAGTGAGCACATTTCAGCAAAGGACAAAGACGCAGGATCCTTCAAAGGAGCCAATTGCGACAACAACCGATACATTTGAGGTGAAATCCGGGAAAGGAACAGAGACTTACATGGTTGTTTGTCTGTGACATGAAATGCCAAGAAGTGCTGTCGAAGACGTTTTTCATAATCAGACCAGTCTTCCGCCGTCTCGTCATAAGGAGGAAAAGCCAACGACGAGAGACGCCCCGCATTTGATGCCGCGACGAAATCGCGAATCGCCGCTGTTAGAAGCGTTTGCTGTTCAAGGAGATTTTGCAATAGTTGCTCAACAGTAGCCATGGAACCCTGTGAGTCAACGGTGAAAAAGAAAAATCCACTACCTTGTCGCCAATTGTTAGAACTTCAAGTTTAACACATATATTTCGGAACGACACAACAACACATATAAGTCACAGAGTAAGTTGACAAGTAAGACATGTGTACACATTAGCATTCGAATGAGCACTGAGTCCCAGTCTAGTAGCGGCCGCTGCTCGGCTGGCCGCTTATGTGGCACAGCTGCTGCATGGCTGGCAGACAGCGCCGCACGTAGAGGACGCGCGTAATTACGCGGCGGCACTTTGAATGATCTGTGAGACACAACAAAATCAACATGTGCAATGATGCCAAAATTTTGTAAGTCTAATTCCAATCCCACATCCTCACTGAACACAAATTACTGGTGGATCCTGAGGAATGTCACTTCACTCATCACTGTTATTCATAGTGCCTGCTAAGGTACCAACATGCTCGTCTTGGAAATTTGTGGTAAGGTCTTATGGGACCAGACTGCTGAGGTCATCAGTCCCTAAGCCTACACACTACTTAGTCTAACTTAAACTAACTTATGCTATGAACAACACACACACCCATGCCTGAGCGAGGACTCGAACCTCTGACGGGGGGAGGCGCACGGACTGCTTTACACCACGCGGCTACCCTGCACGGCCATGCTCATCTTCTTCATTGCATTCACTGTTATCTGCATATGAATCCTCACTTAAATGCTCAAATGAAGATGGTTCACAGAGAATCCAGCATCTAACAATTCATCCATAAACTCATCCCATTCCAATTCATTAATGCCAGTTAGCTGTTCAAGTTCCACATCACTCACTTTCCTTCTATTGCTAGCCATTTTATGGAAAAAAATGAGCACAGATAATGATAAATGTCAGTTAACCACCTACACTGAAGACTGACCAGCTACTGACACAGTTAAAATAAGACATGGACTGTATTGTCAAATATGCTCCAAGATATACAAGCTGGTAACAGATTGTTAATAATGAGTTATCTCTTAGTTTGCTTCTGAGCTGCACTTCCTACTCTGCACACTAACTATGAGATTATTCACAGGCTCTATTTTCCCACCAAGAAAAATTTTTTTCTTAAATTTTGATGATGCAGATGGATTACAAAGGAGATGACAAATCAAATTTATGAACTGCTTAATATGGCTTCTCGGAGCAGTTTACTCAGTTTAGCTAAGGCAGTCAACATCTTAAGAATTCAGTAACTTCTCTCTCTCTCTCTCTCTCTCTCTCTCTCTCTCTCTCTCTTTTTCTCCTCAGCTAAAAACAACTCAAAAACAAATAAATCGTTCAGGTTACGATTGTGATCACTGATCTGCTGCAAGATAGTGAGTAGACATTTTACCTTTATTTATTTACACAGTAATTTGTACACTGCATTGTCAGTAATTTGTATCAATACAGTACGAATATAATGTTTAAACATCTCATAAAAATCTATACTTTATTTCCATGCTTTCTTTCACTTTTCAAGATTGAATGTGGCTCACATATTTTAAAGTTAGGTGAATTTGTTCTTTAAATTAAATATATGTTTATAGTTCCTTAAAATGAAGCTCACTTTTATTATAATAACAGAAATCCCAGGATGGAAATAATAAACTGAAGTAATGAAAGCTAGTAACTCATCTATATGTGATTGGTGTATGGTTTCTAGACACACTTAACACCACCGAGATGGAACTAGCTTTCTAACCATCTCTATCTCTCTCACTCTCTCCTCTCCTCTCTCTCTCTCTCTCACTCTCTCTCTCTCTCTCTCTCTCTCTCTCTCTCTCTGAAGGTCAGAACTGTTTCTCCAGTATTTCCTCTTTTCTTGAAGTTCTGTTGACCTAAGCTTATATTAGTCTATTTCACTTTATTCCAGTTACTTGTTATTTACCATACCATGCATACTGTAGCTGTGATCTCCCTGTCCTCCTCCCATGCTCTTAATCAGTCTGTTCTGTGAGTGTTCCCTTTTCAGTCCTTATTTTGCTACTTCCATTGAGGGTCACCTGCTTGCCTTCTATCACATCTTCTATTAACTCCTCCCCCCCCCCCCCCCCCCCCACAAGTGCCCAGAAATCTTATCTCCAAGTTGCAACATGCCTTTTCCCCATCCTTCCTTCATTCTTATTTATTTATTTAAATGCACTTTTCATGTTTTTACCAGAGAGAACCTAAGGATGTCTGATGTATTTGTGGAATGGAAGAAGAGAAGATAACAATCCTCCATAGACCCATACACCTCCATATAGTTGAGGCATTGAGTGGCCAATAGGTGAATATAGCTCTGAAGAAGAACATCCTCCAAAAGTTTAGCAATGTTTTCATTCTTTTTATGTGCCTATTGACCACTCCATGACTCAGTATTAGACTGAGTTGCTACCTTAATTCCATCCACAACTACCCATTAACATAATGATGTTTTTGTATCACTGACAAAACATTGTAATCATACTTTAAAATGTGCTGCCTGCAACTGCAAATTAATGATAATTACATCAATTTGTGTTATATCCTAACTTTAACTCTGTTACAAGGTAATAACCTCTACTTTACTCTATTGTAATGAAACTAACAATGAGACTGGCATACATACCTATAGTTGACTGCACCTCTAAACCATTGAATGGATGATCCTGTGGCAAGGTCAACCATTCGCAACAAACTGTCTCTAACATGCACTAGTAAGCGTCTTCCTCCTGGGTGGAGCACTAAATAGTTTATAGTAATGCCGCGGGTTTCATGCAGCTCAATTTTCCTGCACAGAACAGGTCAACAGTATGTAGAATTTAGGAGAAAGCACACAAAAATCCTAATTAAAAATGTACAGTTATATAAAAGAACGAAATATCGAAAAATAATTAGTAAAGTAACAAAAATCATTTTTACACTATACAAAAATTTCACCTATTACAAATTCTCAATAAGTATAATCATTTACTTCATGTCATCATCCTTTGAAGCTGCTGATAACCCAGACTTAACTATCATTAACTTTGTTAATTTTGTATTCCATCTATTTACATGTACACCTATATGATAGTTTGCAATGGTGGAAGGGGGGGGGGGGGGGCGGAGACCTGGGGCATGAGGTATTTTTAATATCTTGGAAGACAAATGGTGACATGTAAGTAGCCATGAAAAATGTACCAGTTCAGACACCATTAAAAAGCTACAGGATACTGACTTTTCAGTCATTTTCTTGAAAGAAAAACACATGGCTATACACTATATTTTTTCCTTTCTCTGAGAGCTAAAGGATGGTTGGGGACCACAGCCTTCCTTGCCCATGGGTAAGGGTGCCCCTGTCTATTTTGTCTTTGGAACATCTGATATCACACCTGAAGAAAGGTTTTGGTTAAACAATTCATTCATATGTTCCATGTGTTGTTAAGCAAGGACATAGAAGCTCTTATTGTGATTATCTGGAGCTTTAGGAATGACATCGGTTGAAGCACTGTGTGCTGTTCTCAGAATCTTCCTGATAGATATTACAATCAGGTATCGGGCCGCACTGTACTGGTTAAAGATGGGTAGACTACACCAGGTTAATGTAATAACTGTTTCACTGCTGAATAACAAGCACGACTTCAGAAAATGGAAAATTGACACATGAAAAAGAAGTGCAACATACAGCAAGCTGTAACACTGATTGCATTATGGTTAAGTGGCCACACTGTTGGATTACCACACAGGTGAGCTGTGTTCAGACCTACTGCATGCCACTTTTTTTCCACTGTTCACTGTATTCAAATTTGTGTCTGTGTCCATTTGCAACAGCAAGGTGTAAGGAAGGAACCTATAAAGACAGTTCATTCTGCACAGCTACTTTATTAGCAGCCAAAAGGAAGTGGTTTTTGAATGGGAACCACAAACGTTTGATGACAAGGTGACAAGTCAACCAAATCCTCCACCAGTAAAGACATCTGGTGTGCTATACACAGTAATAGTGACATTATGTGTGTCATATGACAGGAATCTCTTGGAGTGAGAGAGATAAGCCTCCTTGCCCAATTTAGGTGTTTGTATGAATGTGAATGTGATCACTCCCAAGGAAATGGTGAAAACATAATAATTTGTCACATATGCTGCAAAAAATTAATGCAACAGTTCCACAATCACACAGTTCCTCTGTGCTCTGTCAAAAAATGTTTTAAACATTTTTGAAGTTTTGTTCCATTTTGGAAGTTTTGACTCTTGGATTCCTTTGTTGCAATGTAGTTCACACCTGTTTATTTATTGTTTTCATTTCTGTGTGATGTCTATGTGGTATCTCACCTGCTCTCACTATTCATTACATTTACTTGCGAAGTAACGTATTCTTACCACATGACTCATATTCTAAAACCAATGTATAGCATGACAACTGCCAAGACTATAGAAAGAGAACAAAAATTTCAATGACTGGATGGACAGTTCATAATGTTGTGAAAAAAAAGGAAAAAATGGCATGAGAGAGTTTTCAACATGGCTCATCTGCTTCACAGTACAGCACTGTGACCACTTAACGATGATGCTATGCCTCTGTATGTGGGCTTATTTTTTATTTTTATTTATTTATTTTTTTTAACCACTTCAGCACACCTTCTTCCTGTTTTCATGCTTGACCTGTGTTCAGTTTTTGATGGGCTATCCATTGGGCCATCTTACCACTAAATCTGAGGGGGGAGGGGGGGTGGAGGACACGCTGGGGAGTTTCCCTTGTGAGAATTATAAGGGCGTAAAGCATGTCACCGTCACTTGTGAGCTTGTAGGATTTATTCATGCTTCTGAAATCTATTGACCTTATGGTGAGTCAGGTTTATCTGTGCTGTAGGTCCACAATGCATAGTTGAAAACCCACAAAAAGCTGTATCACTGGTTTCTCTGATATTCACATAAACGTGGGATCAAGAGTGGTGTGCTTTAGGCCCTTATGGATCTCAGCACCTCATTTGTATTCTAATCAAGATACCATGTTGGCAGACATTACTACTTGAGTTAAATCATTTCCACAAATGGCACTTTGTATTTGGAGCTGGTTGTTAACAGGGTGGGAATTGGCTTTCATGTGCAATGTAATCGTGAACTATCTTGTATCTGTTTTAAATGTTAACAGGAAAGTAAAGCTGTGAGGATGGGTCGCGTATGTCAGACTTGGGTAGCTCAGTTGGTAGAGCACTTGCTGTGAAAGGCAAAGTTCCCAAATTTGAGTCTCAGTCCAGCTTTAATCTACCAGGAAGTTTCATATCAAAGCACTCTCCACTGCAGAGTGAAAATCTCATTCTGGGAACAGAAAAGCAAATTACCAGCAAAAGTTAGCTGCAAAGGAACTAGGGCCTCCGAGAGCAGATCCTTTGATAGAGAGAGTGATGAAATAAAATAAGCGTGACTACAAGTGTACATTTAACAAGGAAGTGTACAGTTAGAATAAGTTGTTGTGTGGATGTAGCATAAGAATGTCTGATTTTCAGCATGGAAGTAAATTTTTGAACTAATACATCTCTTAGGGATCTTGTATATTTATCTGAAAAAATGGAAAAGCACAAAAATTCCCATTTACACAAAAATGTGAAATGGAGAGTTGCGAAAACTTATACATTATTTCATTATTGCACTAAACTGTACTTAATTATGTACAAAACGACAAAATTCCACAAAAACAATTATTTCTTTTGTCAGATAAGTTATGCATATTATTATTATTATTATTATTATTATTAATTTTGGTATTATTATTGGCAGTGGCTGTAGTTGCATAAATTTGTTGATGAGCATAACTGTTATACAGTAGATGCTATTAATTTCACACTTTCAAATTTATCTGAATCTAAAAATTTTTCAACACACAGAATGTATACTCATGAGCCACCACTGTACTGAGTCTCCACAGATGGTAATTACCCTCCCAAACATGTACAGGAACAGAACTTCGATGCCTTATCTCCCCAGTCACCCCCCCCCCTCCCCCAAAGTCCTACTGTCCAGTCACAGAGGAGCATTCCCCTCATGACTCAGTACCACACAGTACTAGAGCAAATGAATGACATTATCCACCAGGATGTCGACTACCTCTCATCATGCCCTGAAAGGAGGAAGTCCTACCCACTATTCTTCCCATCCCTCCCATAGTGGTATTCTGCCACCCACCAAATCCAAACAATATCATCGTCCATTCCTGCAAAAGCTCTGCACCTAACCCTTTGCTCATGGATCATATCCCTGTAGTAGACATAGATGTACAACCTATCTCATACATATTCTCTCCACCATCTACTCCAGTCCTGTCACAAGCATCACCTATCCTATCAAAGGCAGGGCTATCTGTGAAAACAGTCATGTGATCTACAAGCTACGCTGCAACCACTGTGCTGCATTCTATATGGGCATGACAACCAATAAGGTTTGTGTCCGCATGAATGGCCACCAACAACCTGTGCCCGAGAAACAGCTAGACCACCCAGTTATTGAGCACACTGCCCAACACAATGTTGTTCTTTTCAAAGAC
The DNA here is from genome assembly GCF_023898315.1 of Schistocerca nitens. Classification (NCBI taxonomy): domain Eukaryota; kingdom Metazoa; phylum Arthropoda; class Insecta; order Orthoptera; family Acrididae; genus Schistocerca; species Schistocerca nitens. The sequence goes on along the minus strand of NC_064617.1, from coordinate 386,051,349 downwards.
TGCTTCACAGCCAGTGCCATCTGCATCCTTCCTACCAATACCAGCTTTTCTGAATTGCACAGGTGGTAACTCTTCCTGTAATATATCCTAAATTCTCATAACCGTCCTGGTCTCAACCTTCGTTAGTCACTGTCCTTCACTCACCCATCCCTTTCCCTGTTCCCACTCTAGCATTACACAGACTTCTATTCCACCAATGCACCCACAGTCATTTTACTTTTCTCAACCCATGCCCCTCTCACACTACATCTAACTGGCACCTAGCTGCACTACCCTCTCCCCATGTCATCCGTGTACACTCCCACAAGCACCACTTTACCATCCACTACCCATACCCTGCTATCCCTCTCCCCTCCCCTACCTCCACCCCAGCCTCCTCCTTACCCCCAACAACCAGACTGCTTCTCCCATAATGCACTGTTGCTCGTACTCTGACCTCAGCAGCCAGAGACAGTGATGATGATGTGTATGAGTTGCATTTGCATGCATGTGTGTATATATGTTGTCCAGTTCAGAAGAAGACTTTTTGGCTGAAAGCTTACTTGCCTTGCAGTCTTTCTGTTGAGTCTGTTAGGGACACAACACATCCACTATGTGATGAGTAGCAATTGATCCCTTTCTAGTATTGTCATTATTCCATCCTGGATTTTCTATTGTTTAATTATGTATGACAACTGTGCTGCTTTTAACCTCCGATTATCTGCCGGGAATAGAAGATACGTTTTGTTAAGTAATGCACTGAAATTTATAGAAAGCATCAACAACCAAAAACCTGTAAAAATGTAGGAAGAGTCCGTTGAATCAATATGGATGCATTCCCACAGATGTTACAGTGTAGTCTAGGGATAGAGTGTTAACTGTGGCACTGCCTGTTGGGTAGCACACTGAGAGCAGCCCATAATAAGATTTACAATATCACCATCATGCCAGGGTAAAACACATGCCATCAGGCCAATAACTTGTTACCCAAAACCCTCCAATATCCCTAATGGAGGAGCTGAAGCACATCCCACTGAAGAGTGGCTGGAATCAAAACCATAGGTGTTATTAGAATCCGTGGCTAATAAAACACCACCACCAAATTCTGAAAGGCAGTGATGGAGGGAAAAACAGTTACCCAAAGGATCAGAAGCCCTGCCTGGAGGCCTGTCTGGCCAAACATGCTGAATGAAGTGAACAATTTGATGTAAAACTGGATTGGAAGTGAAAAAAACTGTAATCCAGGAGCCTGTAATAGGAAACCCTTCCATTGTACATTATGCCGCAACATCTAAGTGAAAATAAGGGAGTTCATCCTGATCAGAAGTAAGATTTGGTCCAATTGGAAGCTTGGACAGTTCTTCAGTGTTGACACACTGTGTGGCAGGAAGAAAAAGTATTTCATAACTGTAGTGAGACAGGAACAAGGCCCAATGCTGAACGTGACATGCTGCTTTGTCAGGCAATGAACCTGAAGGATTAAATAAGGAAATGAAGGATTGTGGTCAGTAATGAGGTAGAACTTAGACCTGTACAAGAACACATGAAACTCTCTGAGGGTGTAGACAATAGCAAATGCTTCCTTTCCAACATGGGAGTAGCACTGCTGGGCACAGCTGAGCGTTTTCAATGCACAAACTATCAGACATTCAGAACCATCCTCGTACCAACATGCAAGGATGGCCCCCATTTCATATCAAGAGGCCTCCACAGCCAAAACCAGTTGGTTGCCAGGATGATAAATAGACAAACAATGAGCAGAATGTAATTTAGATTTCTAAAGTGTGGACATGTGCTCACAGCTCAGCATCCACTGAAAAGGAACATTCTCATAGAGAAACCCCTGGAGTGGATGGACCAATGTGGCCACACCCAGAATAAATTTGTGATAGTAAGCAATTTTACCTAAAAGTGCTTGGAGTTCTTTCACAATTGTAGGGTGAGGCAGAGCTATGACCACAACGACATGATGACATAAAGGCATAACCCCATTCCAAGAAACCTCTAACCCAAATGCACAATGAATGGCTGAAAAAATATGACTTGGCTTTGTTGCATTTAAATCCTCCAATATGTAAGACAGTGAGCACGGCACATAAGTTACGTAAATGCTCTTCCATGAATGCACCAGTCATGACAATTTCAATTGATGCACACTAGAATTAACACTGCCAAGTGTTCCAAAAATCTGAAAAATTGCCAAGGCATTTGTCCCACTCAACAGGTTTCCTGCACTGGTACTGGTACAACCTAAAGGGCATGTTAACTACAAGGAACCATTTAGAATCCTCATCCAACAAAACCTGTAAATAGCCTTCACATAAATCAGTTTTGGAGAAAAATTGACCCCCAACAAGCTAAGCCAATAATTCATCTGGACAGGGCAAAGGGTAGGTGTGAATAATAGATTGAGCATTAAATGAAACTTTAAAGTTGCCGTAAATTTAAAGCTGACCAGTTGATTCGTTTACTATCACGAGGGTTAGATATGATGTAAAAGATTGTATGACCCCCAATGACACCAGACTGTCCAAATCTGATGTAACAGATTTTATGAGCCCTAATGACACCAGTCTGTCCAATTCTGCTTTCACTTGATCACACAAAGCCACTGGAATATGGGGCACATGGAAAAAACAGAGCTGCACTGTAATCAGAGTAACGAGGACCACAAAATCTGTGGCACAACCTAACCCATCTGAGAAGAGAGACAAGAACTTAGGGTGCAGAGAATCTAACTGCTGGTAAGGGACTCACTTGGAAATGACATCCACTGTATCTAACGCAGAAAAATCAAAGCATCCAGACCAAACAAATTTGTGGTGTCAGTATCATCAACTATCAAAAAAGTCAAGGAATAAACCAGATCTTTATACATAGTGGGAAATGTAAATTGCCCCAAAATTGGAATATGCTACTTGTAAGTCACTAAACTTTGAGGAACTGTAGACCATGCATTTCGTCAAATGGAAGTGATGCAAAACTTCCTGGCAGATTAAAAATGTGTGTTGGACTGAGACTCGAACTCTGAACATTTCCCTTTTGGGAGAAACTGCTCTTCTGACTGAGCTACCCAAGCAAGAAACATGACCTGTCCTAACAGCTTTAATTCTGCTAGTACATCATCTCCTACCTTCCAAACTTCACAGAAGCTCATCTGTAAATCCTGTAGAACCAGTACTCCAGGAAGGAAGGATATTGCAGAGACATGGCTTAGCCACAGCCTGGGGGATGTTTCCAGAATGAAATTTTCACTCTGCAGCAGAGTGTGCACTGATATGAAACTTCCTGACAGATTAACACTGTGTGCCTGACCAAGACTCGAACTCCGTACTTTTTTCTTTCATCGGCACATGCTCTACTGATTGAGCTACCCAACTTTCCAAACTTCACAGAACTTCTTTTATAAACCTTGCAGAACCAGCACTCCTGGAAGAAAGGGTATTTCAGAGACATGGCTTAGCCACAGCCTCGGGGGATGTTTCCAGAATGAAATTTTCACTATGCAGTCGAGTGTGGGCTGATAAGAAACTTCCTGGCAGATTAAAATTGTGTGCTGGGCTGAGACACAAACTCAGGACCTTTGCCTTTTATTCTAAAAAGAGATGCAGGTTCCTGGAACAACGCTAACTGACACAGCAACTGCTAGATCTGAAAAGAAAGCCAAGAAGAAACAAAGCCTTACACGTGTTAGCGTCAGTGACACCAAAGGTGCCCTACAGGGGGATATGCTTCAGCTCCTACATCAAGGACGTTGGGATGTCTCACGTAGCAAGTTACTGACCAATCGGCATGTGTTTTGACTTGGCATCAATGGCAAAACAGTGTACATCTTGTCGCAACGTGCTCTCAGTGTGCTACCATACAGGCAGTGTTGTGGTAGATGCTCTCTTCCTGGTCCACACAAAGGCATCCATGGCAATACATCATTGTTAATTCCAGGGGACCATTCCTACATTCTTACTAGTTGTGGCTGTCCATGCTCTCTCTCTAAATTTCCATATGTTACCCACTGTCCAAAGTCAACCATAGCTATGACTCAAGCATTCTCCATAATTTTTGCTATTGAAGGGTTGCCTTACATGCTTGTGATGGAAAACAATCCACAGTTTTTGTCTCAGACCTTCCACATTTCTGCACCTGTCAAGGCATTCACCATGTGACAGCTCCTTCTTTTCACCCTCAATCTAACAGTGAGATGGAACATCTCATCTTCAAAGTCAAAGTTCAAATGAAAAAACATGTAATGGACTCCTCTGCAGATGACATCTTGACACACTTCTTGAGTTCCTACAGGTTAATATTGGTGGGGGATCAGAGTTCGGCTGAGATGCTCCATCGTCGCCAGCCACGTACCCCCCCGCCTCTGCTCATGCTTCCCCACGAACACACACCATTGGGGCCCTTGTTGTAGTTTGCTCCTTGCTCCACAGTCTGGGCTTTGTGGTTGGCCCCCAACAGAAGTGGATAATGGTCATGTTCCACAGCTGCCGAGGCTGCCACTTCTGCATGGTGTTCACCAGTGAGGGGCTGGGGACATGCATGTGGTGTCTCTGCTGGGGGGAGCAGATCCATCCTCCTTGTGAATGTCACCACCTCCAGACCTTGGATTAGCCACCTCCTGCCAGACCTTCCTGCAATGCTTAGCTGCCACCGGTGATTCCGCTGTCAGCTGAGTTGGTGCCTACAGGTCCTTCCACATCAGCGTACCTGGCATCCCTGACAGAGCAGCCAGTGCCCTCACTGCGGGCATGCTTCTACAATGTTGAGGACCTGGATGTTAAAATGCAGCCAGCACTCTTGTCAATGGTCCTCTCTTATCGTATTTCATGGGGGAGCAGCCACCACATGTGTCCACAGCCACCCCACTTCTGCCCCTACTCACTGGTTCCAACCTGGAGTCTCCTTCCCCCACTGCTGTCATCACCTGCAGTATCAGCCACAGAGGCCATGCATGTTTCAACAGTTGCCCTGATGCCTGTATCGGTGGAGCATCCTTTTGCCAAGGGTCAAGGGGTTCCATAATCCTGTACATAATACTAAGTTATGTATCGCGGTATCAGGCCACTTGCATGCTATACTTTGAATATTCTGCCAACAGCATCAGCATGAGCTGGCCACCAGATACTGCCTGCAGTGGGCCACATGACTTGTGTACAAGACATAGCATCCACCATGCCATCTACAATAGCCCTCTGCTTTGCATAACTACAGTGCAGCGAGCGCTCACTCTCATGGTATGTTCTAACTTATTGTCAACAACTGATTGCATCAGTATCTGGATTATTTCTATGTTTGTGTATGTGGAAGAAGAATAAACTTTGGTTCATTGTGGCCATACTGTTGTTTGTGTCTTACATTATGACATGTATACATACATTATCTATAAGACTAGAAGTTGATACTGCATTTGAGCACAAAAGTTTTCAAGGCAATGGCAGAGGGTATATTTGCAATGGTACCAGCAGCTATTACCACTGACATAAGTAACACCACTTGACTCATGCTATCTGTCATGTTGGTTGAAACACAAATATAGCTGTACAAAGTAAGTCACAAAGTGGCAACAAAAATAACAACTAGGAAAGTATGTACCTCACAGATTAACTAGTCAACAGTTAAGTATCAGTATTTAAACTGTGTACTCCACGCCATTTCAATTCACACAGCTGAATAATAGTAAATGAGAAATAGTAAATAAGAAAAGTAGGCTGCTTAGCAAAACATATGTTCCATTCATGGTAGATAATCAGAGGTTAAAAGCAGTACAGTTCCCATACATAATTATGTAACTAGTAGAAGATATGTATGGAATGCATTCATCATAGCAATGAATAACAAAACAATCAGGGAATCATAACACTCCAATTTAGTGGCATAATCCAGAGGACTAAAGCTAACTTGCTACTCATGTTTTGTAATTCTGTCACATACTCTTCATTTATCAACTGAAGACACTATAAAGTCTCTGTAACCATTACACACTGTGATAATGAAATTTGCCATGGAACAAAAATATGTGGTTGTTGTGGAGTTCAGTGCCCTGATGACAATGGTGAATTGTATGTGGAAATGCAATTTCATTTGCACTTGGCTATGCTATTTATATTACCATGGCACTTACCACATTCTCTGTTATTTTAGGAATATTATTCTCTAGTGGTGTGAGTAGAGAAGGGAGGGACAGATAGCCACTTAGGGCAGGTAAAGGAAAGTTGCAGTTGCATCAGTCAGTCAACTGTCGACCATCACTTATCTCACTATGAGATCACACAGCATCAATCCTTGATATGTGTACATCTGCTAACATGAAGAATATGGTTTTTGTGTGTTCAGATGCTTCTTATACTGAAAGTCTATGAAGTGTTTTAATTCACCAAATCTTTTCTGTTATGTGTGTGGTGAGTGTACAACTAAGTTTCAAAAACATTCCATTTCACCAAGTACCAACAAGGTATAAAAGTTGTATTTTGAATCAGATGTAGATGAGAGTAAATCTTGGGCACCACAGAACTGTTGCTCACACTGATGCAGTCCACCCAACTGTGCCATTTGCCATTCTACAGTTGTGGAGGGAATCTGTCAATCACGGACTGGTGCTTTTTTTAATGAAAGTAAAAAGGGACCTCAAGTAAAGCAAAACACACAGTTTCTTACCCAAATTTGGAATCTGCAGTTCACTCTGTTCCACATTCTGATTCTCTCCCAGTTCTAAAACCACCAACAGAATGGACACTGAAAGATGAAACAGATGATAATAGTGGGAAACCACAAGCTTATGAAGATCCTGAGCACATGCCATCTGCAGCACAGCTACAAATGCATTCATTGTCACAGAACTGAACAATCTTGTAAGATTTCAAAATCTTTCAAAGAGGCAAGCAGAATCACTTGGGTCTTGTCTTGAAGAAAAGAACCTGTTACAACCAATCACTAGCATTACATTCATAAACAAAAGCTTCATCTTTCCACTTTTTTCTCAGTGACAGAGAGTTTGGTCTAATGTAATTACATAAATGGGCTGCCTACAAAATTTGGAATGATTCACAATCCACCTATTTATAGATTTTTCAAAGTGTAGTCTCAAAGCTGTTCTCTTATATGAAGGAAACAAGATACCTTTGATACCAGAGGCCCATTCCATTCAGTTACAGGGAATCTATGAGAACATGATGTATTCCAGGTGTATACTGCCTATTTGAGTCACAAATGGAAAATCTGTGGTCATCTCAGAGTTTTGGGGATGCAGACTGGTTTCTTGTGTCACTGGGATAGTAGAGCAAGAAAAGATCATTATGTAATAAAAGAGAGGCCTCTGAGAGAAATTTTCATTCCAGGTGAAAAAAATGTGTCGCATGAACCCCTTGTCAACAGAAAGTGTGCTGTTTACCACCACTCCATCTGAAATTGGGCTTTTGAAGAACTTTTTGTAAGCAATGGACAAAGGCAACCAGGGTTTTCAATTTTTACAATCTAAATATCCTGCTATTAGTACTGTAAAAATTAATGAAGGAATTTTTCCTGGGCCTCAGATCTGTGACTTGGTGAAAGATATTACCTTTGAACAGTTGCTGAAAGATACTAAGAAGTCAGCTTGGCATTCTTTTAACAATGTGTGGTACATTTTCTTGGAAAATTTAATATTTGACAACTACAGGGAACTGACAGAACACATGTTGGACTATTACAAGGCTATTAGGTGCAACATATCTCTGAAATTACATTTCCTTCATTCCCACTTGGATTTCTTCCCACCTAATCTTGAAGATGTGAGTGACAAACACATTGAGCAATTTCACCAAAATGTCACTGCCATAGAAAGATGATATAAGGGAAGTGGTCAAAAAACTTTTGGTGGATTACTACTGAACACTCCTAAAAGAAGTTTCACCACACACCCAAAAATGTAAAGTTTCCAGGAAAAGTTTCTAACTTGTGAGACCATTTCAAGCTTTATTCAGCTCTCTCATACTATTTTCTGTTTTGTTAATAAAAAACACCTTCTCTTGCTGTGCTGTATTTCATTCTCCCAGATGCAATTCACCTTTTTTCACTTTAAGGCATCATCATGGGATCTATAATGATAGTTATGATACATTTTTGTATTTATATGTACTATTCATAGATTATAAAACAGTTCACTTCTTGCTTTTTATGTAAATAAGTGATTACTTACAGTTCTTTGCATTTTTAATTGGCATCAGCATTTCCTTTCATCTGGCCACATGGAGGTCACACTACTGTTCTGTTTATGATCTCTATTTTCAATTGTTCTTTGATTTACTTTCCAGTTAGTTATTGTGCATGTATTCATTTTTGTGTGATTGTAATCTGTTACTGAGTATATGCAGGAATAAATATTTTGTTTTCTCCAATACCAACATATTTGGTGACCCCAATTGACTAAGTCATGTCTGCACTGGCTTCAGCATTTTGCACAGTTTCACAACATTTATGCTTGTAACTTCCACACCATCTGCACTGCACTTGTTCCCACATGAGAATATATGACTCACCAGTCACAACTGAACCAGCAACCAGCAGTGCAGTTAACAGAATGACAATGAAATCCCCACCATTCTGGCAACATAATCCTCTATTATGGTCTGCCTGGCTAGGAATCAGTTCGTCCTCACACATATATCAGCAGACAGGACTAAATACAGCTATGTGGTTGCAGTACTCTTGGAGGATCTAGCAACAGAATTCCAGGACATTGCAGCCATACCAAACAGTATGCATCAATTAAGAATGCATTGATCACAGACTTGTTGCAACTAAGAGCAAAATGGCTAGAGAAGCTTTTGCACACTAACGAGCTCAGAGATCATGCTCCCTCACAACTCCTAAGACATTTACACACATTGGTAAGTAATACTGTAAGTGATGATGTGCTACAAAATATACAGTTGTCCCAAATGCCATCAGACACCCAAAAATTAACATTGTGTGTGCAAGCAATTTAAACACACTTGCAGAAAAATGCTGACAGGATAGGTGAAATACATCCTACATAAAATGTCTCAACATTGACGCCATGAAAAGAAAATGTGCCCAAAGTGATGCAAGCCTCCCTGCAAATGCCATTGGCAGAACTGACCAAACAGGTAGCTGCATTACAAACAACACACAACCATCAATGGGCACATTGCCAATAGTCAAGGGGTTGTAATCAATCGTTGTTGCACAGAACTTATTTTGGTACCACAGGAAGTTTGGTAATGATATGCAAAAGTGTACACCACCATGTACAACACCTTGCAGGTGGGAGCACGAGAGCAACTTCTATTGCAAATATGTACTAACTTTTTGTGATTGACAGGGATATAAAACTACAATACTTGGTCAATACAAAGGCAGAAGTGCCAGAATATACAGCAAACTGACTACAGTATCGGAGCAGTCACAACTGCTATCTATTCACCAAGATTAGAATTTATGGTTGAGTTAACATTATTCCTTAACCTGGGGCTACACTATGTGTTTGAATGGCAATTTACAGTGGCAGTTATATCACAGCCTATTATCAGAAAAAAATTTGTCCTTCTATGACTTACTGGCAGATTTGACTACTAATCTATATACTCCAAGGAAAGTATGTTGTGGCACACTGCTAGCAGTATGCACAGTCACAGACAATTCACCATACATATGGTTACTGAAAGAATACCCTGACACCACTCAGCAGTCACCTACTGTCCCAGTGGCAACGGAAAAAGCATGCGAAGTTCAGAAGAACGCGAAATCCCGAAGATTGGCTAAAATTTACAGACGCGTGAAATTTGGCACGGACTTCAATGTGAGATGCCTTTAACAGGTTCCACAATGAAACATTGTCTTGAAATTTGGTAGAAAATCCGAAGAAATTCTGGTCATATGTAAAGTACTCAAGCAGCAAGACACAGTCAATACCTTCACTGCGCAGTGCCGATGGTACTGTTACCGACGACTGTGCCGCTAAAGCGGAGTTATTGAACGCAGTTTTCTGAAATTCCTTCACCAGGGAAGATGAATGGAATATTTCAGAATTTGAAACACGAACAGCTGCTAGCATGAGTTTCTTAGAATTAGATACCTTAGGGGCTGCGAAGCAACTCAAATTGCTTGATACGGGCAAGTCTTCAGGTCCAGATTGTATACTGATTAGGTTCCTTCCAGATTACACTGATACAATAACTCCCTACTTAGCAATCATATACAACCGCTCGCTCACCAATAGATCTGTACCTACAGATTGGAAAATTGCGCATGTCGCACCAGTGTTTAAGAAGGGTAGTAGGAGTAATCCATCGAACTACAGACCTATATCATTGACGTCGGTTTGCAGTAGGGTTTTGGAGCATATACTGTATACAAACATTATGAATCACCTGGAAGGGAATGATCTATTGATACGTAATCAGCATGGTTTCAGAAAACATCGTTCTTTTGAAACGCAGCTAGCTCTTTATTCACACGAAGTAATGGCAGCTATCGACAGGGGATCTCAAGTTGATTCCGTATTTCTAGATTTCCGGAAAGCATTTGACACCGTTCCTCACAAGCAACTTCTAATCAAGCTGCGGGCCTATGGGGTATCATCTCAGTTGTGCGACTGGATTTGTCATTTCCTGTCAGGAAGGTCGCAGTTCGTAGTAATTGACGGCAAATCATCGAGTAAAACTGAAGTGATATCAGGTGTTCCCCAGGGAAGCATCCTGTGACCTCTGCTGTTCCTGTTCTATATAAATGACCCGGGTGACAATCTGAGCAGTTCTCTTAGGTTGTTCGCAGATGATGCTGTAATTTACCGTCTAGTAAGGTCATCCGAAGACCAGTATCAGTTGCAAAGCGATTTAGAAAAGATTGCTGTATGGTGTGGCAGGTGGCAGTTGACGCTAAATAACGAAAAGTGTGAGGTGATCCACATGAGTTCCAAAAGAAATCCATTGGAATTCAGTTACTCGATAAATAGTACAATTCTGAAGGCTGTCAATTCAACTAAGTACCTGGGTGTTAAAATTATGAACAACTTCAATTGGATAGACCACATAGATAATATTGTGGGGAAGGTGAGCCAAAGGTTGCGTTTCATTGGCAGGACACTTAGAAGATGCAACAAGTCCACTAAAGAGACAGCTTACACTACACTCGTTCGTCCTCTGTTAGAATATTGCTGCGCAGTGTGGGATCCTTACCAGGTTTGATTGACGGAGGACATCAAAAGGGTGCAAAAAAGGGCAGCTCATTTTGTATTATCACGTAATAGGGGAGAGAGTGTGGCAGATATGATACGCGAGTTGGGATGGAAGTCATTAAAGCAAAGACGTTTTTTGTCGCGGCGAGATCTATTTACGAAATTTCAGTCACCAACTTTCTCTTCCGAATGTGAAAATATTTTGTTGAGCCCAACCTACATAGGTGGGAATGATCATCAAAATAAAACAAGAGAAATCAGAGCTCGAACAGAAAGGTTTAGGTGTTCGTTTTTCCCGCGCGCTGTTCGGGAGTGGAATGGTAGAGAGATAGTATGATTGTGGTTCGATGAACCCTCTGCCGAGCACTTAAATGTGAATTGCAGAGTAATCATGTAGATGTAGATGTAGATGTAGATGGTAAAGCACACTGCTGTTTACCACATTCTGACCATGCTAGGGCAGTCAACTCACACTCTGCCTTCATGTCCCTAAATGTCTGGGGCCTGAAAAGCTAAAAGTGGTAAAACAGGAATTTCACAACATGATATCACAGGGTATCTGCAAAGTTTCTAGTGGCAACTGAACAGCCCCGATTGACATGCCTAAAAACAAGAATGGGTGGCATCACTGCAATGATCATCTCCAACTCAGTGCAAGGACCATCCTTGACTGGTACACAGTCCCATACATACAAGACTTTTAGGCAAATATTCATGATAAGATGATATTTTCTAGCACTGACCAAGTCCAAGCATACATCAGACCCCTGTAGCCACAGAAAACATTCATAAAACAGCAGTGATGGTACCATTAGCCTATCTTAAGTTCACCAGGATGCCTTTCAGACTGTGTAATGCAGCTCAGACCTTCCAGCATTCTATGGATAAGATGACAAAAGATTCAGATTTTTGTGCTATGTATTCATAGATGATTTGTTGGTGATGTCTGCATCAGAAGAGGAGCACTCATGGGATTTGACACAAGTGTTCAACTGCCAACACACGCAGGAACTAGTAATTAATCTGGTGAATGTGTTTTTGGTGAGAAAGAGGTGCACTTTGTAGGATATTTGATCAAGTCTACCACAATGAGAGAAGTACAACAGTTCCTAGTAGTAGTAAATTTCTATCAAAAGTTCATTCACAGTCACACATTAATAATCACACCACTGAACAAACTCCTTAAGGGCAAACTGATGCCTAACCACAGATTAGATTAGATTAGATTAGATTAGTACTTGTTCCATATATCATGAATACAACACTTCGTACTGATGTGGAATGTGTCAGCCAGGCAGACACCATGTTTCAGGCTGTCAAAACAGCTACAGCAGAGGTCACCCTATTAGCACACCCAATCTCACATGCCCCATTTGTTTACATGGTTGATGCTCTGTCCTGTGCCACTGGTGCTGCACTTCAGCAAAAGACTGACCAGTATTGGCAGCCCATTGCATTCTATAGTCATAAGTTGTCACCATCTCAGCGATGTTGGGAAACTTATGACCATGAGATGTATGCTGCTTGCGCTGCAGTCAAAACATTCAGACACACATTAGAAGGGCAACAGTTCACCATCTACCCGTATACAGATCACAAGCCACTTACCTACATCTTTAAGGTAAAGCAGAAGAAAGCACTGCCTAGGCAGCTGCGACACTTACATTATATCAGTCAGTTCATAATCAGCAGCCATAGAAGCTTAATGTTCTATTTGATGCACTTTTGCAAATAGAAACAGTGAACACAGTGGCAGGTGAAACCACGTGAGTGGAAGCACTGACAAAAGCTACTGATTATGATGCTCTCATGCACACACAACAAAGTGATAGTGAGCTGTGTGATTTATTGCAACAGTTGAAAGAATTGAGATTACAGCTTGGCATCACTTGGAGAATATGCAGAGTTACATTGTGACACAGCAAAAGGAAAGGTATGACCATTTGTGCCACAGCAATTCAGAGCACAGGCAATAGTGGCAATGCACAATCCGGCACATCCAGGAGTAAAGGGGTCACTGTGAGATTAGTCAAACAGAAGCTTTGTAAGCAATACTGAAATGGACAGAGACACTGCTTGTCATGCTTTTAGGCCCATGAACATCATTTAAGAGTGATCTGAAGAGCACAGCAGTGGAACTGGTATATTGACAAACAATAAGCCTATTTGGAGAGTTTTTGCACAGCATGGCAGATGACACAATCACTGCCTTAGTCTTCGCCACCTGACTAAGAGAACATATACACAAACTAAGACCAAAAGTGCCTAGAAACCAGTTGAAAAGACACTCTTTCATTTTTGCATAGCTAGACAAGTTATACACATGTATTTTTATGCAACAATAAAGTGAATAAGCCATGGCAGCCACTGTACGACGGACTATATCCAGCAGCCAGTAGGGCAGCAATACTTTCTGCATAATGATCAATTTACCACAGTTGCATTGGATTGGATCAAGCCACTGTTTCTGGATTCAACAGACATTACAACAACTATGGAATGCAAACCAGAGAAGATAGAAGAATTAGCAACAAGAGGTGTTCATGTACCCCATGAGCACCATGGTGAACCAGGCACTGCAAACCTAGGCCACCATTAAGGATTACTACCCCACTCCCTGTTAGAACTACTGACTCGCATGGCACACCACCTGGTTTCAAGAAGGAAGTAGTTGCAAGGGTTGGACAGCATGTTAAATTCAATCCTCACTATCATTAGCACTAAAGGGGGGGGGGGGGGGGGGGGGGGGGGGAACTGTGTAGTGACCTATTCCAATGTTTTGTCCTCAAAAATGTGCAATGGTGCATAAACATTCCATGCAGTGGCAGTTTCAAGCTGAATTAAAGTGGTTGTTACTTGATTTACTTTTATGTTGGTTGTTCCATGCTTTAGATTGTGAATGCATTCATATTTGTATAACTGTGAGCTGTTATCAAGTATATGTGGGAATAACTATCTTGTTTTCTCCAATATCCATAGACACATTACATAAAATTTGTGTATGGTTGGTTTTAGCTCATGCATTGCATGAATTAAATGTAGATAGGATATTGAAATTTCATTTAAAACTCAAAACAGATTGATATCTCGTTTTCTTCTTGAGTTATTGGTATTCATATCCAAAGGACAATCTCATGCAAAGTCCCCATTCAAGCAAGCCCTTGTGCATCACAAATCATGTAGTCATAAGAACTGTCATATCTCACAAATGATTCAAGGTATCAAAACGAGGTTTTTTTTACAAATGATAGCTTACAATGAGGTACACATGTTGTGTGACAAATACTCAAAGCTTTCTCATTCACCAGGATATGGAGCTAACTCATGCACAACAATGAGAGTTCTGCAGCTCAGAATATATGCAGATGTTTATAACGCTGTAGGAAAATCCAAGCAGCATTCACAGACATGTCCACAGCAGTTGGGGAATGGCATAGCATTATAGGTAGGCACTCCCACAGTACCAGAAGTTGAGCTCTTATTATATTATTTTTTGTACAGATTGCCTGAGGATGCACCGATAAGTGGTGTGAAACTGGTCGTAGATTTAATAAAAATCATTCATACAGCCAGTGCGGAATTTTCTTTGGAAGTCGAAGTTTGGCTGTGGTTGCCCGCCCTACAAAACAACAAGTAGCAAAAGGGTTAATAAGCATACCAATGTTGTGCTGATGCAGAACAAAGGCTCAAGAAGAAGAAGAAGGAGGTGAAGTATTTCAGTTCATGGGACCATCTACAGTTTACTTGATACTGACGCAATGGAAAATATGCACGTCTGTAGCAGCAGAATTAAAGAACTGGTTATATAGGCCATGGAATATCAAGATGTAGAACTAGCCATCTGCAATAAGGCAGACCTAAGTGGAATTCTTAAGAACTAAACAGCTGTGTAATGAGAGTTCATAAATGAAATATTTATCCATTCATCATGATCCAAGGGTTCCATCTTGATGGAGAATATTTAATCATATGAAGAGAGAAAAGGAATACATCCACAAAGACAAGCAAATGTTAGAAACTATATATTAATATTCTTTTAACAATAAATTGTCATCACACTGTATAGACAGTTTTTGTTCTGTTAAAGGGGTGCAGCAAGCAATTTCCATTTTAGATTATCTTACATGACCATCTATAAAATTAGGTGGTGTAGAAAGGCTAGCCTAGAAAAAATTAAGGCTGATGAGAAGCTTATAAATATTTAGGACATTTGAACTTGATATTTGTTGTAAATTATGACAGGGTTTTCCATTAGAGCGAAACACCTAGAGTTTAGCAGAGATCAGATCAAGTTAAATCTAACATTGACCAAAGCCAGTGTATGTCTGTGGAAATTAGATATACTAATTATAATTCAGTTGCATAAAGTTATGACTCACTTTTGAAACTCCCATTTGTACTGGTGTTTTGAGACTTTTGTACTTTTCCACAAAACTATTACTCCAATACTGTCTGCTGAAATTAGTATACCATCTTTATTTAAGCAGAGAGATGTGATGAAACCTTTATGGATGTCCAGTTCCTGTAGAAGCTAAAAAATGTCACATTATTTCTACACAAATGTCAAAAAAATATCATTGATGATAAAATTCATTTATGACAGAATCATTAATAACTGTTGGGCACATAGTTAAATCTGACATTGCTGTGATCATTTGAATTTCACACTTGTCTTTGCATGTCATGCAATTAGGGCTGTTGATAAAATATTGATATATCAATATTTCCCCAAGAAAATATCGAGATCAGTGATATTCCCTTCCCTGATTTGTCAATATGAAAATGGCAATATCAAGTGCCTATATTTTTGTTTCATATTATATTTTTTTCTTTGTTCTTTTGAAATTTTAGTAGAACATAACTTTACTTTCACTGTGTGAAGGAATCTTACTACATTTTGACCTTTCATCATGTCCAGTCTTTCTCTTTGACTGTCTGAAGCAAGTATAGGTGGCAGAAAAGAAGAAGTCCGATTGCACTGAAAAGGGGGGGGGGGGGGTGAATGGAATACAAGATTTCTGATGTGAAGAGATAGCTTTTGCTTTATTCTTTAAAAATTAATTTTTAACACAACTAGTGTGCTATTTCTCCACATCAGCATTCTTCAAAAACGGTTGCTGAAAATGACAAACAAAAATCAAGATGATAAGACTGGTCTTTGCAGTGGGTGCAGATGTGTGAGGGGAAATGATGACATATTGGTATTAAATGCTACCAACAACAACTGCAACATTTAGCTTCATCATGCAGTTTTCCTACATCAACATGAAAACAGGTTTATTTTGACATGTAGCCAATGACAAGCTAAGAAAATAAGTTATGAGAGGTTAACTGAAATGAAGTATTGCATGACAATGCACCATGTACTCAGTTGTTAACTAACAACACAACAGTCAACAAAAAAAGCATTGTAATACGAGCTTTTTATTTGCACAAAGTCCAATTATTAACTTACAAATTTTCAAATTAAGGGTTTTTCTTTCAATTCTTGCTCCACGAGGGTTAGGCAGGCTGCTAGCTTGTTGGTGTACAGTATATCTAATAATACAGTAAATCAATACTTAAAAATACAACTCTAAATTTTTTCATTATATTTACAATGTGCAGCCGATATTTTTATAGGCCGATATGTCAATATTTTTTTCTTCAATATATCGATACTTTTTGTCAGTACATCAAGGGCTGATAAAGATATTTTTTGAAATATTGATCTATCAGATTCCCAGTATTTTTAAATATATCAACAGTCCTACATGCAATCCATCAAAGACATCAGTGAGAATTAACAAAGCATTGGTTTTTATCCTGCATCACATTCAAAAGAGATGAATAGTCAGACAATTTGCAAAATATTTCTATATTCCATTATAGTAATATTATTAGCTATGGAAAAGAAACTGAGACATACATTAGTTGTATATACTGAGTGAGGTGGCACAGTGGTTAGCACACTGGACTTGCATTCAGGAGGACGACGGTTCAATCCCGTGTCCGCTCATCATGATTTAGGTTTTCTGTGATTTCCCTAAATCACTCCAGGCAAATGCCAGGATGGTTCCTTTGAAAGGGCACGGCTGACCTCCTTCCTTAATCCGATGAGACCAATGACCTCGCAGTTTGGTCTCTTCCCCCAAACAACCCAACCCATTAGTTGTATAATATCATTTCCAAGACTTTAAATCATATCCTAATTCATTATTGAAAAGACAAACATTTTAAAAAGACAACAGGTAATTAAATTTCACACAAAGCACTGTCACTACAGTAAATATATTCTTGGATCTTTCGCATGTGTTGGGTAAGAAGGGGGAGGGGGGGAAGTTTTTAATCAATCATCTGCACGGTTTAATATGGCCTGCCATGAATTCCTCTCCTGTGCCAAACTCTTCATCTCAGTTTGATGCTTGTACCTGGCACCCTCAATTATTTTCTAGATATATTTGTCTTACATCTTGGTCCTTACAATGTGGCAATGTTGGTGCACAGGTTGCAATGACAGAAACACCTTTATGAGTAAACACACAAATGAACAGTTCACAGTTCTGACATGAGGCAAGAAATAATATCCACTTCTGGCAGAATGGTAATGTCTCTCACAGTACGAGGTGGAATCCAAAATTTTTGGGACTGGTGCTGCCATCTGGGAAGTAGGAGTAGTAGATTTTTGCACCACTAGGTGGTGAGAGCTGCATATCTGATGAGTCAGTGTGCAGAGTGGCATTCAGCTGGGAGGATGTGTTGTGTGTGCACAGTGATTTTTGTAATACTCTGTGTTTGGTGTGTGGTTATTTGATGATGGACCCACGAACAGAACACCGCGTGTGTATCAAATTCCGTGCAGATCTCAGGGAAAGTGCTACGGAGATGTATGGTTGTCACCCAGAGACAAAGTAACAATTGTCTCAGTGGAAGAGCCCGGGCTCTCCAAGACACAAAAAAGTGAGACATGTGAAGAGCAAAGTGAATAGCATGATCATCATTTTCTTTGATACCAAGGGAATTGTGCACAAAGAATTCGTCCCACCCAACCAAACAGTGAATTCCATGTACTGCTGTGACATTTTTCAATGGCTCTGTGAAAATGTGTGGCAACAATGGCCCGAACTTTGGTGTCAAGGGAACTGGCTGCTACATCATGACAATGCACCCTGCCATATGTCCTTGCTCACCAGGACCATTTTGGCAAAAAAAACAACATGGCGGTTGCACTCCACCCACCATACTTGCCAGATTTGGCACCTTGTGACTTTGCACTATTTTTAAAACTGAAAATCAAGTTGAAAGACTGTTGGTTTGACACTCTAGAGAGGATTCAATAAGCATCACTGGCAGTGATAAACACCCTCAAAGAACAGGACTTCCAGAAAACGTTTCACAACTGGTAGAAACGCTGGGACCGATGTGTACGTGTGGATGGGAACTACTTCAAGGGTGATGGTGACCATTAGTCCAAAGGTAAGGTTTTCAACAGATGGCAGCACCAGTCCCGAAAATTTTGGATAGCGCCTTGTAGATAGTGAAGTCTCTCACTGCTGTGGAGCTCAGTGTTCTTGATCAGTGTCCAGTCAGTGTCCTACACAGTGGTCCAGCCAGTGTCCAGGATGGTGTCTGGCTCAGTCAGGTGCAGACTAATCGGTATCTTGGTTGGAGTCCTGGGATTGCACTGGGTTGATGTCCATCCAGTGATCTGTGCAGCATTTAAGACTGCTGCTGATAGTATATGTGACTACACTGTTTCTCTGTGATAAAATTAGCTTGAAAATGGCCTGGGGGATGAAATTGGCTAACAGTGCAAAAGCAAGAAACAAAGTGTTTCTTTGAAAAATAAAAACAGCCTACACAGGTCAGTTACTTCTCTCAATAGACTTGCAGTTGCTGTGGACCAATACATACAAAAGACTGTTGTTGTGTTGATATGTTCAATTTATGGTGTTCATACAATAGAGTACCAGATTGTCCCTCTTTTTTTTTTTTTTTTTTTTTGAGAGGTGAGATTTTGGATATTTCAACAAACATGTGTAGTTTTGTCACATACAAATCAGTTTCATGGTAATCTCACAAAGGCCCTGTGTGGGCTGTAATTATCATATGACCAAAGGTGGCTTCTGAGGAACTGCTGTTGCATCGTGGCACCACTTGTATAAAAAAGAAAGAAAGAGAAATCTGTGTGAACTGTGCATAAAACATTGTTTCAGAGTACGTATTTTCTGATTTGAAGAGGCGCATTTCACCACGCATGCTAGCTTGACTCAGGTCTTTACGTTCCTTCCACCAGAGAGCAGTAAAGTGCGGGACCTATAGAAGTATGATGTGCCATCTAGCAACCCTGTTAGAATACATCAGGGTGAAGATTTCTTGTAATCCAGTTTTACAATCTTTCTGCAAGATAATGCTAATGCATTCCTAAATGCTAGTCAATGATTAATTAAACTGAATTCAGAAATAATACACTTAAATATCATTATGAATAGCTGTATGAAATTTGAATATAATGGTGCCCTTACATTTTGAAATTAAGAGGCATTGTTTTAATATTGGTATATTTCACAACAGCGGGGCTGTTGCATATACAGTCTAAAATGAAAGTACATCAAATGTCAAAGCGACACATGAATAATGTGTTTAGTCTTTCATTTCTAGGCAAAACCAACATTCAGCAGAAATTAGATTCACAATGTAGACAAACAATTGACAGCCACAACAAACATGTAGAAAAGAATAGATATATCGGGTGATCAAAAAGTCAGTATAAATTTGAAAACTTAATAAACCACGGAATAATGTAGATAGAAATATTTTGGAACTTTGTTAATCCAGAAAGTCAGAATGCTCATACTACAGCTGTGAGTATTCTCAAAGAAACTGAACCATTAATTGGCAATAACCAAGCACAAGTAATAGCTCAGATTTACGATGGTGCAAATGTTATGAGTGGCAAGTCGAATGGGGTACAGAAATTAATTAAAGACAAATATCCAAATGCAAACTGCATCCATTGTTATCCACATCAGTTCAACCTTATGTCTACAGCAGCCTCTGTTAAATGCAAAGTCTGCACCTTTTCAGGTAATTCTTCTTTCTTTTCTTTATTCAAAAAAGCTTGCCCCATGTGTGTGACAAGATGGAATTACCATTCTCAAGTAGTAAAAAATGGTTTCGAAAACAGGAAAAAATCTTGTTACTGTCATGAAAGTCACTGAAACAAGTGAGAGCATAAAACTGTCTTCTACTGTTGAAAAGCTGGGTCATACACACAAAGAATGCAAGATAACAAATTCATTTTCTGGCTTTCATTTTTCTCAATGATAATGCCTCATGCAGATATACTCTTTAATCAGATTCAGAAGAAGATAACTGAACCGACCAAAGCAACGCAAGAAAACCAGAACTTTGAAGCAGTAATGCGGAACATCTGAGATGACATTGACTCCATTCTTAACAACATTAGTTTCATTGGACACCTCACTGCAGCCAACTTATTTGATGTAAATCAGTTTGACAAATACATCACAGATTTTTCCAGACAAATATCTTGAGATTATGGACATGTGTATATTTCTGGAAAAAAGAAAGTTGAAGGGTGAGCTTCAAGTCTTCTATGCTAGGCCTGAGTTGACAGCAGTTGCTGGTGCAGTTCCATTTCTTCTGCTGATTCTAGAGGATGAACTTTGTGACACACTCAACAAGAATGTTAAAGATTTGAAACTGCTAATAAGGACACCTATCTCAACATCAGAAGCTGAGTGGTGATTTTCAGTGCTCAAGAGAATTAAAACATTCCTACAAAACACCAAGAAAGAAGAACGACTGAGTGCCTTAAGGATGCTATCCTGTGAAAAGTCATTCATGTGTAAAATTGAAGATTTCAGTTTGAGATGACGCTAACAAGAAGAGGCAACAAATTGATTTATAATATCATTCCTAACATTATTTTAAAGCTGTCTTCCCAAAGTCATTGAGTTGCTGCTTTTGGTGAGTGCAATGCCTTTAGCTTTAAATGTTGGTAATTTGATTAAATCTGCTTCACAAAATCCAGATTACAAGTTCAAATAATTTATATATGCTCTATTATTTCTCATATTGGCACAGATGTTGCAGCGGACACTTTTCTGGCAGTAGGCCGTGAATGTTAAATAAACAGGCTGTTTTGGCTGTTGAGGAGAGAAGAGCAGAGTGGGGAGACAAGCCACGCCTCCCTCTGACAGGGCTGGCAGCCTACGTCCATGTTCTGTGTTCCTGGAAAGGCAGAAACAATGTAATAATGTACTTATGAATCACTAATTCCACCTGGTGTTGTGAGAGCTATATTCAAAGCCTGTGACAGAGCAAGATTGTTCTCTGCATTCATTTCAAAATAAAAAAAGGAAACAACCAGTAAGCACAACTCAGAGGAAAGCAGAGCACATAAATCATTAGCTAACGGCTAGAGCACAATTGTTAACTGAGGTTGGTGGTGTCATTATGTGGTAGTTGAGGCCAAATCTCCACCGTTATCTTAAGCAACTATACATCAAAACACCCCCTGCTTATGACTGCCATGTAAAAGTTACTGCACATACACTGAGAGGAGTGAAGAATTGTGCTGTTGATATGCGTGCGCGCATGTGGAATGGTGTGTGCGAGAGAGATTTTTGGAGTTACTGTTACGTTTGACATCTCATGCAGACATGCAAAAAAGATAGCTAAAGCAACCTCTCTCTCTCTCTCTCTCTCTCTCTCTCCCCCCCCCCCCACCCCCCACCCCCCCGTCCCATGGCACCTCCCCTCTCTCTTATACAAACACCTGCTATCATGTTCTCCAGGAATATATCAAATTCTTACTGGTCATAAGAAGGGTTCTGTTACAATAAATGTTTTTTTTTTCTCTATACATTTTGTTTGATATAATATCTTATGAAATATACGAGTTATCGACAAAATTTCATAATATGTTTGATGCTACCAAACTAAGCTTTTTTTGGCACTGCCAATGGAATGCCTCAGTGGCTGCCACTGCATATGACAGTGAAACGTGTTAGGTATGCTAATGCTTTAATGCAGAAGCTATTTACACTGGAAAAAATTGATTCCAGTTTTGAACACAAGGTGCAAGTCTGGCACCGTGAATATAAGAAAGACATATGTAAATGTTTCCATATGTAATAGACCAGGAACGGGATGCGGGCAGAAAGGTCAGACAAGAGAGAAAGGCATAATGTTGACTTTATTATTAACCACTACTTACACAATTTGTCCAGTATGATCACTGATGACATGGACAAGATGCTGCATTCATAAAATGACATGATCAACAGTTTCTTGCTCCAGTTCTGGTGGAATATGAGCAAGTTCCAGTGGAATGTGAGCAATGTGTTTCTGTATACTGGCCTTCAGAGCAGGTAGAGACCAAATGCATCCCTGGTAAATGTGTTCTTTTAAATATCCCCAGAGCCAAAAATCACATGGATTCAAATTAGGTCATCTTGCAGGCCGTGCATCTGGAAAACCTGGAATTAACGTTTTCATGGCAGGTTGCATTAACCAGATCTTTTGCTGGGTAAGTGACATGAGGTGTTGCCACATCTTGCATGAAAACAGTGATTTCCGCACAGTTACACTCTTCCCAAGCAGGCATCATGTGCTGTACAAGGACGTCTCAATACATGCAGGCATCATGGTATACCTGACAGGCCCTCTGAGTGTATTCTCTTCAAAGAAGAATGACCTAAGAACAAAGGTTGTAGGGGTTCATTTATATTTTAAGTTACCTCATTTTGATCTTCAGCTCAGCATAGTCCACAAATGCCCCAGTTTGTTAAATATTCTTCTTATCTGTAGACTAACTTAATTTTTACCAAAAACCAGTACTTTGTAACTTTGATCTTTTAAGGCTTTTATTGCGCCTTTAAATACAACCCATATTAGACAATAAGTATCTTGTTATGGGAGACCTTCTCGGTAATGAATAACAAGTTTTTTTTTCAATACATACATACATAATACATTATTGACATAAATTTCTGGTCATTGGTATTCCTTGACAGTATGGCTGGTGCAGAAGAATCCTTGCCCCCTTTGACTACTTTGCCTGTCAAGACTCCAGTACGTCTTCAACTCTCTTGGAACAGCACAGAGACCAGGCACAACACCTCATATAAATAATGAAAACAGGACTTGTCTCCTAATAAATCTTCTTACACAAAAATTAAAACTTTATATTCTGAATGTATCCTCCCTCAGTGAAGCCTGGACCTTACCACTGGTGGGGAGGCTTGCATGCCTCAGGGATTCACATAGCCATATATGTGGTTCCTGCAGAGGGCAGCAGCATTTTCAGTAGTTGCAGGGACAACAGTCTGGATGATTGACTGAACTGGCCTTGTAACATTAACAGCAACACCATTGCTGTAATAGTACTGTGAACAGCTGAAAACAAGGGGGAGAACTACAGCCATAATTTTTCCTGAGGGCATACAGCTTTACTATATAGTTAAATTATGATGGCGTCATTTTTGGTAAAATATTCTGGAGATAAAATAGTCCTCCATTTGGATACCCAGGTAGGGACTACTTGAGAGGACATTGTTATTAGGAGAAACAAAACTGACATTCTATGGATCAGAGCATGAGATGTCAGATCCCTTAATCAGGCAGGTAGGTTAGAAAATTTAAAAAGGGAAATGAATACGATAAAGTTAGATATAGGGGGAAGTTTGGTGGCAGAAGGAACAGGACTTCTGGCAAGGTGAATACAGGATGATAAATACAAAATCAAATAGGGGTAATCCAGGAGAAAGTTTAATAATGAATAAAAAAAATAGGAATGCAGATATGCTACTATGAACAGCATAGCGAATGCATTATTGTAACCAAGATAGACATAAAGCCCATGCCTACCACAGTTGTACAAGTTTATGTGCCAACTAGCTCCACAGATGATGAAGAGATTGAAGAACTGTACGATGAGATATGTGAAATTATTCATATAGTTACAGGAGACAAAAATTTAACTGTGATGGGGGACTGGAAATTATAGTAGGAAAATGCAGAGAAGGTAAAGTAGTAGGTAATGGTGGGGGCTGTTTGGGGGAGGAGACCAGACAGTGAGGTCATTGGTCTCATTGCATTACGGAAGGATGGGGAAGGAAGTCAGCCATGCCCTTTCAAAGGAACCACCCCGGCATTTGCCTGGAATGATTTAGGGAAATCATGGAAAACCTAAATCAGAATGGCTGGATGCGGGATTGAACTGTCATCCTCCCGAATACAAGTTTGGTGTGCTAGCCACTGAACCACCTCGCTCTTTAAAGTAGTAGGTGAAAATGGACTAAGGGTAAGGAATGAAAGAGGAAGCTGCCTGGTAGCATTTTGCACAGAGCATAACTTAGTCATAGCTAACACTTGGTTTAAGAATCATGAAAGGAAGAGACCTGAAGGCACCAGAAGGTTTCAAATTGATTATATAATGGTAAGACAAGAGATTTAGGAACCAGGTTTTAAACTGTAAGACATTTCCAGGAACAGATGTGGACTCCAACCACAATTTATTGGTTATGAACTGTAGATTAAAACCTGAAAAACTGCATAAAGGTAGGAATTTAAGAAAATGGGACCTGAATAAACTGAAAGAACTAGAGGTTGTAGACAGTTTCAGAGAGATCATTAGTGAATGACTGATAAGAACAGGAGAAAAGAATGCAGCAGAGGAAGAATTGGTAATTTTGAGAGATGAAATAGTGAAGGCAGCAGAAGATCAAGTAGGTAAAAAGATGGGGGCTAGCAGAAATCCTTGGGTAACACAAGTGATACTGAATTTAATTGATGAAAGGAGAAAATATAAAAATGCAGTAAATGAAGCAGGCAAAATGGAATACAAACATCTCAAAAAAGAGAAAGATGGGAAGTGCAAAATGGCTATGAGGAAATGTAAGGATGTTGAAGCATATATCATTACATGTGAGACAGATACTGCCTACAGGAAAATTAAAGAGACCTTTGGTGAAAAAGAGAACCACCTGTATAAATATAAAGAGCTCAGGTGGTAAACCAGTCTTAAGCAAAGAAGGGATAGCAGAAAGGTGGAAGCAGAATATAGAGGGTCTATAGAAGGATGAAGTACTTGAGGGCAACCTTATGGAAATGGAAGAGGACGTAGATGAAGATGAAATAGGAGATACGAAACTGTGTGAAGAATTTGACAGAGCACTGAAAGACCTAAGTCAAAACAAGGCCACAGGAGCAGACATCATTCCATTGGAATTAGTGATAGCCTTGGGAGAGGTAGCCATGACAAAATTCTTTCATCTGGTGTGCAAGATGTATGAGACAGGCGAAATACCCTCAGCCTTCAAGAAGAATATAATAATCTTGATTCCAAAGAAAGCAGGTGCTGACAGGTGTGAAAATGACCAAACTATCAGTTTAATAAGTCACAGCTGCAAAATACTAACACAAATTCTTTACAGAAGAATGGAAAAACTGGTAGAAGCTGACCTTAGGGAAGATCATTTTGGATTCCATAGGAATGCAGGTACATGCAAGGGAATATTGACCCTATGACTTATCTTAGAAGATAGGTTAAGGAAAGACAAACCTACATTTCTAGCATTTGTAGACTTAGAGAAAGCTTTTGACAATGTTGACTGGAAAACTCTCTTCCAAATTCTGAAGGTGGCAGGTGTAAAATACAAGGAGTGGAAGACTATTTGCAATTTGTACAGAACCCAGAAGGCAGTGATAAGAGTTGAGGGGCATGAAAGGGAAGTAATGGTTGAGAAGGGAGTGAGACAGGGTTGTAGCCCTTCCCCGATGTTATTCAGTCCATACATTGAACAAGCAGTGAAGGAAACAAAAGAAAAATTTGGAGCAGAAATTAAAATCTAGTGAAAAGAAATAAAAAACCTTTGTTTTTCTGATGACATTGTAATTCTGTCAGATACAGCAAAGAACTTGGAAGAACAGTTGAAAGGAATGGACAGTGTCCTGAAAGGAATAGAAGCTTTTGAAATATGATACTACATAAGAATGCTAAATATTATATGGGTAGATCATGTAACTAATGAGGCGGTACTGAACAGAATTCGGGAGAAGAAGAAATTGTGGCACACCTTGACTAGAAGGGATCAGTTGGTAGGCCACATTCTGAGGCATCAAGGGATCAGCAATTTAGTACTGGAGGGAAGCGGGGAAGGTACAAATCATGAATACTCTAAGCAGATTCAGAAGTATGTAGATTGCAGTAGTTATTTCAAGATTAAGAGGATTGTAAAGGATAGAGTATCATTCAGAACTGTGTCAAACCACTCTTTGGACTGAAGACCACAACAACAACATTCTGAATGATTATTCTGGATAACAAAATGCATGAAATTCTACTAATAAATCTTCTTCATTTGTATTCAGAATTAGTATGAGATTTCACTTCCACTCATTGAAATTATTTATTTCCAAACTTTCACTACAAAATACTTGGAAAATCTCATATGCTCACAAGGTGCTTGTGAATTTGCAACACACAGTCACATACAGTGAGTGCAATGTGCCTTTATATGGTTCAGTGTGTACACTACACCCTTAGTGTAAAATGTGCCTTGTTACCGCTTAGAATATTGCCCAGCCACATGTCATGAACTTCGATCCATGCCAGAAACTAAAGATCAGATTCACAACATGGCTGTGCATTATGAAGTTTCAGCTTCTGCATCATCTGGATCCTGTATGGGTACCAGTGTAAAACAGATTGAAAAACTATCCATGCTGTTGATCATGGGGTGGACAATTCTCATGACACTGCATAAGCACCAGGACTACCCAGAGCATGTGCTGCAATGTCAGTTACAGCAACAGCAACCTCATCAATAACTTTAACCAGAATACGATTCCCTCCTCTTCCAGGTTCCACACCTAGCTCACCCATCTTTTCAAATTTTATTATCATCTTCTTTACACCACTTAGTGAGATTAGGGGTCTCATCGGATCTGCAGTCGGTGATACTCTCTCAATGCAGCACTATAACTGTCGCCATTCAAATAAAACAGTGTATGGTATCTCTTTTTGATATCCATATGTTCACTCAAATGACAGCATGGATGTCGTACCATTATAAAAACAGTATACAGCACCAGATTTGCACCTTGTGGTCAAAATTGGAACTGACTTTCTTGCAATATAAATCAGTTCTGCATTGGCATACCTACAAATTTTGCTGTCCTATGATAATTACAGCCCACAATGAATCTCTTTGGGTAGCCATACTTTAATTATAACCACCCAGTATATATTTTAGTCATGTTATAAACTTTCTATACCTACAAATGGTCATGATCACTCCCCTTGTACATGTCACAAAACATAATCATGATACCCTTTAACTACTGGATTAATGAATCACAATTACAGTCAGTCAAATTAAACACATATTTAATCGACTTTGATTCCATAAGGAACCATAGGTATAGTGACTATAGACTATCATAAGAGGACAGGAACACAGCAATTACTTACAGTCCCATTAGATTTTTTTATATTATAAGTGAAGTAATTTATGAATGGTGCATACACAAGTAAAGTCATACCATTACAAGTACTACTGTGAATTTGTTGGATTGTAACTCACACAGATACACTGAAGATGGCTATTTACAGCTGAAATCTGGATATACAAGAATCTTAAAAAAATGGATTGCAACTGGTTGCTGTCCTTCATTATAAACTAACAGTTGGGAGTAATAACTGTAAAGATATGAAGTGGGATTACCACACACTCCCAGTTGCAAAGTAAAGCTACTACAGTTCATTGGCAGGATGTTGGAAAAAATGCAGGTTGTTTACAAAAGAGATTGTATACATAATGTGTGAATACTAAAATGGTTCAAATGGCTCTGAGCACTATGGGACTCAACATCTGAGGTCATCAGTCCCCTAGAACTTAGAACTACTTAAACCTAACTAACCTAAGGACATCACATACATCCATGCCCGAGGCAGGATTCGAACCTGCGAACGTAGCAGTCACGCGGTTCCGGACTGAAGTGCCTAGAACCGCACGGCCACCGCGGCCGGCTGTGTGAATACTGATGAAGTATGTGAGACCCATATCATTTTGAACTAACAGAGTGCATTGAGCATATACAAAGGAGTATGGTGTGAATGATGATAATCTTGGTTCCCAGGTGTGAGACTGTAACAGAAATACAAAATAACTTGCAGATATTCAAAGGAACATGCTGTATTCTTGTAAGACCCTCCTCAATATAAAAAGGAGTGAGGAGAAAACCCCAAGTGAAAAGCAAACAGTTTGTACATAGAGAAGGATGAAGACACAACTATACAAATACAAATTCAACAATAACAAAGAACAGAGAAAAATTCATATAGTTATTTATTTGCTGGCATAGAGAATTGATCTGCTGCATACATTCTATAGCGGGGCAATACAGTTTCAACAGGCTGTACATGCTGCAAGCCTCTCCTCCATTTATTTATTAATACTGTAATTAATTATTTAAGAAAGGCACTTGTCACATTAACTGAAAGGTTGTGGTTCCATATCAGTTTCCAATAATGTATTTTCCTGTATATGTAGAGAAAATGTACAGTGTGCCTATGTTATTCCATGAAAATTTCTTTCATAATCTGCATCTCAGTTGGATTCAATAGTTTAAATAAGAATGTGAATTCTAAATATATGACAATATTATGAAAAGGATAGATTGCTATTCACCATATAGAGGAGCTGCTGACTCACAGACAGTTACAACAAAAAGACTGTCATACATTTAAGATTTTGACTAAAAGACCTCCTTCTGAAGTAGAAAATATGCATACGTCTATTCTGGTGTCTGCCCACAGTGGCCAGAGTCAGTGTCATGTGTGGGAGTTGTGCTTGTGTGAATGTATATCATATGTACAACTGTACAATACTATGATTGCCTGGATCAATACAATACAATACAATACAATGTTTTCTACTTCATACAAAGATCTTATGGCTGAAATTTTAAATGTATAACAGTCTTTTCATTCTGCCTATCTGTGACTCAATGTGACACTATATCATGAGCAGCAACCATCATTTTCATAATACTGCCATTATTCCAGCCTGAACTTTCCAATTTTAAATCTAAATATGCTGCATTTACTCTTGGTTTAAATCACTGACATACTCTCATTTTCTTTTTGACTCATTCACATTGTTATTCACATCTTCTAGCATATCCTCCTGAAGAAAACACTACTTCAATTAGTGTCACCTTTTTCATGTACAAAATATAAAGGTCACTTTACATTTAGAATAACCAAGTCATGAGTTAACATCACAGTCAACAGCAGGCTATGCAAGTATGATCATTGGCTTTCTTTTGCACTGTATTATAAAAAGACAATACAAAACAAAACAATTGTTAGCCTTACACAGTCTGCAGCATCTCCAGCTGTATCCGCATCAATACTCTGCAATCTACTGTAATATGCATGGCAAATGGTACTTTCCATTGTACCAGTTATTAGGGCTTCTTCCCATTCTACTCACATATAGAGCATGAGAAGAACGATTGTTTAAACAGCTATGTGCATGCTACAGATAAATCTAATACTGTCCCCATGATCCCTCAGACAGTGATCATTTAAAGCTGGTTTTGAAACTTCGTAAGAAGGCTTTCTCTGAACAATTTGCATACCGTATGCCATCAATAGTCAGTCACTTTTGTTCCTTTAGCATCTCCATGGTATTATCCCATGAGTCAAATAAACTATGACCACTTATGCTGCCTATCCCTGTGTAGTTTCAATATTCCATGTTAGACCTACTTGTTGTGTATTGCACACAACTCCGCAATATTCTGGTGTGGTAACCAAGTGCTGTACCATTTTGAAAAATACAGAGGCAAGCAAGCTAGCTGGAAGTTACCACAGTTACTACTCCTAGTGCCATGTCATCACAACAACAAAAGCACCCAATAACAATGGTAACATAACACATCTCTACCTAGTTTCAAGACTTTACTGTAAATAACAATCATTGCAAGGAATCTTAAAGAGGTAGTTAGGATGTCATGTTCTACTTTTGGTTCCATTCTGAAAATTCTAGCAAAAAAATTTAAATGCAGTCAAGATAAAACATTTCAGTAACTAAAGCAAACTTAACTCTTTTCATATAGATGTTGCTAGGGTGGTTGATAGCAGATGTTCCATTTGGCAGTCAACTGCTCCCATATATAAATACAGGCAGAGGGGCAGTGAAAAGAGACACTTCACGCCAAGATCTCAACCTGTCCATATCAGTCAAATGCCTGCATATGCTGTGCCTCGGATGACATCACAGCCAGAGAGCTACCAAAAGTGTTTTCAGTAAAAGTAGAAGTGAACTCATGAAGACTGTACACTGTCCTGGGTCACTTAGGTGCCATGGAAGTAACTGTTTGTGTGCCACCCATAATGTTGACAAAACCATGTGGCAAGTGGTGAGACTATTTTCCACTTTCAAGATCAGCAATGAGCTTTGATGATTAGATATCAGGGTGATGACCATTTTACTTGGAACTTCACAGAGACGTCACCTCTGAACTTTTAATAGTGCTGTTTCCAATAGGGACATTATTATTATTATTACTATTACCAGCAATATTATTACATTTTGTTTGTGTGAACTTTTACTGAATATATTAATCAGTTACAACTCAAAACCTTTATTTACAGGCATAGTTCCTAATCCCGTTGAGTAAATAGCAAATAAAAACATTTTCTTTCAGAGAGAACAAAGAGTAATGTAGACATGCAGACTGGAAATTAGGTGAGTATGTTATCCATTGCTTTCTGGCTGACGCCAAAAATAGTTTTCAGGTTCTTGTAAATGGCAAATATTTTAATTTACCCACCACCCCACACTGGGAAGGGTGGTACAAGTGTTTAGTAATGAATCTCCTTTGTAGATTGATTGGATTTCTGCAGTACTCTACCAAGAAACCAAAGCCTCCATGTTTTTTACCTACATTGGCTGTTATCTGAGCATCCCATTTTGTATGCCCACAGAGTGTTATAACCAGGTATTTGAGTGCGTCGACTGATTTCAACTGTGACTCATTTATACTGCACTCAAAGGACAATACATTTCTTTCATTTTGTGAAGTGTACAGTTTTACATTTCTGAACATTTAAAGCAAGTTGCCAATCTTTTTGCCATTCTGAAATCTTATCGAGATCCAACTGAATATTCCTGAAGATTTTGCAGACAATAATTCATTATAGATAACTGCCTCATCTGCAAATGTCTTAGATTGCTATTAATGGTGTTAATGTACAACATGAGTAGCATGGGTTTCAACATCCTTCCCTAGGGTACTCCTGATATTACTTCTACATCTGTTGATGACTCTCTATCCGAGATAACATGCTGCATTCTCCCCACCAAGAAATTCTCACTCTAGTCAAAAATTTCACTTGACATATAAATTAAATGACTAAATCAATGTGAGTTTTCAAAGTTGTAAAGTCCATTTCAATACACCCTATATTGACAGAAATATTCAGCTATAATAAATGGAGAACATGAACTGGAAGCAGTAATTGAGAAGGGAGTAAGACAATCTTGAAGCCTATCTCCTAATTATCTGATCTGTAAAATGAGCAAGTTGTAATGAATCCTTGGGAAAATTTAGAAATGTAATTAAAGTCTCATGAAATGGTATAAATACTTTGAGGTTTGCTGATAACATCATAATTCTGACTGAGACAGCAAAGGGCTTGGATGAGCAGCTGAACAGAATGGATTGTTCATAGGATGAGCACTAACAAGAATAAAACAAGGGTAAGGAAATGTAATCAAATTAAATCAAGTGGGGGAGATTAAATTAGGAAATGAGATGCTACAAATAGTCATGGAAATGGGACACTAAAAGTAGTCAACAAGATTTGCTATTTGAGTAGCAAAATAACTTATGGGAATTGAATGGAGATATAAAATGCAAACTAGCAAAAGTCCAACAAGAGTTTAGGAAACACAGAAATTTGTTAACATCAAATATAAACATGAGTGTTAGGAAGAGTTTTGTGAATGTATTTGTGGAAGCATAGCCTCCTACAGAAGTGAAACTGGATCATAAGCAGTTCAAACAAGAAGAGAATAGAAGTTTATGAGTTGCATAAGAAAGCTGAAGATTAGATGTGGGATCAGATAACTAATGATGAGTCACTGAATTAAACTGAGGAGAGGAGAAATTTGTGGAACAATTTGACTGAAAGGACTGGTTGGTTAACAGGGCACATCCTAAGGCATCAAGGAATCATCATTTTGGTAATGGAAGGAATTTGGGGGGGGGGGGGGGGGATATAAAACTGCAGAGGGAGTAGAAGGTTTGATAATAACAATAAGCAGTTTCAAACAGACATGTTTGTTATGCAGATATTAAGTGGCTTGCACAGGACAGACTATCATGGAGTGCTGTATCAAGCCAGTCTTTGGAATGAAGACCACAATAACAACATACAAAAATAAATTCTGTTACAAAGAATCTCCCCTACATGATAAAATGGACCATGCCGTTGGTGGGGAGGCTTGCGTGGCTCAGCAACACAGATAGCCGTACCATAGATGCAAACACAACGGAGGGGTAACTGTTGAGAGGCCAGACAAACAAGTGGTTCCTGAAGAGGGGCAGCAACCCTTTCAGTAGTTGCAGGGGCAAGAGTCTGGATGATTGACTAATCTGACCTTGTAACATCAACCTAAACAGCCTTACTGAGTTGGTACTGCAAACAGCTGAAAGCAAGGTAAAAATACAGCTGTAATTTTTCCCGAGGGCATGCATCTTTACTGTATGATTAAAAGATGACGGCGCCCTCTTGGGTAAAATATTCTGGAGGTAAAATAGCCCCCATTCGGATCTCCAGGCAGGGACTACCCAGGAGGTTGTCGTTATCAGGAGAAATAAAACAAGTGTTCTACAGATCGAAGTGTGGAATGTCAGACCCCTTAATCAGGCAGGTAGGTTAGAAAATTTAAAAAGACTGCCTGGTAGAATTTTGCAAGGAGCATAAGTTAATCATATCATGTTTAAGAAACATGAAAGAAGGCTGTATACATGGAAGAGGCTTGGAGACACTGGAAGGTTTCACATAGATTACATAAGTTAGATATAGTGGGAATTAGTGAAGTTCAGTGGCAGGGGGAACAAGACTTCTGGTCAGGTGTATACAGAGTTATAAATACAATATCAAATAATGGTAATGCAGCATTAGATTTAATAATGAATAAAAAATAGGAACGGAGATAAGCTACTATGAACAGCAGAGTGAATGCATTATCGTAGCCAAGATAGACATGAAGCCCATGCCTACCACAGTAGTACAAGTTCATATGCCAACTACCTCTTCAGATGATGAAGAGATTGAAGAAATTTATGATGCAATAAAAGAAATTATTCATGTAGGTAAGGGAGATGAAAATTTAATAGTGAGAGGGGACTGGAATTCGACTGTAGGAAAAGGAAAAGAAGAAAAAGTAGTAGGTGAATATGGACTGGGGGTAAGGAATGAAAGAGGAAGCTGCCTGGTATAATTTTGCAAAGATCATAACTTAATCATATCTAACACTTGGTTTAAGAACCACGAAATAAGGCTGTATACCTGGAAGAGGCTTGGAGACACTGGGAGGTTTCATGTAGATTACATAATACTAAGGCAGAGATTTTGGAACCAGGTTTTCAATTGTAAGACATTTCCAAGGGTGGATGTGGATTCCGGCCACAATTAATTGGTTATGAACAGTAGATTAAAACTGAAAACACTGAAAATATATAGGAATTTAAGGAGATGAGACCTGGATAAACTGAAAGAACCAAAGGTTGTACAGAGTTTCAGAGGGAGCATTAGGGAATGTTCGACAAGAACAGGGGAAAGGAATGCAGTACAAGAAGAATGGGTAGCTTTGAGAGACGAAGTAGTGAAGGCAGCAGATGATAATAATAATCAAGTAGATAAAAAGACAACAGCTATCATAAATCCTTGGGTAACATAAGAGATACTGAATTTAATTGTTGAAAGAAGAAAATATAAAAATGCAGGAAATGAATCAAGCAAAAAAGAATACAAACATCTCAAAAATGAGATTGATGGTAAGTGCAAAAAGTCTAAGCAGGGATAGCTAGAGGACAAATGTAAGCATGTTGAAGCATACATCATTAGCTATAAGATAGACACTGCTTAGAGGATAATTAAAGAGGCCTTTGGAGAAAAGAAAACCATCTGTATAAATATCAAGAGCTCAGGGGATAAACCCGCCCTAAGCAAAGAAGAGAATGCAGAAAGGTGGAAGCAGTATATAGAGGGTCTATAGAAGGGTGAAATACTTGAGGGTAATATTATAGAAATAGAAGAGGATGAAGATGGAATAGGAGATGTGATATTGTGTGAAGAGTTTGACAGAGCATGGAAAGACCTAAGTCGAAACATGACCCACAAGCAGACAACATTCCATTAAAACTACTAATAGCCTTGGGAGGCACATTTGGTGAGGAAGATTTATGAGACAGGCGAAATACCCTCAGA
Organism: Schistocerca nitens; assembly: GCF_023898315.1. Classification (NCBI taxonomy): domain Eukaryota; kingdom Metazoa; phylum Arthropoda; class Insecta; order Orthoptera; family Acrididae; genus Schistocerca; species Schistocerca nitens. The sequence continues at coordinate 386,016,673 of NC_064617.1, read as the reverse complement.
CTTCAAGAAGAATATAATAATTCTAATCCCATAGAAATCAGGTGTTTACAGGTGTGAAAATTACTGAATTATCAGTTTAATAAATCATGTTTGGAAAATAATAACATGAAATCTTTACAAACAAATGGAAAAACTGGTAGAAGCTGCCCTCGGGGAAGATCAGTTTCAATTCAATAGAAATTTGTGTGGAATGTAGCCATGTGTGGAAGTGAAATATGTATGATAAACAGTGTAGACAAGAAGAGAATAGAAGCTTTCGAAATGTGGTGCTACAGAAGAATGTTGAAGATTAGGTGGTTAGATTATGTAACTAATGAGGAGGTAGTGAAAAGAGTTGGGGAGAAGAGGAATTTGTGGTACAACTTGACTAGAACAAGGGATCGCTTGGTAGGACACTTTCTGACGCATCAAGGGATCATCAATTTGGCATTGGAGGGAAGCATGAAGGGTAAAAATCATAAAGGGAGACCATGAGATGAATACACTAAGCAGATCCAGAAGGATGTAGGTTGGAGTAATTATTCAGAGATGAAGAGGCTTGCACAGGATAGAGTAGCATGTAGAGCTGCATGAAACCAGTCTCTGGACTGAAGACTACAACAACAACAAAGAATCTTGCATTCCTGGTTTGTTATGCCTCATTTTAAACTCATCCCTCATAAATAAATCACTTACTTGCAGCCCCAGCACTAATCTGTGTGTATATAAATTCACACATCTGTACAGAGTGACCATATCCATGAAACTTCTCTCCACCCACATCTCCTCTGCCAAATTTTCCAGTTTGCCCCTAGCTGCTGGCTCATGCACCCAAAGCTCCTGTATGATTAGGTCTCAAGGAAAGAATTCCTGTAATTATCCTTCAGCAGATTTCTACAATCACCATGGTTTTCCCTGCAATTACTGAGAAATGACACATTTCACTTTATGTTGTGTGATTCCTGTGATGTAAGAGCTGCATTGTCCCTGTCTCCTGCGTACTCCTCACACTGACTTTGCAGTGTCCTTGCAGTGGTGAGCATTTGAGTTTCTTGTCACCATTGTGCTTTGTTGTCACCCTAATACTGCACTGCAAATGCGTGCTTCCAGTTACTACTTTGAGGGCTGAGCGAGAACTGAGAATACTTTAGAGGCCTCTCTAAAACTCAGGACTACACAGTGGAAATTGCTGTGATGGCACACATGTAGCACTCAAAATCAGGATCTGTCCTCCAATGATCAATAAGAATGGATTCTGGGGTGCCTGTCTCACTACATACAAGCACAAGCTTCACATACTTCACTCTAAATTTTGTATATCTGTGAAACATAGCAGAAAGATGAAGTGTATCAGCTCTTTTAGATGAATTAAATGCTTCACTTTACTGTTCTATTTAATGTGCGACAGGAGAAAGCATTGCTTTTTGCAGTACATGTATTTTTCTATGTTCATTGCCACCTCCATATTGCAAACTCCATTGTCCAATAATTCTTCAGTTACTGCCTGCACATTCAGAGCCTGTAATGGATTCATCTCCACTGCATCTACCTCTGTGTCTCCACTGTATCAGTTTGGCTTTGGAATCCATCAACATGTCATCTACTTATGCCCTAACTTCAGCTACTTCCAGATTTTGTACTGCAAGTTCAAGAAGTGGCTTTGTTACTACATATCGAAATGTTGGTCTATTGACGGATCGAAGTGCGTACCTCTTTGTGACATATCTTGGTACAATTGTCTAAGTGGTCCTTTGTACCATCCAGTTTTACAGTAACCTTGTATATTTCAGGAAACTTTAAACTCTTCAGTCTTGACAAAGAGAGAAGACCACAACAATTTGTCAAAAGCAACATTGATGTTAATTATCAGTCAAATGGGTAATAAAACATCATGTAGTTAGACTTTCTGATTCTCTGCATCTTTGATAGATCTTCCCTTCCGAATGTCATATTGATTCCAGTTCAGAGCAGTTACATTTCCATATGTAAATAATTATGATCAGAGAATGCTTTGATTTTCATCTTACTTATTTAGAGACCGAGTGAGGTGGCGCAGTGATTAGCACACTGGACTCGCATTCGGGAGGACGACGGTTCAATCCCGTCTCCGGCCATCCTGATTTAGGTTTTCCGTGATTTCCCTAAATCGCTTCAGGCAAATGCTGGGATGGTGCCTTTGAAAGGGCATGGCCAATTTCCTTCCCCATCCTTCCCTCACCCGAGCTTGCGCTCCGTCTCTAATGACCTCTTTGTCGACGGGACGTTATACACTAATCTCCTCCTCCTCCCTCCTCTTACTTATTTAGAAGGCATATCAGTCAATATGAGTTTTCTGAAGTGGGGTCTCTATCATCTATCTTCATATGTTTAACTGTACTCATATTCCTCTACTCATGCAGAGGGTACTAGGACATCTGACATATTGTATGGTGCATTCAGTATCCTCCTGAGATGTCACTGATCTTCATTCGCCTCGTCTGCATCTTCCACTGGTAGCAAACACTTAAGAGATATATGTAAGAGTCCTTTCATCGATCTCTTTCACCAATCCTTTCATCAATCTCTCTTCCTTACCATAAAGATAACGATTGTGACTAAATATTCTCTGCTGTTATTTTGAAGGGGGTCCCGGAGATGCATTTCCAAATTCTGCGCAGCATACATTTGCCAGTTCTTTACCTATGTGCTTTCAATATAATCTCTGTATGTCTGGCGTTCTACGGATCGGAGCGTGGAATGTCAGATCCCTTAATTGGCAGGTTAAAGTTATATATAGTGGGAATTAGTGAAGTTTGGTGGCAGGAGGAACAAGACTTTTGGTCAGAATATATAATGGTACGACAGAGATTTAGGAACCAGGTTTTAAATTGTAAGACATTTCCAGGGGCAGATGTGGACTCTGACCACAATCTATTGGTTATGAACTGTAGATTAAAACTGAAGAAACTGCAAAAAGGTGGGAATTTAAGGAGATGGGACCTGGATAAACTGAAAGAACCAGAGGTTGTACAGACTTTCAGGGAGAGTATAAGGGAACAATTAACAGGAATGGGGGAAAGAAATACAGTAGAAGAAGAATGGGTAGCTTTGAGGGATGAAGTAGTGAAGGCAGCAGAGGATCAAGTAGGTAAAAAGACGAGGGCTAGTAGAAATCCTTGGGTAACAGAAGATATATTGAATTTAATTGATGAAAGGAGAAAATATAAAAATGCAGTAAATGAAGCAGGCAAAAAGCAATACAAACATTTCAAAAATGAGATCGACAGGAAGTGCAAAATGGCTAAGCAGGGATGGCTAGAGGACAAATGTAAGGATGTAGGGGCTTATCTCACGAGGGGTAAGATAGACACCGCAAACAGGAAAATTAAAGAGACCTTTGGAGATAAAAGAACCACTTGTATGAACATCAAGAGCTCAGATGGAAACCCAGTTCTAAGCAAAGAAGGGAAAGCAGAAAGGTGGAAGGAGCAGACAGAATGTCTATACAAGGGCGATGTACTTGAGGACAATATTATGGAACTGGAAGAGGATGTAGATGAATATGAAATGGGAGATACGATACTGTGTGAAGAGTTTGACAGAGCACTGAAAGACCCGAGTCTAAACAAGGCCCCCGGAGTAGACAACATTCCATTGGAACAACTGACGGCCTTGGGAGAGCCAGTCCTGACAAATTTCTACCATCTGGTGAGCAAGATGTATGAAACAGGTGAAATGAAATGAGACAGGTGAAATCCCCTCAGACTTCAAGAAGAATATAATAATTCCAGTTACAAAGAAAACAGGTGTTGACAGATGTGAAAATTACCGAACTATCAGTTTTATAAGTCACAGCTGCAAAATATTAACGCGAATTCTGTACAGACAAGTGGAAAAACTGGTAGAAGCTGACCTCGGGGAAGATCAGTTTGGATTCCGTAGAAATGTTGGAACACGAGAGGTAATACTGACCCTACGATTTATCTTAGAAGAAAGATGAAGGAAAGGCAAACCTATGTTTCTAGCATTTGTAGACCTAGAGAAAGCTTTTGAAAATGTTGACTGGAATACTCTCATTCAAATTCTGAAGGTGGCAGGGGTAAAATACAGGGAGCGAAAGGCTATTTACAATTTGTACAGAAACCAGATGGCAGTTATAAGAGTCGGGGGACATGAAAGGGAAGCAGTGGTTGGTTAGGGAGTGAGACAGGATTGTAGCCTCTCCCAGATGCTATTCAATCTGTATATTGAGCAAGCAAACAAAATAAAAGTTCAGAGTAGGTATTAAATTCCATGGAGTGTGTGTGTGTGTGTGTGTGTGTGTGTGTGTGTGTGTGTGTGTGTGTGTGTGTGTGTGTGGGTGGGTGGGTGGGTGTGGTTTGAGGTTTTCGGGCGCTAAAAAGTGTGGTCATCAGTGCCCAAAAATCCATGGAGAAGAAATAAAAACTTTAAGGTTCACCAAAGGACTTGGAAGAGGAGTTGAACGGAATGCACAGTGTCTTGAAAGGAGGGTATAAGATGAACATCAACAAAAACAAAACGAGGATAATGGAATGTAGTCGAATTAAGTCAGGTGATTCTGAGGGAATTCTGATTAGGAATTACATCGGGTGATGCTCCGGGAATTAGATTAGGAAATGAGAGGCTTAAAGTAGTGAAGGAGTTTTCCTATTTGGGGAGCAGTATAACTGATGATGGTTGCAGTAGAGAGGATATAAAATGTAGACTGGCAATGGCAAGGAAAGCATTTCTGAAGAAGAGAAATTTGTTAGAATCAAGTATTTATTTAAGTGTCAGGAAGCCATTTCTGAAACTATTTGTATGGAGTGTAGCCATGTATGGAAGTGAAACATAGATGATAAATACTTTAGACAAGAAGAGAATAGAAGCTTTCGAAATGTGCTGCTACAGAAGAATGCTGAAGATTAGATGGGTAGATCACATAACTAATGATGAGGTATTGAATAGAATTGGGGAGAAGAGGGGTTTGTGGCACAACTTGTTAGAAGATGGGATCGGTTGGTAGGACATGTTCTGTGGCATCAAGGGATCACCCATTTAGTACTGGAGGGCAGCGTGGAGGGTAAAAATCTTAGAGGGAAACCAAGAGATGAATACACTAAGCAGATTCAAAAGGATGTAGGCTGCAGTGGGTACTGGGAGATGAAGAAGCTTGCACAAGATAGAGTAGCATGGAGAGCTGCATCAAACTAGTCTCAGGACTGAAGACCACAACAACAACAACATGTCTTCATAAGGAATAACAATTTTTTTTTTATTATTTATTTATTTAGCATCCAATAGATCACACATGTGATATAGGATTTGTCATTTGATTACACGTAAAACATAACAACACATACACATAATAAATCGACAAACATATACAAACAGCAAACAAATTACATACACATAGTACGTAAGTAGTGTACAAGAACTTATTACCCAAAAAACAAATGTACGTGCTCATGATAAACAATTATAGATCATGAACTACGCCTTATACACAAAACGTGTTACGGATATTTAACAGATTTATGAAGTTGAAAACATAATTAAATTAGTTGGAATTTTTAAAAAGTAAGTACAGGTTTCAATCCACAATTTGAGACAGGTATTCATTTACACTGTTGTAGCAATTTTCCATCATGTATTTTTTTACTTCACCGTTGAAATTATTTTTGCTTTTCAATTCTTTATTTTGAGATGGAAGTGCATTTCAAAGCTTTATTCCTAAGTGGCTAACATGTTTCTGACTTCTAGTTTTTGCTACATAGGGAATGTGGAAGTCTTTACCTTGCCTTGTATTGTGATCTTGGTAGCTTGAGATGGTTTGGAGATCGCAGTTATTTTTACTGATCATTTCCAGGCATTTAAAAATATATATTGATGGTATTGTAAGTATCTTTAGTTGTCTGAATAAGGGTCTACAGTGAGTTTGTGGTGGGCTGTGTGTCATGATACGAATAGCTCTTTTTTGCATAATAAAAATGTCATTTAGTCTTGACCTGGTTTTTCCCCAAAAACTTATGCCGTAGCTTGCAACAGATTGGAAATAACTAAAGTACACCACTCTAATACATTCTTTGCTACATACCTTGGATATTATTCTTAAGGCAAAACATGCTGAGCTAAGTTTCTGAGTAAGATATACACTGTGTTCATTCCAGTTTAAATCTTGGTCAATTCGCATTCCCAGAAACTTTGTGGTGCACACTTTTTCTATTTGTTTGTTATCCAGCATATGGCACATATTTTCCCCTTGACACTTGCTTCCATACTGTATAAAGTTTGTTTTCTTTGTATTTAATGTCAGCTTATTTGAATAAAACCATGACTGTATGTATGAGAGCATTTTTTCTGCTGTAATACACAATGATTCTTTTATATCGCCAATTATGATACTCGTGTCATCTGCAAATAGTAGAATTTTGGCTGAGCTGTCTGGAGCCTGTATATCATTGATGTAAATTAGAAATAATAATGGGCCCAGAATGCTGCCCTGTGGAACACCTATTTCAATTTGGTTTGGTTTAGATATGAGTTTAAAATTGTGAAGATTGTTGGATGACCTCAGCTCAACAACTTGTGACCTGTTTTGCAGATAAGATTCAAACCATTTTTTAACTGTACCCGTGATGCCTATTGCTTCAAGTTTCTCTAGTAATATTACACGGTTCACAGTATCGAAGGCTTTGGATAAATCTAGATTAATTCCAACAACCTGTTTATTTGATTCCAAATTTCTAACTATTTCTATTGTGTAGTCCAATATGTCTGTTTCTGTACTGTGCCCTGCTCGAAAGCCATGTTGACTGTTATTTATTAGTTTATGTTTTTCTAGATATTTTGTAACCCTGATTTTCATTAATTCCTCAAGTATTTTGGAGAAGGCTGGGAGGAGAGATATAAGTCGGTAATTTTCTATTTTATGTCTGTCACCATTTTTGTACAGAGGTATCACTTTAGAGATTTTAAGTTTATCCGGAAATATCCCTTCACTAAGGGACAAGTTTGCTATGTGCACTATAGGTTTGACAACACATGGAGCAATTTTCTTAATTATTGATACAAGTACATCATCCAACCCAGAGGACATTTTGGATTTAAAGCATTTAATGACTTTTTCTATGGGAATATTTTCATTATTTTTAAGATTGATTTCCTGTTATTTAGTTTGATCCCCGGTTTCTTTTTTTACCATTTTCCACATCATTCTGGACTTGTTACTAGCCTGCCTTATTAATCTATCATTACTTAATAATTTTGCTTTTGCTATTACTTTGCGGTAAGTCTTTTTGTATGTCCTCACATACTCAACAAACTGCTGATCATGACATGTTTTTAACTTTAAACTTAGTAATTTCATGGTTTCACTTGACTTTTTAATTCCGGGTGTAATCCAGGCCCCTTTGGATCCAGATGATCTATAACTCAAAAGCTTTTTTGGGAAACACATTTCAAAGTATGTCATAAAAGTGGAAGCAAATGTGTTGTAAGCATCATTTGTGTTTGTTTGTGCCAAGACCTCTGACCAAACTGCATTTTTTAAATTATTTTTGAACTTACAATTTTCAGTAGAGAAAAATCGTTTGTACTCCTTTTTATTTTCCTCCTCCTTGGAAGTTGCAGTGAGATTAAAGGTTAGTGCATTATGATCTGATAATCCTATATTCACATTTGTAACTGCAACTTCATGTGTGACCACATTTGAGAAGATGTTATCTATTAGGCTTTCACTGGAATCTGTTGTTCTAGTGGGAGCTGGTAAGTGGGGGAACATGATGAAGCTTTTTAGTATGTCTAAAAACTTGTTTTTTACTGGACTCTGGACCAATAGATTAATATTAAAGTCACCACAAAGAATTATGGTAGAGTTCTCATTTGAGAAAATGTTGAGCATTTCTTCCAAATTCTTAAGAAAGACTTCAGTATCTCCAGATGGTGACCTGTAAATTGCTGCAACAATTATTTTCTTCTTTAAACTATATAACTGAATGGCTACTGTCTCAAAATCCTTTTCAATGGTTAATGGTTTATCCTCTTATCTTAACTTAAATTTAAGCTTGGAATTTAGATAAATGCATACACCACCACCTTTGGCATTTTGCCTACAGTACTGACTGGCAAGTTTATATTGGCTTAAGTTTATGCTGTTTAGTTCACTGTCCCTGCACCAATGTTCCATAATACATAAACAATCAAAATGGTCACTATTTTCTGCTACCTCAAGTTCAAGGTACTTGTTTTTAAGACACTGAATGTTCAGACTCATAATTCTTAGCTGATTTGAACAATCCGACTGACCTGTGACTTTACACTCTGTTGATGAATTTTCTCTTACACTGTTACAAGATTTCATACCTTGTTGTAGATTCCTCTGCTTGCAAACATTCACCCTTTTTCCCTGTTATGTGCTGTTGTTCACTGTTTTGCCCCCCCCCCCCCCCCCCAGCAAAAATCCTGGCTTCTCAAGGGTGGCTGCCTTCTTCTTGTGTGATGACTGCTCCTATTACCACTGCTGCTACTGTGTGCTGTTGCAGTGAATGCCAGTGATTCTGGTTGCTTGGTTATTTATGGTGGAACTACTGCTTCTGATGTTGCTGTGACTCCTAATGATTCTGGTTGGTTGGTTTTTGATGCTGTAACTATTGCTTCTGTTGTTAGTTCTGCTGCTGCTAATGTTGGGTCAGTAGTAGGTTCCTCGGTTGCTTCTGTTTTTTGGATGGTCCATTTGTGTGCTGCTGCTGTTTGTGCTGGTGTTTCTGCTATTGAAGATTTATACCATCCCAGTTCAGTGGCTGTCACTTTGTAATTACATTTAATTGCTTCCCTTATTAAGGTTCCTAAACTGGCATTCCCATTTCTGTTAAGGTGAAGCCCATGTTTTGTAACACATTCTCTATCAAGTGTACTTGAGTCAATTAATTTCACATTGCTGAATAGCCTACAATTACTTTTAAGTTACGCATTACTTCTGTGAATTTCCTTATTCACACATGACCATTCAGGTAAATCATGCCTGTGGGTAAAGTTCACCAGAAAAATGTTTGTATTTGACAGTACTAGCAAAACACTCAAGAGCTGTTTATACATTTTCATAGCGTTGTTTTCGTAAATGTCTTCAGCTCCACATAGTCTTTTCTATTTCTTCCAAATTCCCTTTCGTTTGGGTTCCTGAGTTGATTCATTTTGTGCCTAAAATGCTCCACGGTGGTTACACTTATTAATGAGATTTTGTTTTATTATTATTATTATTATTATATTTTTAATAAGTGTGTGGGTCTCACTTTGACGATATGTTGAAGACTTTTGCATTGCTGTTTATATTCTACCTTTAATTGTTGATTATGTTGATTAAATTCATCCTGTGCATTAAATGAAGCACTCTCTTTCTTGATAAGCTCACTTGGCAAAAAATTAGTCACCAAAGTGTGCATGCACAAATGAATCATTAAGCCTTTCCAGATAGTGCAGCCCCCCCATGAACCATGGACCTTGCCGTTGGTGGGGAGGCTTGCGTGCCTCAGCGATACAGATGGCCGTACCGTAGGTGCAACCACAACGGAGGGGTATCTGTTGGGAGGCCAGACAAACATGTGGTTCCTGAAGAGGGGCAGCAGCCTTTTCAGTAGTTGCAGGGGCAACAGTCTGGATGATTGACTGATCTGGCCTTGAAACATTAACCAAAACGGCCTTGCTGTGCTGGTACTGCGAACGGCTGAAAGCAAGGGGAAACTACAGCCGTAATTTTTCCCGAGGACATGCAGCTTTACTGTATGATTAAATGATGATGGCATCCTCTTGGGTAAAATATTCCGGAGGTAAAATAGTCCCCCATTCGGATCTCCAGGTGGGAACTACTCAAGGGGACATCGTTATCAGGAGAAAGAAAACTGGCATTCTACGGATCGGAGCGTGGAATGTCAGATCCCTTAATCGGGCAGGTAGGTTAGAAAATTTAAAAAGGGAAATGGATAGGTTAAAGTTAGATATAGTGGGAATTAGTGAAGTTCGGTGGCAGGAGGAACAAGACTTTTGGTCAGGTGATTACAAAGTTATAAATACAAAATCAAATAGGGGTAATGCAGGAGAAGGTTTAATAATGAATAAAAAAATAGGTTAGCTACTACAAACAGCATAGTGAACGCATTATTGTGGCCAAGATAGACACAAAGCCCATGCCTACTACAGTAGTACAAGTTTATATGCCAACTAGCTCTGCAGATGATGAAGAAATTGATGAAATGTATGATGAGATAAAAGAAATTATTCAGGTAGTGAAGGGAGACGAAAATTCAATAGTCATGGGTGACTGGAATTCGTCAGTAGGAAAAGGGAGAGAAGGAAACATAGTAGGTGAATATGGATTGGGAGGAAGAAATGAAAGAGGAAGCCGCCTTGTAGAATTTTGCACAGAGCATAACTTAATCATAGCTAACACTTGGTTCAAGAATCATAAAAGAAGGTTGTATACCTGGAAGAATCCTGGAGATACTAAAAGGTATCAGATAGATTATATAATGGTAAGACAGAGATTTAGGAACCAGGTTTTAAATTGTAAGACATTTCCAGGGGCAGATGTGGATTCTGACCACAATCTATTGGTTATGAACTGCAGATTGAAACTGAAGAAACTGCAAAAAGGTGGGAATTTAAGGAGATGGGAATTGGATAAACTGAAAGAACCAGAGGTTGTAGAGAGTTTCAGGGAGAGCATAAGGGAACAACTGACAGGAATGGGGGAAAGAAATACAGTAGAAGAAGAATGGGTAGCTCTGAGGGATGAAGTAGTGAAGGCAGCAGAGGATCAAGTAGGTAAAAAGATGAGGGATAATAGAAATCCTTGGGTAACAGAAGAAATATTGAATTTAATTGATGAAAGGAGAAAATATAAAAATGCAGTAAATGAAGCAGGCAAAAAGGAATACAAACGTCTCAAAAATGAGATCGACAGGAAGTGCAAAATGGCTAAGCAGAGATGGCTAGAGGACAAATGTAAGGATGTAGAGGCTTGTCTCACTAGGGGTAAGATAGATACTGCCTACAGGAAAATTAAAGAGACCTTTGGAGAGAAGAGAACCACTTGTATGAATATCAAGAGCTCAGATGGCAACCCAGTTCTAAGCAAAGAAGTGAAGGCAGAAAGGTGGAAGGAGTATATAGAGGGTTTATACAAGGGCGATGTACTTGAGGACAATATTATGGAAATGGAAGAGGATGTAGGTGAAGATGAAATGGGAGATAAGATAATGCGTGAGGAGTTTGACAGAGCACTGAAAGACCTGAGTCGAAACAAGGCCCCCGGAGTAGACAACATTCCATTAGAACTACTGATGGCCTTGGGAGAGCCAGTCATGACAAAACTCTACCATCTGGTGAGGAAGATGTATGAGACAGGTGAAATGCCCACAGACTTCAAGAAGAATATAATAATTCCAATCCCAAAGAAAGCAGGTGTTGACAGATGTGAAAATTACCGAACTATCAGTTTAATAAGTCACAGCTGCAAAATGCTAACGCGAATTCTTTACAGACGAATGGAAAAACTGGTAGAAGCGGACCTCGGGGAAGATCAGTTTGGATTCCGTAGAAATGTTGGAACACGTGAGGCAATACTAACCTTACGACTTATCTTAGAAGAAAGATTAAGAAAAGGCAAACCTACGTTTCTAGCATTTGTAGACTTAGAGAAAGCTTTTGACAACGTTAACTGGAATACTCTCTTTCAAATTCTGAAGGTGGCAGGGGTAAAATACAGGGAGCGAAAGGCTATTTACAATTTGTACAGAAACCAGATGGCAATTATAAGAGTCGAGGGGCATGAAAGGGAAGTAGTGGTTGGGAAAGGAGTGAGACAGGGTTGTAGCCTCTCCCCGATGTTATTCAATCTGTATATTGAGCAAGCAGTAAAGGAAACAAAAGAAAAATTCAGAGTAGGTATTAAAATTCATGGAGAAGAAGTAAAAACTTTGAGGTTCGCCGATGACATTGTAATTCTGTCAGAGACAGCAAAGGACTTGGAAGAGCAGTTGAACGGAATGGACAGTGTCTTGAAAGGAGGATATAAGATGAATATCAACAAAAGCAAAACGAGGATAATGGAATGTAGTCAAATTAAATCGGGTGATGCTGAGGGGATTAGATTAGGAAATGAGACAATTAAAGTAGTAAAGGATATTTGCTATTTAGGAAGCAAAATAACTGATGATGGTCGAAGTAGAGAGGATATAAAATGTAGACTGGTAATGGCAAGGAAATCGTTTCTGAAGAAGAGAAATTTGTTAACATCGAGTATAGATTTAAGTGTCAGGAAGTCGTTTCTGAAAGTATTTGTATGGAGTGTAGCCATGTATGGAAGTGAAACATGGACGATAACCAGTTTGGACAAGAAGAGAATAGAAGCTTTTGAAATGTGGTGCTACAGAAGAATGCTGAAGATAAGGTGGGTAGATCACGTAACTAATGAGGAGGTATTGAATAGGATTGGGGAGAAGAGAAGTTTGTGGCACAACTTGACTAGAAGAAGGGATCAGTTGGTAGGACATGTTTTGAGGCATCAAGGGATCACAAATTTAGCATTGGAGGGCAGCGTGGAGGGTAATAATCATAGAGGGAGACCAAGAGATCAATACACTAAGCAGATTCAGAAGGATGTAGGTTGCAGTAGGTACTGGGAGATGAAGCAGCTTGCACAGGATAGAGTGGCGTGGAGAGCTGCATCAAACCAGTCTCAGGACTGAAGACCACAACAACAACAACAACAGATAGTGCAGCATTCAAATCATGGACACTGCCTGTACATGAGCATAAAAAAAGTAGCAATCAGTAAGACATTTATGTTTCAAGCAGACATTGTATAAACACATGAGAAAAAGTAAGGATGTGACAGAATATAAAAAAGGGGTACTTGTGTTTGGCTGTAACCATGATCGTATGGTGTTTGAAGGGGCTCTATATGTTTGTGTTTCCATGTGGACTGTTCAATGTGTCCACAACAGGGATGTGACACACATGGCCATGACACACAATGTCAGAATTGTGGTTGGGAAAATTTCCTGACAGAGGAACTGGAGATGTGTTTCATAGCTTGTGAACCAAAGTCACTTCCAAGTTCAACAGGCACTGCTGCAGGCAATGAATGAAGGTCCATTGTGATCTGTTAGTGAGAAAATACTGTGACAGGTACTGTACGCAACGAACACTTTGAATCAGTCACCTTGCATGAGGCCACTGCTCACAATCATCGAACATGGACAGTAGACAAATTAACTGAGCAGTTTTTATCTAAGGACTCTGTCATGAAAGACTAGATAGCCACTCTCTCTCTTTGATTTCTTTGCAGCTGATATTGACCTATAACAAAGGAAATGTGGATTCATAGTGTGGAAAGGGTATTTTTAGAAAAAGAAATAATTTTTTCTTGTAAGTGTTGGATATTACAGGACAGGGTTTTTGAAAAAAAAATCCACATCCTGAAATTTTCATTCTCCTTATCCAAAATTTTAATATCCATCTTCTATCCTCAGTATAACAATTTTCCTTTCTTATTTGGCTGTCCCTCATAACACAAAATGAATTATTAAAAGTAAATTCATCTAAACATAAAAAAACACATAACTGTATATCAGCAATTAACCTTCCAGCTCCCTTATCTCAAGATAATACTTAAATAGTTAAGTTTCCATCTTATCATGTAAATGATGCCATAACCTGGGAATTATTCAACCTCTACAACAACAAAATTGGAATAGCAGCCATTTTAAAAAACATCTATAATAAATAAAGCCTTTAAAAGTCATGTACCTTTTCCAAAAATTAAATGACAAATGACACTCTCTGTACAGACAAAAATCTTTATTTACTGTTTTGTATTATATACTGAGGCTCAGAATTAAGTGATGGTTAGTCATTAATGTAAAAACACTTTGTTCTGAAAGTGTAGTTTATTTAAATGGCCTACACATGTAAATAACTATTTGTAATGATTTTTATTCATGCTGTCACTGTGTGGAACAGATATCATAGAGAGATATGATTATACCAGAATAAGTTGAGCTATACTATCAATTTTTTTATGCACCTCAATTTTTTTTTGCATTGATCTCAGTGTCTGTCAGTCTTTTGAGATGGTGTGATAAAGACATATGTACTTTCAATCTCCCAATATTGTGAAAATTAAAAGTTGTAATATGCAGAAGTCACAAGTGTTTATTCTCTTACCGAGGTACATGCGACAAGGACTTGCATTTTTAATGGACCTTTCTGCAAAAGAAGTCAGCACATAGAGAGGACAGCCAATGCAACCATTGTTGTACATCATTGGGGAGACAAGATAAATATCAAGCTGCACATAAGACTCAAAGGAATTCATCTTCAAGCAATGTTCCAGAACTGTCACAACATTTCTTAACCCACATACATCCATACCTGCATGCATTTCTGGCCTTACAATTTTTGGTGTGGCTAATTGTGCATTAGCACATTTATTTTTTATTTATTTATTTATTTATTTATCCCTCTGTAGACAATAAATATTGTATGGATGTTGTCTAAAAGTACACGCAAATTTATGGGAAACAATTTGTGCAAAAGGAGCATACAAAATTTTGCATTAAGTAGTACAAAGGATAATACATACAAAATTGTACAAAACATGTACAAAAAATAATACTTGGTCCTACAAGACACAGTAATACAACTTTTATACATACCGGGTGATCAAAAAGTCAGTATAAATTTGAAAACTGAATAAATCACAGAATAATGTAGAGAGAGAGGTACAGATTGACACCCATGCTCGACAGCAAAACGTCAGTAACTGCTACCATGACGGGTGAGAGGTACGCCAATATGTTACAGAGTTGAAAACTCTTTGTCTTTACATATGTCTGCTTGTACCTGTATATGTGCGGATGGATATTTGTGTGTGTGCGAGTGTATACCTGTCCCTTTTTCCCCCTAAGGTAAGTCTTTCCGCTCCCGGGATTGGAATGACTCCTTACCCTCTTCCTTAAAACCCACATCCTTTCATCTTTCCCTCTCCTTCCCTCTTTCCTGATGAAGCAACCATGGGTTGCGAAAGCTTGAATTTTGTGTGTGTGTTTGTGTTTGTTAGTGTCTCTATCAACATACCAACACTTTCATTTGGTAAGTTATGTCATCTTTGTTTTTAGATATATTTTTCCCACGTGGAATGTTTCCCTCTATTATATTCATATTTGTAATGATTCTTATTTATGCCATCCCATGCAATGAAAATATTGTAGGGAGGTATGATTATATCAGACAAAGATGACAGAAAATTGAAAGCTATACTATCAATTTTTTAAGTAACTCAGTTGCTTTTTACACAGCTGTCAGAGTCTACTCGTCTTTTGAGATGGTGCAATAAAGAACATATGTACTTGCACTCTCCCAATATTATCTTAATTAAAAGTTATAATATGTAGAAGTTGCTAGTTTTCATTCTCCTATTGAGCTATGTGCTACTCTCCACATCCCGATGTGACAAGGACTTGCATTTTTAAATGGACCTTTTCAGAGAAGAAGTCAACGTGAAGAGAGAGTAGCCAACAAAGCCATGCCAGCATTGTTGTACATCATTGGGGAGACAAGGTAAATATCATGCCACACACTAAGAATAAAAGAAATTAATCTTCAAGCAGTGTTCCAGAACCCTCACAACATTTCTTAACTTGCATGCATCCATACCTGCAGGCATTTCTGGACTTGCAATTTCTGATGCAGCTAAATGTGCATTAGCATAGCTACATCCACTCTGAACAATTCACATTCTCTCTCTCCCTAACCACTAAAAGAAGCTGATAGGCAGGAGATTTTACGTGCATAAATGACTTCATTTGATATTAATTTGTGTCCTCCTGCACTATGAATTACTGTACATACATAAATTGTTAAGTCCACAGCATTTTTTCACATCAGTGTAGTTCACATTATCTGAGCATAACAGCGAGAAAGTACTTGTACCATGACATCTACAGGTAAATACTTTCAATTCCACAAATAATCATATCTTACTCTTGATAGTATGTTTGTCCTAAAACATGTCCAAGAGTTCATGAATAAAATATTGTTGCATCTATATGGTGTTAGTGAAGAACACATGAGTCAAGAAAAGGTACAAATGCATTGTTATCCTAAAACTGATTACAGAATTTTACAGAATATAATGCTCATTTCATATCCACAGCTTAAAACACTGTATCATGAGGAACATCAGCACATAACAGAGAGAGAGAGAGAGAGAGTACATAAAGAATAATTATTTCAAACATGAACTGGAATATTCAGCTCCTTGTTTGTATTCTGAGGATGTCATCTCCCTGTATGAATACTGTGGCTAATCTAACATTACTCTAATCTAGACATAACTCTGTGCATCCTCTGACTGGCAAACCAATTTTAGTTCTTCTGTGGATCATCAAATATTTACTATTGTAAGGGAATAACAAGAATATCATATTTTCAAAATTAATTTTCTCTCTTCAGCAGACAGTGAACTGATTTGAAAGTTTAGAACAGAACAGAAACTTATTACCTCATAAAACAAAATTTCAAGTCACTGACTTAATGTACAGGAGACTTGTCAAAACGCAAAAATTTACTTACAGCTTTTCTTAAAATATTGTTAATATAATATATGGTACTTAATACATAACTGATGATTTTTTTTTTTTAATAATGATCTGTAACTTTGTAAGTAAGTGTTCGTTCTCTTCTGAGCAAATTTTCAGATTGTCCTTCATGAACTCTTTAATTGAACAGTAACATTTCTGCACCAGTTTGTCATGTAATAGTTTTTTGAAGTCTCTAGATTAATACAGTTCTTTTCCTTTTGCTTTGTTGTTAATTTTCAGACCCATATAGTGTATAAAGTTTTAAATGGTGGGCTGGCAGCAGAAAATTATTTTGATTCCTGGTGTTGTAATTGTGATGTAACTGATTTGCTACACATAAATCATGGTTATTAAGTGCAAAGATAACGAGTTCATACATGTACAGTGAAGGAACACTTGATATAATTAGATTTTTTTATGAGTTGGTGACATGGTTTTCTATACATAGTGCACATTTTTAACGATAGTTTTCTGAAGTTTTAATACAATGTGCTTCATTTGAAGGAAGATCATACTGTGTAGATTTCAAATTTTGTGTGTTATGGATGCAAAACTTACTTCCACAAAAGAAAGAAAGTAATTAATTAAGCATATAATTTTTCAGGAGAAACTGTGGAACAATGGTTAATGTACTTACCTCGTACATTTCGTCTTTTAAGAGTTTGCTCCACACTCTCACCATGTGATCAAAACATCCTGTCACAACAATTGTACTTTTGCTCACATGGAATTGAGCAACATAAACAAATGAAGGATGTGGTAATATCTGCAATTAAATGAATCTCCAATGTAATTTCCAAAATACAATATAATTTTATGTAACAGAGACAAAATACTATCAGGTTTATCAGTCTGTTCAGTTTTTTGAAGACACTGCCTACTGTCTGTGACAAAATAGCACAGTATATGACATAGCATAGCACAGTATGTAACACAGGATTACTACTGAAATATTTAATTTTATTCTTTTTCACAAATGTTTTCTTCTTCTTCTTCTTCTTCTTCTTCTTCTTTTGTACGATCCCTTTCATTATTGTGTAAAACTTGTAAACTAAATACAAGGAATGCATTTGTGATAAATGAAATATTACCGGAATGATTAAAAACAATTTTGTAAAATCTGTACAGTAATATCAAGTTACCGAAACTGTCTGAAGGGTAAAACACAACCTTTGGAGTGTGGACTGTCTTTGGTACTAACACACTATGGTATGGAAGTGGTGTAGTTGTAAGGAAGGACACAAGTGTGAATGGGTCTGGCACAACAAATATGTATGCAGCAATTGCTTGTGTCTGTGACAGGTACAGAAGTTTCTATGGGCCACAGTACAATGGTTACTTATAATTATGATTCAAGAGACCTAAAAGGAAGAGTACTGTTTGACCACAGCTACTATAAGGAATATTGGAACTAGAGACCAAATATTCTGTTTGGCATTGTGGTATATAGTTCCACTAAACTACTACTTAGGATCTGCAGCTTCCAAACTTCTAAAACCGAACCACTTCAGAATTTAGAATGTGTGGAATGATAAAGGCTTGTCAGTGTTTTTATTGAATTGGATGATGTAACTTTTCTGTGATCTTCAATCACTATTTCATTGCCATCAATAACCTAAGTCATTATTAGCAGCAACAGCAGCCAAGTCCTATTACCTTATGTTACAAGTATCACATTATGATGTTAAATTTCATTGGACTGTTACATTTCAGTATTACAATCTGAACTGACTGACACCATGTTATGCAAGTTAAGTAGCAAACCGCATCCCCTCCCAGAAAGTAAAATTAAATATTTTCTTGAATTCCAAAGTCCATATTATTGCTAAATAACAAAAATCATTAACATAAATTTAGTAGCGACATTAACAACTCGATTTTTTTGAAACATAGTTCATGGAAATAACAGTGGTTAAAAAGCATTATTAAAATGTTTAAATGAAAAACATTCTTGACCACATAAAATATTTTTATTTTTATTTTAAAGTTGACTGGTTTCAATCTGTGTGAAATTTTAAAATTGGCTGGCTTTGGCAAGTAAACATTTCAATGAACTGTTGAGACCATTGAATCCAGTGAATCATGGTAATTTTTACTTCTTACGTAACTATATCAACATATATTCTGGGCGTTTGAGTACTTTATGCATTGTTATCTGGGCTATGATATTCCAGCACCACAATGTTGTACTGCTGTCATCTTGTAGTGATTAATGTTTAAATGAAGTAATACTGAGAGTGATTTTTAACTACTTGGAAAAGTCATCTTGCAAAACTCTATATCATTATTACCTTGTAGGATACTGCTGTAATCCAGCTAGTTTTAAATTTCTTAAGCATTACATCAAACAATTTTATCAACTTTGACTTAACTAAATTTATTTTATCTCCACATACAATATGCATTGTTACATGAACTTAAGACTGATTATAGCCCATTCACTTTACAAAAAAGTTGTCCACTCTAAGACTGGTGACCAAATTATCACACTGCATGACTGTAAGTTCACTAAAAATACATATTTCACTTAATGATAGATTCAGTTAACCAGTCTAAAATGATCTTTATAATTACATATCCTTGCACTCAGTGTTTATTAAGACAGCGTATTTAGTTGCCATACTGGTAATTATTTATATATTTTTCCACAAGGTTCAGTCAATCTTCTTCACAATCAATGCCCTTCTGACAAATTAGGTACACATAATCATAGTCGACTATAATATATATAAGATAAAGTGGGAGGGGATGCGGTTTGCTAATTAACTTGCATAACATGGTGTCATTCAGTTCAGATTGTGATACTGAAATGTAACAGTCCAATTAAAACTAATAAAAACGCATAAATTTTAACAATAGACATGTGTGGAAATATGTACTTGTGAAAAAGTTACAAAGGAGATAATTACAAAATCTTAATTACACTAATGTGTAGAAGTCTGTTAATTGGTAGGAACATTTTACATGATATGAATCTCCTGTAATTAGTAAATATAACAAGTGTATTGTTAACATTAGATACATAAGTGTTTATACTTGCTTCAACTTATATAAAGATTAGAATTCACTCATGTATGTAATATATAAGAATCTAGGTAATCAATGAGATGTGTAATTTGTTTATGGATGAGAGTTTTAAATGTTAATTAATGAAATAATAATTTTAAACAATGCCAAGGATTGTTAAGAAAGTATAAATACTAACTGCCGCGTTGGCAGAGGGAGTCAGTACTTTGTGTGATTTTGGACAGAGAGCATGTAGCTACTTGTGCACAATTAATTCATTATTGTAAGTATGTTCCAACTTATTTCAGATTTGTCAAGATGTCTTTATCTTGAAACTGTAATAAATATTAAATGAAACACTATACTTGATTAAATATTGTTTTTACTTTACAGTAAAAACCTACAGTTACTGTTTCAGGACATCTGCTGCGACAGATTACCAGCTAAGATGAGTAAAAATAACCCCTAAAAATGTTATAATTCTTCATAAAATGTGATAGCAGTTATTTCATTTATATTTTCCTAGCGCAAAATAACATATCTTTAGCACACACACAGGATTCTGCCACAGGTGAGTGAATTTTTCTTACTTTTATTCAAAAATCAAAATATAATAAATTAATCTATTTTGTAATTTTGTAGTATCTGAAATAATTATAGTAAAATTCAAAATGTCTTTTACAAATCAGCTGTTGAAGGAATTGTGAATTACACCTATGGGCTTAGATTTAATCCCATCTGTCACAGTCACAAGTTCTTCTTTGGACGTGGTAGTCATAATGTCGAATTCGTAGCCAAGTGTTTAATATGAGAATGCTTAGCAAGTGGCTTGAAGAAATGTATTGAGATGAATGTAATAAAAACTTTAATATGAAGACAGTTTAACCAGTGAAGAAATCATCGGTTCTGTCTTAAACATCCAACTAACTTTCAGTTTTTGAATTTAAGAAAAAACACATGGACGTGAAATTGCAGGATGATAATTGGCTATTGGAATGGATGAAGAAACTCAATGAGTCAAAATTAATTTTAATTCTTGTTCTTTAACACTTGTGTAGAAAGTGTACATAATACTCAATATTATTTACATAGAATGCACACAGGAAATTTAATTTTCTTAGTTAGGCAAGAACAAGTCACATATTATTAGCTATTACACTAATCTCTGCATCTAAGAAGCACACTAGGTGAAATGACTATTATTGATGAATATATGTTTCCATTAAAGTATTCACTAAAAAGATTCAAACTAAAAACCAGAAATAGTTTTCCCTTGTGAAATGCTGAATTACAATGTTGTAACAACATTAGGGCAAATAACATACTAGATATTAAGTTTGCAAAAAGCATGGGGTGAAGAAGACCAAAGCAAAGTGAAACATGATGAAGTATAGCAAATGTAACATAGAATTAATTAAAATACCAAATCACTATATATAACAAATACAAAATCTCTCTGAGCAAAAAGTACATAAATTATAGGAATTATAAATTAACTGGTAATGAATCAAAGACAACAGATATATTTTTTCTTTTTTCTTCTGCAGGATGGATATTCATATTTTACAGGATGAATATTGATATTTTACATCATTAGCCCAGCTCAACACCTGAATGTTTGGTGAGTATAGACTTCATTTTCCCATCACAAGGATAATTAACAGTCCCATTTGGCATGGACCTAATTTAAAAAATGTCAAGGTATTTGGGGTAATGCAAAGACATATAGTTAAAAGGGTTATCTGATTTATAGAGGAACTTCTGATTGTGTAGTGCCCAATGCTAACAGTTGACATATTGGAGGCCTATTATTCACCAGTGTCCAACAGGACTAATGGTCAAAATTAAGGAAGAAACCATCCTGTAACAATACTATCCTCAAGTTGTTATTGCACCTAAACCTTCCTTATAAGACTTCACAATATGCATCTAGGTAGACAAATATGCTGCACACAGAATTCTGCCACCAGCATCAAAATAATGCTGAGGTGACACAATGGAAAAGACCAGTCTGGCATTGTGGCACATGGGGTTATTTCGTGCTACCTCCTGATGCTGCACTTCCTCAGTACCAATGTTAGTAGAGGCATGACCCTGGCATAGTGATTCAGGCAGAATTTGCCATAAACACTTGCCACCCAAACCTAGCAATATCTGTCTTTGACTGCTGTCTATGCCAAGAGCTACTCCATGCCAGTCATCAACGTAACATAGGTCACTCAGCCTCATCTACACTAGCTGCCACCTATGCTGTCTGCTGGTCTAGGGCTGCTCCTAGGCCCGATGCTGCCAGTGCCTGAGCAGCTACATTCCAGCTAGCATCTCTCACAGGCTGTCGTCAACAAGCTTCCAGGAACCTCTGAGGGTTCCCATGAGGTTCACAGTCCACACACAGGCTCACCTCACATCTGACCTACCACCAGTATTTGTTGACATGTGATGTTCATGCCCCTTGTTGCCAGTGGATTTCCTGATGTGGCCATGCACCATGACGTTGCCAATGTGGCAACTTTGCTTGCTGGCATTTGTACATTGCTAACACACTAACACACATAATGCTCAGGTGGGCTTTACCACCCAAGGGCCAATGGAGACAAGCGACACACTGCTTGCAGCTACTGTATGAGTTATTGCTAATTGATCTGGCCTCATTTATGATTCCATGACTGCTGAGAAACTGGTCCCTTGTATCCTGTTCTCTACTCACTGGTCTGGAATAGCATCTGACTGTTGGTCTATCCTGGCACCACAAAATTGAAAATAAGCTACCTTTGTAAAGTGAAAAGCAGTGTGAGTCTTTTCTTACTGGTAGACAAAATGGAGCAAGGACAGAAAGCATTTCAACAAAGCTTAACTATAGCACATGGCTATGAACTAAAATCCCACAAACCACAGTTTTGATATGATGGAGCATGTGTGTAAAACAATATTGTCAACATTTGCTGCATATGTTAACAAATGGCAACAGATGGCAACAAAGTGGTCAGGATTCTGCATCACACGTGAAGTATAGTCCATCCTTCAGCACAGAAAGGAGAGTGATACTAACCCACCAACCTACACTTAATGCAAAGATCATTGGGAAATTTGCTACACCAAAATATCCAGCAAACCAAAGAAGGAAAGTGATTTAATTTCTAACACACTCTCCATAAAGAAATTGAATAATGCTCTCAACAAAATGAAAAATGTGTTGATTCAGATGATATGTTCTGAGTTAACAAGCATTGTGCTCTCATTTAAATATATGGCCAAAGAGTCAACCTACAGGACTTGTGAAACAAACCCTGTTGTTGAGGACTGTGTGCCACAAAGGGCACAGATTCATCGTGAGAAAGGGAAATTCACAGGCGTCTGTTGTCTATTGAGCACTAAGAGACAGACGAGAACCTACATCATACGGAAACGCAGTAGAAGCTGTTTGTGACCGAGAAGACATAGCAGTGTTAAATACTGCAGACCTAAGATCGGCCATACAGGGAAACATTTATTAAAACTATTTAATTCTGTAGTAATGCAGGGAATCAAGCCACAGTAATTTTAATCTGCCATCCTCCATAACTTTTCATGGTGATCTCAATAAAACTTGAATATTGATGATATCTACAATAATTTAGGATTTACTGTTAAAGTGAAATTCACAAGTTTTGTAACAAAGACTTGAATGCTAAAGTCTGAACGCTTTGGTTGGTCTTAATGATTGACATTTCATATTGAAGCACAACATTAAAATGACAAATGTTTTAAATATCAACTCTGTAACTTCATTTATTTAAAAGATATAGAAAATTTAAATTATCAGTATTTTCAGGTAAGCATCAGACCATCATTTCTTCCGCACAAAACACATTGAACAATGACAGCATGACACCTTATTGAATCATTAGGTAATAGAATATTTGTTGTAAAGTTTAGTGCATAATAGTTGCTTTTGTTCTTTATTTATTTATCACAAAGCACATTGGTGCAAGGCTATTGGCCATGACATTCAAAGTTAAGAAGGAAATTGTATTGGTTTTATATAAAAGAATTTAACGTTTATTATGTAATGGATATTATTGTTAATTTATTTAGAACAAGCTTTAATTATTTAAAGCTTTGATTATTTAAATATGTTAAAATGTAAAATAATGTAGAATAAGATGTAGCCAATCAGATGGATGGCTTCAGGAAAGGGAACTGCCTTAGTCAGTTGAGTGAGGATGTTTGGCGAGCAGGGAAATGCATGAAGTATTCTGCCTGGTCTCTGTGTCATTCCAATACAGTTGAAAACATACTTGGAGTCTTGACAGACAAAGTAGTTAAAGGTGGCAAATAGTCTTCTGTGCCAGCCATGCAGTCAAAGAATACCAATGACCAGAATTTTATATCAATAATGGATATATGTATGTATTTAAAAATAGTAAAGGTTTTACCAGAAGGTCTCCTGTAACCAGATACTTATCACCTAATAAGTGTTGAATTTAAAGATGGTTTAAATGTCTTAACTGATTGGAATTTCCAAGTCCTAATTTTCAGTAAAAAATAAGTTATTCTTCAGATAAGAAGAATATTTAACATGTTGGGGGCTCACAGACTACTCCAAGCTGGAGATAACAATGAAGTAACTTAAAAGATAAATGAACTCTTGCACATGGAGACCCTGGTATGAAATGAACTGGAAGACAATTAAGTACTACTGGTACATATGAAAAATTGGTTAGGAAGATTTAATGTCAATAAGGCAGATCAAGGCAAGAGAGTTAAAGTGCTGATACAAGAAGCCACTTTTAACCAGGCAATATGGCAATAATCAAAATGAATGTTCTTGTCTCCAGAAGTAATGATTTTAATAAATCCACCTCTACAAAGACTACATCTGCAGTATTGGGAACACCAACAGTTTATACAGTGATATTTTAAGTTCAAACACAAAGGCATTGATACATAATAACTCTTTGAGCTTGGAGGAGATAAAGAAAGAACTAAGAAAAGAGACAGAAAACTTTTTATTAAAGAACAGGACAGTAACTAATAACTGTGATGACTTCACCACAACACTAACCAAAAAATTAAATCCCAAATTCCCCAAGTTTTCACCTTCATATGATATTAACCCTGTTTAATTTCTAAAGTAACTTAATGGCATGTTACTTCATTTCTGGTCAGATTTTAAAAAGATACAATTTGTGGTAAGTCATTTGATGGGTAATGCTGCACAGCTGGGTATGTTAAAGCTAGAAGAATTCACAACTTACAATGATTTCAAAACAGCATTTCAGTCTAACTATTGGAGTGAGGGAGCTCAAAAGAAATTGAGATTAGAATTTTATGATCAAAACAATACAATAGCAGTTCATGGAACAGGTATAGAAATTTTGAGGAATGGCCTCTTAACAAATCAAAATATCTAGATGATCTCATACGAGAGGAACATTTATTAGAAGTTGTCATTAACCAATTACCATGGCATGTAAGGGACAAATTGTTAGGGAAGGACTAGGAAAAAGTGAACAACTTATTGGAATACCTAGAACAAGTAGACACAGTGGGAAGGCAGTTGGAGAAATGGTACACAGGCAGCAATACCAACAACCAACAGAGTAATGTTAACAAAGAACCTTGCCCCATTAGAGACAGTGCTATGAATGGAAGAAACAGGGTACACAATGCTCACGATTATAATTATTCAGGGAATGGATACAGAAATGATCACAGTAACACATTTAACAATACAAGTATTAGAGAGAGGCAAAACTGATATGATTCCAGGGAGAGGTGCAGTCCTCTGTAGAAGTAAAAAACAAGACACAACAAACAATTTGTTGAATGCATTCCTTCGTCTGCCAGTCACAGAAATTAAGATAACTGGAGTAATACATATGACAATCAAATCAGTACATGCAGAATTGTTTATTGAATTTACATTAACACATACATATTTCAACAAGCAATGTTTGTAGTAGAAGGTTTTAATGTACATACGGTTTTAGGCATAGACTGGTTGTTGGACAACAACATATCATTAAGCTTCCAACAGGAGACAGCCACATTCCCATATGTGCAAAAAGATGACTTGGCTGTAAATCATTTCAAACAAAGCAACACAGACAGTTTAGGACTCACTTTATTGACAGCAGCTACATTATAACAGAATGAGAAGCACCAAATAGGGGCAGACGTGGTACAAGTGAATGAGGCAGACATAACTGATAAGATTACAAGTCAAAGAATCTACATATTAAGGAAAAGGAAGATATGATTTCTTTATTCTGCAGACACACAAAAATATTTTCAACATGCCGAGGTGTTATTAAGACTTTGTTCATAGGCTGAAGATTAAATCACACAATCCATTTTACACCAGACCCTGCTCAACCAGCTTCAATGAAGCTGTTAGTAGAAAAAGAAATTGAAAGAATGGAATATTATAGAAATATCCAACAGCTGTTATAACAAGCCATTAGTTGTTGAAAAAAAAACAGGTGCTAACATATGTATAGTGTTGGTTGCATGAACTGTAAATAGAACTCCTTACCTCATGGCCCATACCCCTGTAATATACCTAGACACAAGACCTGTCCCATACATCCTCCCACCACCACCTACTCCAGTCAGATCACTAACATAACCTATCCCAAGCAGGGCTACCTGTGAAACCGGGCATGTGATCTACAAGCTAAGCTGCAACCTCTGTGCCGCAGTCCATGTAGCATGACAACAAACAAGCTGTCTGTCCACATGAAAGGCCACTGACAAACTGGGAGCAAGAAACAAGTGGACCACACGCTGCCAAACACGATACCCTTCATTTCAATGCCTGCTTCACAGCCTGTGCCATATGGATACTGCCCACCAACACCAGCTTTCTGAACAGCACAGGTTGGAACTTTCCCCGCAATACATCCTAAATTCCCGTAACCATCCTGGCCTCAACCTTCGATAGTCACTGTCCTCACCCATTCAGCCCCTTCCTTGTTCCAATTCCAGCACTACATGGCTGTCAATCCACCACCACACCCAGTCTTTTTATTTTTCTCCTTTTCTGCCACTCCTCCCTCCCCCCACCCCCCACCCCCCACCCCCCACCCCCCACCATAACCTCTCTTTGGCCAACCGTCTAACCTGCAGCACATTGCTGTCTGCCACCTCCCACCACACTATCCCTCACCCTCCACACCCCATCCCTCTCCTTACCCCCACCCAGTCACCATTCCCATCATGCACTGGTGCTGCTGCTTGCAGTGTGGTTTCAGTTGCCTGAGACTGCAGTTGTGTGTGTAAGTTGTGGTGTGTGTGTGTATGTGTGTGTGTGTGTGTGTGTGTGTGTGTGTGTGTGTGTGTGTGTCATCTATTGTTGATGAAGACCTTAATGGCTGAAAGCTTTAATTGTGAGTCTTTTTGTCATGCGTATCTGTGTCTCAGTATATCTGCTATATGGTGAGTAGCAACTTTCCATTCCCTAATATTCCATCCTGGATTTTCCATCGTTTGATGACATAGTTGTAATATCCACAACATGGGATGAACACCCACAAACATTGGATGCATTTTT
The DNA here is from genome assembly GCF_023898315.1 of Schistocerca nitens. Classification (NCBI taxonomy): domain Eukaryota; kingdom Metazoa; phylum Arthropoda; class Insecta; order Orthoptera; family Acrididae; genus Schistocerca; species Schistocerca nitens. Next base: position 385,989,535 of record NC_064617.1, on the reverse strand, counting down.
TGAGAGATTAGGCTTCCAAGGTGGCACCATCAAGTAGTCAAAATCGCAACTGGGTAGAAAAGAGGTGAAATACTGGGGACACATTGTAAACACTATGTGTATTCCGCTGGATGCACACAGATTAGATGTGATCAGCAGGTGCTCAGAATGTACTAATAAAAAAACTACTCAAATCATTTTTAGATATGGTAAGATTCTAAAAAAGAATCACTGTCAATTCAGTGCTTAATGCACCAAGTTTGATGAGGTTATTGACACAATGTGGAGAAGGCATATAATTTGTCATGAAGAATCTTCAAAAATTAAAAAAAATTGGTAGCATGTCAACTATTGGTTCATTAAATTTAGCCATTCCTTTTTATACGGTGGTGGATGCATCAGATTATGGTTTGGGTTGTCACATACTCCAAGAATATGTGACTGATCACAGATTAGATCAAAAACTGATAGTTTTCGTGAGTAGAATGTTCACACAACATGAACAAAATTATAGATATATAGAAAAGGAAACATTATCAGTAGTGTGGGCATTCAAAAATTTAAATATCTACTAGCAGGGTACAAGGCAGTGACACATACTGACAACAGTGCATTGACATTTCCATTAAAGAACAAACTTCAGCTCAGTAGGTTAGCATGATGGGCTCTCCTCCTGCAAGAATTTTGCTTCACTATTAGGTACATAAAGGGGAAAGATGATATAATACCTGATGCACTGTCTTGACTACTTATAGATCTCCAATCAAACGAAAATATAAAGGAAAGGGGCAAACTTGCTGTTTATTTTCTAAAAGTAAATACATATGAAAAAGACATAACATTTTTTTGCAAAAATTTAGAAAGTCAACAATGGAAGGACAGTCACTTTCAGTTACATATTGATGCCTTATGTCAAAGTCATACTGATATATAGAATAATAGGAAATTGTAGAAAGGAATACTGTTTCATAGAAAACACAACTCACATAGATAGTTACTATGCATCCCACAAAATAGCATTAATTTAATAACTTGGTATGTAAACATAGTATATGCTCATTTCAGCCCAAAAGGTATAATTTGCATACAAAGAAATTTTGCTGCTTTAAGAATCTGAATCGCCTAGTTAGAAAACTCCTGAGTGCCTGTGAAATTAAGGTACAAACAGTTGGTGGCCACCCAGCTTTGTATCCCATCAGTCCATGCAATTTCTGGGGCATATCGGCGATGGAGTTTTACGGTCCACTGCCCTGAGGCTGGGCAGGAATGACATATATATTTATAGTGTTGGAATGCTAGGCAAAACTTACAAAATTATGCCCACTAAAGGAGGCAACATCTCATAATGAAACTAAGAGATCATTTCAAAAATGTAGGTAACCCAAAATGTTCGTTTTCAGATAATGGAACACAGTTTCTAGCCAGGCAGTTTAAAGAATTTTTGGCATGGAAAGGCATCTACATCTACATAGATACTCCACAAGCCATGATACAGTGTGTAATGGGGGGTACTTTGTGCCACTACTTGTCATTTCCCCCTGTTCCATTCACAAATAGAGCAAGGGGAAAACGGTTGTCGGTAGGCCTCTGTATGAGCCCCAATTTCTCATATCTTATTTTCATAGGTTTTAGGCACAATGTATGTTGGTGGCAGTAGAATCATTCGACAGTCAGCTTCAAATGCCAGTTCTCTACATTTTCTCAGTCGTGTTTCTGAAAAATAATGTTGACTTCCCTCCAGGAAATCCCATTTGAGTTCTCGAAGCATCTCAGTAACAGTTGCACATGTGATAACAAATCTAGCTGTCCGCCTCTGAATTGCTTTGATGTCTTCCTTCAGTCTGACCTGGTACAAATGCAAACACTAAGCAGTACTCAAGAATAGGTTACAGCAGCATCCTATATGCAGTCGTGTTTACAAGTGAACTAGTCTTTCCTAAAATTCTCCCCATAAACCGAAGTTGACCATCTGCCTTCCCTACCACAGTTTTCACATGCTTGTTCCACCTCGTATTGCTTTGCAATGTTATGCCCAGATATTTAAATGACTTGACTATGTCAAGCAGAACACTAGTAGTACTGTATCAAAACATTAAGAAATGAATCATATATTAAATTCTAAATATCAACTGCTATGTAACACTGCAGAAAGGGTCATCGACTCATACCTGTCAAACAGGAAACAGAAAGTAGTAGTGGATAGTCAAAATGGAGTCCCATTATCTTCAGAATGGGGTACCATCACATGTGGAGTGCCCCAAGGCTCAGTTCTAGGCCCCCTACTTTTTATTATCTTTATAAATCATCTGCCTTTCTGTATGGAATATTGTAGATTCACCATTTTTGTTGATAACACTACACTACTTATTGATAATTCAGTAAATAAACTTGAGGAAACAGCAAATAAGGTTTTAAGTGAAACAGTGAACTGGTTTAAAATTAATGGACTTTCCTTAAATTACACTAAAACAAACTACGTTCAGTTCCACACAACATTCAAAGATGAAGAAATAGTAGCTAAAACAGGTAAGCAGGTGATAACCAGGGTGGATACCTCAAAATACCTAGGCTTGCATACTGACAGGAAACTGAACTGTTCAAACCACAGCCTGGATCTATGCAAAAGACTGAGTTCAGCAACTTACACATTACGCACTGGTTCTTCTTATAGAAGTATGGAAACCATGAAGTCAGCCTATTATGGTTATTTTCACACCTTCCTGGCATATGGAATTATACTTTGGGGTAATCAGTCACTGGCTAAAAAAGTACTGTGTGCACAAAAAAAGAGGCATAAGGATCATGTGTGGAGTCCATCCTAGAGCCACATGCAGGAATCTTTTTAAGAGACTTGGAATCCTTACATCCACTGTACACTATAAATTATCTTTGATGTGCTTCATAAGGAAAGAAAAATCATTTTTAAACTGAATAGTGAGTATCATAGTCATGAGCTGAGAAGAAAACATGATATCTGCTGTTGTTGTTGTAGTCTTCAGTCTAGAGACTGGTTTGATGCAGCTCTCCATGCTACTCTATACTGTGCAAGTTTCTTCATCTCCCAGTACCTACTGCAGCCTACATCCTTTTGAATCTGCTTAGTGTATTCAACTCTTGGTCTCCCTCTACAATTTTTACCCTCCACGCTGTCCTCCAATACTAAATTGGTGATCCCTTGATGCCTCAGAACATGTCCTACCAACCGATCCCTTCTTCTAGTCAAGTTGTACCACAAACTTCTCTTCTCCCCAATCCTATTCAATACCTCCTCATTAGTTATGTTATCTACCCATCTAATCTTCAGCATTCTTCTGTAGCACCACATTTTGAAAGCTTCTATTGTCTTCTTGTCTACACTATGTATCATCCACGTTTCACTTCCATACATGGCTACACTCCATACAAATACTTTCAGAAATGACTTCCTGACACTTAAATCTATACTCGATGTTAACAAATTTCTCTTCTTCAGAAACGATTTCCTTGCCATTGCCAGTCTACATTTTATATCCTTTCTACTTCGACCATCATCAATTATTTTGCTCCCCAAATAGCAAAACTCATTTACTACTTTAAGTGTCTCATTTCCTAATCTAATTCCCACTGCATCACCCGATTTAATTCAACTACATTCCATTATCCTCGTTTTGCTTTTTTTGATGTTCATCTCATATCCTCCTTTCAAGACACTGTCCATTCCATTCAGCTGCTCTTCCAGGTCCTTTGCTGTCTCTGACAGAATTACAATGTCATCGGCGAACCTCAAAGTTTTTATTTCTTCTTCATGGATTTTAATTCCTACTCCAAATTTTTCTTTTGTTTCCTTTACTGCTTGCTCAATATACAGATTGAATAACATTGGGGATAGGCTATGTCCCTGTCTCATTCCCTTCCCAACCACTGCTTCCCTTTCATGCCCCTCGACTCTCATAACTGTCATCTGGTTTCTGTACAAATTGTAAATAGCCTTTCGCTCCCTGTATTTTACCCCTGCCACCTTCAGAATTTGAAAGAGAGTATTCCAGTCAACATTGTCAAAAGCTTTCTGTAAGTCTACAAATGCTAGAAACATAGGTTTGCCTTTCCTTAATCTATTTTCCAAGATAAGTCGTAGGGTCAGTATTGCCTCATGTGTTCCAACATTTCTACGGAATCCAAACTGATCTTCCCCAAGGTCAGCTTCTACCAGTTTTTTCATTTGTCTGTAAATAATTCATGTCAGTATTTTGCAGCCATGGCTTATTAAACTGATAGTTCGGTAATTTTCACATCTGTCAATACCTGCTTTCTTTGGGATTGGAATTTGCAAATTGGGGTATTCGCTATGAACAGGCAAATCTAAGAATGATACAGAAAGATGTCCATTTCTCTGGCTGTAAAATTTTTAACATCCTCCCTTCAAGAATTAAGTGTTTGGTAGAATACGAGCTCTTGTTTAAAAAAACTTTACGGCAGTTCCTATTACAAGGATCATTTTATACGATAGAAGATTTCCTGAACTACAGTGTTTAGAATTTCTTGTTTTGTTAACTGCAAATATATGCCAAAATCTGTATTTATAATCCTGTCTATCTTTATTGTAAACACATAGTTTGCAATATTTATTTTCTGTAACACTTATTATTTTGTAATATTTATTTATCTCTCAAAATTGATTTTTTGTAATAGAACCTAAGTTACTGTTTACTGTAATATGAAATCATTTTGTTTTGTTTACATGTGCTGCCATAGATTTTGGACATGTTCCATATCCTGTGATATTGTTACAACATGGATCACTGGAACAAGAAATAAATAAATAAATAAATGTGTGAGTTGGGCAAGCTTTGTTGGACTTATTGCGTGGGTAGACATTCAAACTGGGCAGATATGGTGAGAGTATTTGAAAAGGTATTAAATTAGTTGCCACATTCAGTTACAAAGGTTTTCCCAATGGAAATAGTAGGAGAACAAATAGAAGGACAATCCCTCCTAAAGAGGGTTGAATGGCAACAGGAGGATGTTAGTACACAAGAGTCATGGAACAATAATGTGAATCATTTGCAAATGAAAGAGGCTGAGAGAAGGAGAAACAGATGAGAGATAGATACACCCATACAGCACAAAGTGGGCAATTTGGTTACTGTCAGGAGTCACAAATAGAGAGACAAATGTGAAAAAATTATAAGCAAACCTCACCCTTTATGTGAGGGATCATTCTTATTAATAACAGATGCTGCACCCAAAAACAGTCATTTTAATTTGTAAAGAGACACTCTTCTCTAGCATTACTTCTCCTCAACAGAAGTAGGTCATACCAAAAAAATATTTATGAATTTTCAAACAGGTTAATATTATCTCAGCTGTTTTTCTAAAAGAATTACATATGATTTTGTACATGATGTATTATATTTCAGGCTAAAACGTATAAAAAGAAATTACTTTATTTTTGTTCTTACAGTCAATATGTACTAACTCTGTAAGTACAGTTAAAATTACTTTTCTTTTAGAAACATGAAATTATGGAATACCTGGTACACTTAAAATTCCTTTTATTAATTTAACAATCAGATGGTATTTATTATGTTTACTTCTGCATTCATTCATAAAATGATGATATAATTGGTGGAAATTCGTTTGTCATAAAATTTGTAAACTCTTTGGAATATTGTTAGTACTGCAGAATGGAATAGTAGTGGGCATGCCTCTGATGTGATCAGACATGTTTTTATGTTTGGCAATAACAATGTAATTTTCGAGTTTGAAGTGGAAATTGTAAAGACAGTGTGATATAGAAAATTTTGAAATAGTTAAAAATTACAGAAACAGAAATTACTTTTCAGGCAATTCTTTCAAAAGTTATCACATCAATTGGAACCATGAGAACCTTTAATATCAAAAAAAATTTCAGCTTCAAGAATCAACCCCTAGACGTGAAGAACTGGAGCCAGCTACAAGAAAAGAAGATAAGTAAAAAGTTTATTGTAAATCTTACTTCTCTCAAAGCTTATTAAAAGAGTAAATTATGGAGTGAGTGACAACCAACAAATGATGTGCGGGAGGGGTAGATTACAAGCGGTGGCGTTCTGGGATCAGTTGACTGATAATGAATTTGTGTCTGTTGCAGAAGAAGGGACAATGATTTGTGCCATTTGCAGTTTATATATAAATGAATTTCTAATCATGCAAAGAAAGAAGACCAGTGACTGCCCAACAAAATTGTATCAACAGTAACAAGGTACTACCAACAATGATGAAATGGATCAAATGAAAGAGGTCTTTACATCTACAACCAGGAACATCAAAAAGGAAAGATAAGTACAAACTATTTGTGAAGTTAATTTGTTTATGGACTCATTTGCTTGTTAACAAAGTGAACAGAGACAAGAGTAGGAGGGAAGTAGAAGTGAAAGCTGTAGGTCCATTCAGGATGTGTGTGAACCAAGAGAAATCATAGTCAGCAAAGAAACAGTAAAAACTGATATTTTGCAATAAATTTTAACAAAACTGGAGAAAATGAAGACAGATAACAATAGCAAATTTAGTGCAGTTAATGATCAGGTAACTGAAAAAATGGGCTACCAGAGGATTAAAAAGTGTGAATGAAAAAAATTGATGTTTTAGAAATGAATTTATTGTTTTGGAAAATAGTTGATAGTTGATTCAGCAGAGCAATCAAAGAATGTTGATCACTTCAGAATTGGACAGGCCATAGTGGTAAAAATGGAGCAAAACATTTAACATATATTGCATATTTTTATTCACTACTGTCGTTTGGGGTAATGTTTTGAACTAACTCCTCACTTAAGCAGAATGTGTGTGGTTCACACATGTAGCCTACATCTTGAAACCATTTATTTAAGCATCTGGGAATATTAACCACTCCTCACAGCATATTTATTCACTTATAAAATTTATTATCAATATTTATTTCAATTTGAAGTAACAGATATAGTCACTAGTACAACATTAGAAGGAAAAATGATCTGCATTACCCTTTAATGAAGCTAACTTTTCCACAGAAACGGGGGACTATAAAACTTTCTGGCAATTTACTGCTGGAAATAAAATGTCTGAAGGATAGGAAACCTGTTTTCAAGTGTAGATTAAAAAGGTATTTGTCCTTAACAACTCCTTCTACACCATACAGTAATTGTTGAAGAGGAATAATATTTTTTACTGAAAACTGTGTAAATGGCCACTATGCAATCATATAATTATTTCTCTCATGTTTTGGTGTATATGTATGTGTGTTCTATGTTTGTTTTATTGCCATGTTCCACATCATAATGTTTATAGTTATTATTACCTATTTAACAAGTAATTAACTAACTAAATAACTGACAGCTCACCTAACTTTCCTCAGGTGACAGACATGATGAGTGTATATGACAAATAGCTTGTGAGATGAGAGTAATAAGCAAGTCATAATTTTCTGTGATGTAATGTAACAGTATTAGTTTTCTAAATCAGATGTGATGTAAAGCTGTCCTTGGCCCAAATGTTGGCTTGAACACCACAGTGAACTGCTAGACATAGTCTATTGGAGGTGGTATGCCTTTACCTTGCTCTGGCCTCTGAATAGATTTACTCTGATACTTATTGAGGAACTCCGGTTGAATTCTGAACCATATTGTAACTCTGAATTTTTATCATTTACAAAGTAATGTCAGAGATATAAAATCAGTACATGACCAAATAAATCATAGGACTGAGTGGGGAACATACCCAGACCTTACAGACCTTTGAATATGTAGTCTGGTACTTATCCACTGATCCATCGAGCAACACTAGTAACTGTTTAACATAGATGTTAACACCCCTGGCAAACTAGCTCAAAGCTTGTGTGAACTGTGAACAAATTCTCAGCAAGCAGAACAAGAGAAAATGAATGACATTTTTACTACACAGGACTGAAAGCAAAAGTAAAATCACCACTGTATTACCATCTAGGCTACCTTACAGCATTTGTGCTCAAGACAACTATTGTACTCTGTATTTATAAATGACAAACAATTTACTCCTACTTCCATATCATTTCTTTCTATTTTCTTTTCTCCTTTTACAATGCCTCTAATAACCTTTATGCTGATGATGTGCTTAATAATTGCTCTGTTGGTGTTTTCAGTGTTTCACTCCACTTTTGAAGGACACACACCATATTCAGTATTCAGTATTCAGTTTATTCACCATTGACCACTTACAGCGGAATAGGTCTGAACATTAAATATACAATTAACAATAACTTTACAGTAAAGTTTTTACAATTTAATTCCTTTTCTTTTAGGAATATTCTTATATACTAATGTCAATGCTTATTTCAAAATATTCTGTTATCTTATAAAATGGGTGTTTCAGAAGCCAGTCATAAACCTTACATTTGAAAATATTATTGGTCAGTGACCGAGCAGATACTGGAAGTTTATTGAAGAGTTTTAAACTCATTATTTTGTGTGAGTTTGCAGTCTTTGTGAGTCTGTGTCTTGGTATGTCAAAGTCCAGTTTGCCTCTGGTGTTGTGGGGATGTATGTTCTCTCTGGTCTCGAACTCATTTAAGTTGCTTTTGACATAAAGCAGTGTTGTGTAGATGTATAGATTCACCACAGTTAATATCATGTGCTTGATAAAGAGGGGACAGCAGTGTTCCTTGGGCTTAGCTTTGCTTATTATTCTGATTACTTTTTTTTTAATTTTCAGAATTTCACTGACAAAGCAAGAATGTCCCCATAACAATATGCCATAGGAAATGTGTGACTGAAAGAGGCCAAAATATACCACCTTTAGATACTCATCAGTGACTACATCTGTCAGTCTCCAGATGAGATAACACACTCTTGCTATTCTCTTGCAGATATGGCTAATGTGTTCCTCCCAGTTTAATTTTGAGTCAATGTGGAATCCTAACAATTTTATTGATTTGCTTTCAACAGCTGTAGTTAAACCCAGTATTAGTTATTGTGTTTTATCAGGATTACACAGGAGTTCATTAGAAGAAAACCAATCCATTACTAGTTCTAGTTTTTCCTGTGTTGCCTGATGCAGTTCTGTTGTGTCATGGTGTGTATTGAGCAACGTTGTATCATCTGCATAACACACAACTGAATATGCTCCTACATGTTAAGGTAAGTCATTAATTGCAATGATAAACAGAAAGGGACCTAGGACTGAGCCCTGAGGCACTCCAGTCCGAACTTCCTTCAGTGAGGAGCATCTATTTTTAATTGATACATACTGTCTCCTGTTACTTAAGTATGATTCAGTTACATCCAAAGATGGTTTGTGTATGCCATAAAATTCCAGTTTTGCAAGTAGGGTGTTAGATGGTATGCAGTCGAAGGCTTTGCTAAGATCGCACAGTACGACTGATACTAGATCCTTATTTTCGAATGCAGTTAACACGTGGTTAACAACTTCAGTGACAGCAGTAGTGGTGTTTTTACCATGCTGGTATGCAAACTGTCTGTTGGAGAGGAGATCATGCTTATCAAAATAGTTATTTAGTTGACTGTACATTACATATTCAAAAACTTTAGAGAAAATTGGGACAATAGAAACTGGTCGATAGTTTTGGGGCAGATGCTTATCTCCATTTTTAAAGACTGGTATTACTTTAGCAGTTTTGAGTGCATCTGGGAAAACTCCAGATTCTAAACACATATTAAAAATGAAAGAAAGAGACTGACAGATAAGGTGTATTATGTTTTTCATTACATAGTTAGAAAACCAATAACAGTCCATACTTTTGGAGTTGGTGAACCTTGCCACAGCTTTTACAATATCCTCTGGGGTGACAACATTCCAGTGGAAAGTATACATACTATGGGGCACGGCACCAAGATGATCTAGTGCACAAGTGCCATTTTGCTTGATTTTGTTTTTCAGCTCACTCACTGAGGTTAGGAAGTAATTATTTACTTCTTCTGGGACCAGCATTGCATCTTGTGTATGGGTTTGTGAATTATATTGGTTGATGATATCCCATGCTGCTTTACGTTTGTTGGGAGCACTTTCAATGTAATGTTCACATGCTTGTTTTTTGGCCAAGGACAGTTTGTCTTTGTAGATTTTTTTACATTTTAGATAGGCTCTATAAGAAGTATTATCTAGCTCAGGTCCTTGTTTACAAGAATTTTTATATATTTTGTACAGTCTGAGCATCTCCTCCCTAGTGAGAGCTAGCTCATCTGTATACCATTTTAGCTGTTTGTTTTTCTGTTTATGCTTAGGGCTACTTTTTATTAATGGTGAGCAGGAGTACCATAACTCTATGAGTATTTCCAGGAATTTGTTAAACACCATTTCACCAGCACCCTTTCCAGGTTGTGTGTTGTATACAAAGTCCCAGATAACATAAGATATTCTGTCAATAAATAAATTAATGTAGTCATAATTAAAGATGTTCACATATTTCAGAATAAAAGGTTTCACTTATATTCACATTCAGTTTACATTTGAATATAATCCACAGTTAAATATTTTAATATGATTTGAATGCATAAGATTTCTTCAAACCTGCAGAGGTCTATATGATCCACTCTCAATGTTCCACAGACATGCCGTACTGTCTGAAGAAGCAGAAAGTAGGAGATTATCGTTATGAGACCAGCTGATATTGTACACAAGTCCCTGATGACCAGTAAGGTTAAAAATTTTATTCCCACTTGCTATCTGAAATATGAAAAGACAAAAAAAAATGTTTTAGATTGCACTTAATGTAAAAGTATTGTTAATGTTGAATATTGGATCCAGTTACAAATATTCCACTTGAACATAAACCTCAGGATGAATATAATAAATTTCATTGAGAAAGAAAAGCTTATGTTTAGAAAACGTCACTCATGTGAAACTCAGCTTACCCTGTTGTTGCATAATATCCCGTGAACCATGGATGAGGGGCAATGGGGGGATTCCATATTTCTAAAGTTCTTGGAAACATTTGACATGGTGTCCCACAGCAGACAGTTAACTAAGATCTCAGCATACAGAATAAATACCAAGATACATGAGTGAGTTGAAGACTTCCTAAGTAATACAATCCAGCATAGAGCATCATCAAGTCTGGCCCCACAGAAGTGTGAAACAACCACTCTTTATCTCCCTATATATACATGATCTGATGACAATATTATGAAAAGGATAGATTGCCACTCACCATATAGAAGAGGTGCTGAGTCACAGATAGGCTCAATTAAAAGACTGCTAAACATTTAAGATTCAAGCAAAAAGGCCTTCTTCATGGATAGAAAACACACACAAGCACAACCTACACACACATGACCACCACCCCCCAGCCACTGTTGCTGGACTGCGGACTGCAACTGTGTCTGACAGGAGCAGCAATCTTGGGCAATTGGTCAGGCTACAAAGGAGACCTGGCATTGTGGTGGGGTGGGGGGAAGGATTAGTGGGGCAGGGATTAAAAAAGTATGCTGCTTGTGCTGCTTGTGGGAGCATTAAAAATGTGGTGGGAATAGGATAAGGTTGTTAGGTGCAGAGTTGGGTGGCTGTCAGGTACTGGTGGAAAGGGGGGAGGGAGGGATGGGTAGGAGACTGGAAAAGAAGATAAGCAGAAAAGGAAAAAAGACTTGTGGATGTGTTGGTGGAACAGAAAGCATGTGTAGTGCTGGACTGGGAGCAGGGAAGGGGATAAGTAGGTGAAGCAGAGGAAGCAGTGAAGGTTGAAGCGAGGGGGGTAATGGGAAAGAAGAAATGTTATAGGGAGATTTCCCACTTGCGCAGTCCAGAAAAGCTGGTGTTGGTAGGAAGGATCCAACTACGTTGGGCAGCATGTTCAGCAGCTGGATGGTCCAGCTGTCTCTTGGCCACAGTTTGGCAGTGGCTATTCATGCATACCAAGAGCTTGTTAGCTGTTATACCAATGCAGAAAGCAGCACAGTTCTTGTAGTTCAGATCGTAGTCCTCCCTTTGATAAGACATGAAATGCCTGTGACAGGACTGGTGCGAGTGGTGCTGGTGCTCGTGGTGGTTGTGGTGGTGGTGGGAGGATGTATGGGACAGGTCTTGCATATAGGTCTACTGCATAGGTTTGGTGGGTGGTGAAATCCACTGTAGGAGGGGTGGGGAGGATAGTAGGTAGGATAATTTTCATTTCAGGGCAATGTGATTCAGTTGCTCCAGTCCTGGGTGGTACTGAGTCATGAGAGAAGTGGGGGGAGGTTTGTTTCTGCTCAAGATTGGGAGGATAATTTCAGTCTGCGAAGTCCCTCAATGAGACCCTTGGCACATTTGGAGAAGGACTGCTCATCACTATAGACGAGACACTCATGTGTAGCTAGGCTTTATGGAAGGGACTTATTGGTATGGAATGGATAGCACCAGTTGTATCGGAGGTATTGTTAGCGGTTGATAAGTTTGGTGTGGATGAAGGTAATGAAGTAGCCATCCTTGCTGTAGGAGTCAATGTCAAGAAACATGGCTTGTTGAGTTGAGGAAGTCCACTTACCAAATGGTAAGGTATTGAGGTTCTAAAGGAATGTGGATAGGTGGGTCTATACCCTTGGTCTAGATTACATAGATGCCATCAGTTAATTGGAATCAGGTGAAACATTTGGAACTCTGGATGGTTAGGAAGGAATACTCAAAATGGCCCATGAATAGGTTGGCATAGGATGATGCAATGTGGGTGCCCATTGCTGTATCATGGATATGTTAGCAGGTGATTCCTTCAAAGTAGAAGTAACTGCAGGTGAGGATATAGTAGGTCATAGTGACCAGAAAGGATGTTGTAGGTCTGAAGTCAGTCAGGCATTGGAAAAGGTAATGTTCAATATCAGCTAGGCCATGGGCATTGGGGATGTTAGTGCAGAGGGAAGTGGCATCAACAGTGATGAGCATGGCATAATGTGGTTAAGTAACAGGAACTGTGAAGAGTCAATGAAGAAAATTATTGGTATGTTTTATAAAGGAGTGTATGTTATTGATAATAAACTGATGGTGATGATCCATGAGAGCAGAGGTTATCTCTTTGGGGCACAATAACCAGTCACAGGTGGGCATCCTAGGTTTTTCAGGTTATGGACTTCAGGAAGCAGTTAGAAGGCAGGAGTGTTGGGAGTGTTGGAGCTGTGGAGAGAGAGAGAGAGAGAGAGAGACTCAGGGGTGAGGTTCTGGGACAGACCTAATGATTTGAGGGAAGACTGGAGACCTCGTTGGATTTCTGGAATGGGGTACTGTGTCAGATTTTGTAGGCGAATGGATTTGACAGCTGGTGGAGTCCTTCCACCAGGTAATCCTTGTGGTCCAAAACCATAGCGGTAGAGTCTTTATGAGCAGGTCAACTTCATTTGTTGGAGGAGTTTAGTAAATTGTAGCTCATCTACAAAGACGACAATCTACAGAAACTCGTATGAGCTGTTCTGGAGTAGTGCTCATGTCTGGGATCCCTACCTGGTCAGATTAAAGAAAGGCATTGAAGCAATTCACATGCGTGGTGCTAGATTTGTTACCAGCAGGTTCGATCAATGTGCAGTTGTTACTGAAATGCTTTGTGATCTCAAATGGGAATCCCTCAAGGGAAAATAATGCTCTTTTCATGAAACACTATCAAGAAAATTTACAGAACAGGCATATACAGATGACTGCAGAACAATTCTGTGGTCACCAATGTACATTTTGCATAAAGACCACAAAGGCATGATAACAGCAATTAGAGTCATTATGGAGGCATGCACACAGATGTTTTTCCCTCACCCTATTTGTGAGTGCAATAGGAAAGTAAATCTCTGGTAGTGGTATATGGTAGCCTCCACCATACACCACATGGTGGCTTGGAGAATACGTATTTACATATTGATGTAGAAGGTGGATTATCTAGGAGAAAGGGGAATACAATAGGTGAGAATCAGAGAAACAGGCATAGACGAAAATGGAGATGGATGGAAGCATAGTAGAATGTACACTGTGTGATCAAAAGTATCCAGACACCCCCAAATACATATGTTTTTCATACCAGGTACATTTTGCTGCCACCTACTGCCAAGTACTCCATATCAGCAACCTCAGTAGTCATTAGACACCATGAGAGAGCAGAATGGGGCACTCTGCGGAACTCATGGACTTTGGACGTGGTCAGGTGGTTGGATGTCACTTGCCTCATATGCTTGTACGTGAGATTTCCACACTCCTAAACATCCCTAGGTCCACTGTTTTCAATATGATCTGAAGTGGAAATGAGAAGGGACATGTACAGCACAAAAACATACAGGCCAACCTCCTCTGTTGACTGACAGAGACTGCTGACAGTAAAAGAGGGTCATAATATGTAATAGGCAGACATCTATCCAGACCATCACACAAGAATTCCAAACTGCATCTGGATCCACTGCAAGTACTATGACAATTAGGCTGGAGATGAGAAAACTTGGATTTTGTTGTCGAACAGCTGCTCATAAGCCACACGTCACACCGGTAAATGAGAAACAATGCCTCACTTGGTGTAAGGAGCATAAACATTGGACGAATGAACAGTCAAAAAATGTTGTGCGGAGTGATGAATCACAGTACACAATGTGGTGATCTGATGGTAGGGTGTGGGTATGGTGAATGCCAGGTGAACGTCATCTGCCAGCGTGTGTAGTGCCAACATTAAAATTTGGCAGCAGTGATGTAATGGTGTGGTCATATTTTTCAAGGAGGGGGCTTGCACCCCTTGTTGTTTTGCATGGCACTATCACAGCACAGACCTACATTGATGTTTAAAGCACCTTCTTGCTTCCCACTGTTGAAGAGCAAATTCGGGGATGTCAACTGAATCGTTCAATGTGATCGAGCATCTGCTCATAATGCTTGGCTGTGGCAGAGTGGTTACAGGACTATAACATCCCTGTAATGGATTGGCCTGCACAGGGTCCAGACCTGAATCCTATAGAACACCTTTGGGATGTTTTGGAACACCAAATTCATGCCATGCCTCACTGACTGACATCAGTACCTCTCCTCAGTGCAGCACTCTGTGTAGAATGGGCTGCCATTCCCCAAGAAACCTTCCAGCTCCTGATTGAATGTATGCCTGCGAGACTGGAAGTTGTCATCAAGGCTAAGGATCGGCCAACACCATACTGAATTCAAACATTACCAATGGAGGGTGTGCCATGATCTTGTTAAGTTATTGTCATTCAGGTGTCTGGATAACCTTGATCACATAGTGAATATAGCTGAAAAATGATGAAGAAATGCTGACAATGGATCAAAATGTGTGTAGTAGTATAGTGCATGGTAAGAGAAGTGAAAGAATGCAAAATATGTAAACTAAAAATAGAACAATAAAAATGTTTGTATTCTCACTTCTGTTTTAGTATTCAATAACAGCATATTTTGAGTAAGACCTCTCATAATAGCTGTGTAATAATTTAGACACCAGATAGCGCATCACGAATGCTAAACTTACCAAATAAAATCAAATTACACCTAGAACCAGAATCTGACTCTCCATCTCAAGTATTCTCACGCTATCCTCTAAAGACATTATTTCTTTACCTTTCAGTCTTCTGAAGAAGAATGCCACATGTAGACTTCAGTAACCCATCTGGCTCATTATCCACAAAGTTATCATCAGTGAATGTCTTGAGCAAGACAATAACTTGGTCCCTCTGTGCTATATTTCTGGCCACTTACAGCTGATAATTAAGTGAATAGAAAATGGAAATAATAGTGAAGACCATTTGTACACTATAGTTGATAAAACATATTCCTGCTTGCAGAAAAGGTGCACACATATATTTGTGCAGCCAAGTCTAACAACTGTTCCTTTTATACTTTATTCAATGTAGATATTAACAGAGATTTTTTTTTTTAATTTGCTAATTATTTCTATTACTCACACAGACACAGTGTGTGGATGACTATACATATGACCAAAGCAAGTCTTCAAGAAAAAAAAAACTAAATCACTCTTCTGAATGTAATATGGAGGAGGAGATTAGTGTTTAACGTCCCGTCGACAAGGTCACTGGAGAGAGAGCACAAGCTCAGTTTAGGGAGGAATGGGGAAAGAAATCAATCATGCCCTATCAAAGAAACCATCACAGCATTTGCTTGAAGTGATTTAGGGAAATCATGGGAAACCTAAATCAGAATGGCCAGACGGAAATGTCGTCCTCCCGAATGCAAGTCCAGTGTGCTAACCACTGCACCACCTTGCTCGGTTGAATGTAATATGAAAATCAGTATATTGGCTTCGTTATTTGGGCAGCAAACTATGTAACAAAGATCAAAGCAGAAACAAAATAAAATACAGTCTGTCAAAAGCAAGAAAAGTATTTCTGAAAACAGAAATTTGTTAACACTGAATCAAATTTATATGTTGAGAAGTCTTTTATGGAGGTAGTTTTCAGGAGTGCAGCCTTGTATCAAATTGAAACATGGATGTTAAGCAATTTGGACAAGAAGAGAGTAGCAGATTTTGAAATATAGTACTAAAGAAGAATATTGAACATTTGATGGTAGAATAGATGATTAATGAGAAAGTATTGGATGGGATTCAGGAAAAAAGAAATGTGTCACACAGCTTGAATAAAAGAAGGGATTTGCTAATAGATCACATCTTGAGGCATCAAGGGACCATCAATTTATTAATGGAGGAAGTGTGAGCAGCAAAAATGGTAAATGGAGACCAAGGCTTCACTGCTGTTAGCAGATAGGATGTACGCTACAGTAGTTATGTAAAAATGAAGAGATTTACACAGGTTAGAATAGTGTGGAAAGCTGCATCAAATCAGTCTTCAGGCTAAAGACCACAACAACAAAAACATGAAATTATAAAATAGTGAATATAAAAGAGTGTGCCTTAAAGAGTTCTGTGAGATTTTCAGCAGTTCAAAACAGAAACTTTGTACAGTTAAAATCAGTCTGAAAACAAGAGATTATGGTGATGATGATGATTTTTGGTAATAAAGGATGAGGAAACTTCTTATCAACTCACTTTGATTAGAGAGGTAAACATCCAACCGCTTGTAACAAAACTGCTGAATGTCGGATCATGTAAGAAGTTTCCAAAGCGTAAGAGTCATTCCTGTAGTAATATTCCTAATGATGCATCTATAAAAATGGTGAACTGTAGAGCTAAGATAAAAAAAGTAGTCGTATGGCACTTTTGGAAATGTTTTTGTGTCCTTTGTGTACAATGGAACATTTCCTTCACAAACTGTGAGAGTTTTGTGTTCAAGTGAAACTGATAAGTATAGGTGACTGTTATTGGTGTATTTAATTTGGTATCACATTTGTGTTGGATAATGTGAAAGAAAGAAAAGGGTCTCGGAGCACAGCCTGTTCCTCTAGAATACAGCTGAGATGTATCAACAATATGAAAATAATGTTAGGAGAGAAGCATACATTCTGCATCATAGGATCTATTCCAAGGTCTTTAATACAGATTTCAACATCTTATTTGAATTATCCTTATATGAAACATGCAATATATGTGAATAGAGGATTCTTTCAGAAAATGAAATAATACTTCAGACTGTAAAATTTCATCAGGCTAAATATGAT
Organism: Schistocerca nitens; assembly: GCF_023898315.1. Lineage (NCBI taxonomy): Eukaryota > Metazoa > Arthropoda > Insecta > Orthoptera > Acrididae > Schistocerca > Schistocerca nitens. The sequence goes on along the minus strand of NC_064617.1, from coordinate 385,972,069 downwards.
GTAGGTTACACAATACTGAAAAGATTCTAATTGGATATAAGAAGTGAAGAGTGTGATTACTGTTAGATAATGTATAATTTATAGTAACAGCACTTCAGGGCTATCAACTGAAAAAATATTTTATCTCAGGCAACTTTGGTTGTACAGTTTTCACATTCATGTATGCAACATAGATAATATCTTAACATCCATGTGGTTTGAAAGTATAACACCCAGATGGTCATTTGAAGCAGCATCCTGCTTGTATACCATACTGGAAATAGCAGAAAGCATGCTTCACAAAAAAGAGTAGGTTTTATTTTTGATTTATCTTCAACCTACATTGTATATTTTTTCCTTGAGTCTTGGTCTGCATGATGATATGAAATGTTATTTCCTCTTAACAGGGCACAACTACTTACATAGAGACAAAAAATTTGCATGGTAAAGAAAAAAGAAGGGTGCACAAGCTGCATTTACATGGTACACTAATGCATATATTAGAAAATTATACATTCTAAGACCATCCTGTGTCATGAAAATGAAGAAGAAAGACTTCAAGAACTATCAGAACATGAACTGAAAAATAATAAAAGGTAAATGAGTTGATGCTGCTGAGCTACCAGTCTTTCTAAAGGAAGAGACATTCTTACACTGAAACAAAAAGATCCCCAGCACTTTACCAATCATTTTATGGTTGTTTGACAGCATGAAACAGTGTATATTCCACGGAAATGCTGAAGAAATGATGTTTGTGTTCAAAAAAGTAAATAAATTATAACTATTTTCCTATTTCTCATATTTTCCAGTTTTGTGAAATTTGTGGAGTATATACTTAAATAAAAAAATGCATAATATTGTAACGTTCTGCTGAAAAAAACAACCTTTACTACAACCTCTACATCTTGCAATACCTCATCTCCATCCATAAAATTCTCTTGCTCTGCAGTTCCAAATTCCTGTATCCCATCTCTCATACTGAAAGTGTTGCCTTCCAGTTACTAAAGCAGCATTAAAAATGCCACCTCAAAAAAACTCACCACCTTGTTCACCTCCCACTGCCACCTCGAACTACCATTATCCACCACCTCCACAACAGATTCCAAACCTCCCTCATATACCTTCTTAGCTGATAAAGCACGCCCGGCTAGCCATGCAGTCTAAGGCGCTGCTTCTCAAGGCATGCTGTTCTCGGCACGAATCTGCCCAGTGGATCAGTTTTGAGGTCTTGTATGCTAGCCAGCCTGCGGATGGTTTTTAAGGTGGTTTTCCAGTTACCTCAGCAAATGTAGGCTGGTTCCCCTTATTCTGCCTCAGTTACACTATTTTGGTGATTGGAAACACTGTCCTCATGTACATGTACACCATCATTACTCTACCACACAAACATTTGGGGTTACACTCATCTGGTATGAGACATTCCTGGGAGGGGGAGGGGGGGCGCATCCACTGGGGGCCGAACCACACAATAACCCTGGGTTTGGTGTGGGGCAGCAGTGGGGCAGTGGGGTGGGTGAACTGCTGTGGCCTGTTGTGGGGTTGTGTCCCACTGAGGGCTACTGTGGGATGAAGCCTCTCCATTGTTCCTAGGTCCCAGGTTTAATATACAATACACAATACAATAGTTGATGAACCCTGCCTTGCAGACCTACTAGATTTACCAAACCCTCAAAAACTCACTCCTACCAGCCCACAGAGTCCAGTACCTAAACAGACCTGAAACACAGTCATGAATCTTTCCTCCAAAAGCCTTAGTCCCACAGAAGTATCAGAACTTTCCAAAGGCCTTACCTTTTTCCCCACTTCCAAATTCAACAATGATGAACTTGTTAAAGACCTTCTCTCCTTCTCCTGGTCCCTACAGTGGAAACACTTTTTTCCACCATCCCTACCAATCAGACTCAACCCAAAACCAATGTTGAAACCTGTCTGACCCAGTTCACTCTTCCATCCAACCATGATCCATCCCCACTGCTCCCAGATCATGCCCTGTTAACTTTCCAGAATTTCTTAACCTCAAATCTTACCTCACCATCATTCCCCAAACTCCTCAATATGCAAGATAACATTACATCTCCTGAAAGCATGCAAAAACTGATCCTGACCTTATAATCCTACCTGCTGACAAAGGCTCCACCAGTGTCGTTTTTTATCACCAGGATTACCTGGCAGGACTCCACCAGTTGTCAGATTGATCCACCTACAAAACTTGCCACATTGACACCATTCCAGAAATCCAGCAGGATCTCCAGCCTCTCCTCAAATCCTTACGCCCATGCCAGAACCTCTCCCCTGAGTCTACCTCTCTCCTGACCCCTACCATGCCCCACACTCCTAACTTCTACATGCAATGTAGATAAATCCAACTCCCTGAGACACCCCATTGTGGCTGGTTTCTGTATCCCCACTGAGAGAACCTCTGTTCTTGTAGATCAACACATTCAGCATATTACACACAACCTACTCTCTTATATAAAAGATAACAACCACTTCCTCCACTGAGTCCCCACAGTTCCCATTCCTTTACCACAAGGTGCCCTACTCATCACTGTTGATGCCACCTCCCTTTACAATAACATCCCTAAAGCCCCTGACCTTGCCACTATAGAACACTAACTTTCCCAATGCCTGTTCAGTTTCAGACCTGCAACCTCCTTCCTGGTCATCATGACCAGCTATATTACTCCCCCTTAGAAGGCATAAGTTACAAACAAATCCACAGTACTGCAATGGCATCCAAACGGCACCATTCTATGCCACCCTATTCATGGGCCATCTTGAGTAATCCCTCGTAACCATACAGAATCCAAAAATCCTCCCCTGGTTCAGATTCACTAATGTTATCTTAGTGATCTGGATCAACCTCCCCACATTCCTCAAGAACCTCAACAGTTTCTCCCCCATTTGCTTCACCTCATCCCCAACCCAACAAGCCACCTTCTTTGACGTTGACCTCCATCTCAATGATGGCTACATCAGCACAGTCTATATCAAAGCCACCAAGTGCTACCAATACCTCCATTTCAACAGCTGCCACCTATTCCATACTAAGAAGTCCCTTCCCTAAAGCCTAGCTGCATCTGTAGTGATGAGCAGTGCCTCTTGGGTCTCACTGAGGCCTTCAAAGACCAAAATGTCCCTCCCAACCTTACCATCCAGGACTGGAGCAACTGAATCACATCCTCCACCAGGATTTCGATGACCTCTTGTCATGTGCTGAAATGAGGAATGTCCTATCCTCTATCCTTCATCCCAAAGTGTTATTCTGCCGCCCACCAAACCTACACAATACTCTCAGCCATCCTCACCCCAACCCTGCTCTCAACCTCTTGCCTCATGGCTTATATCCCTGTAATAGGCTTAGAGGCAAGACCTGTCTCATACATCAACCACCACCTACTCCAGTCCAGTCAGGAGCATAATGTATCCCAACAAAGGCAGGGCTAGCTGTGAAAGCAGCCATGTGATCTACAAGCTAAGCTGTAACCGTTGGGATGCATTCCACCAAGGAACAGCTGGACCATCCAGTTGCTGAGCATGCTGCCTAACACACTGCCTTTCACTCCAAAGCCTGAACCCTGCGGATCCTAACTACTAACACCAGCCTTTCTGAATTACACAGGTGGGAACTCTTGCTGCAATATATCTTATGTTCCTGTAATTGCCTCTCACCTGCCCCCAGTTTCAACCATTGTTAGTCAATTTTCCACACACGTATCCCCTTCCCTGTTCCCACTCCAGCACCACATAGCCTTCTATTCTATCAACACACCCACAGCCTTATTATACTTCTCTCCTCCCCCCCCCC